>NC_143016.1:199198813-199553813 GCF_055824585.1 Amblyomma mixtum
GTGTTCCACTCGATAAAGACGACAGTAGCCAAATGGAGCTGGACAGATTGACCCTTTAGCGCATTTGCTCTTGGGTTCCGGATGCTGCGTATAAGTCAAATGCACAGGCAATCGAAGCTGCTCGGTTCGCGCCGCATGTGTTCCACTCGATAAAGACGACAATAACGAAATCGAGCTGGACAGATTGACCCTTTAGCGCAATGGCTTCTGTGTTCCGGATGCTGCGTATAAGTCAAATGCACAGGCAATCCAAGCTGCTCGGTTCGCGCCGCACGTGTTCCACTCGATAAAGACGACAATAATCAAATCGTGCTAGACAGATTGACCCTTTAGCGCATTAGCGTCTGGGTTCCGGATGCTGCGTATAATTCAAATGCACAGGCAATCGAAGCTGCTCAGTGCGCGCCGCACGTGTTCCACTCGATAAAGACGACAATAACCAAATCGAGCTGGACAGATTGACCCTTTAGCGCATTGGCTTATGGGTTCCGAATGGTGCGTATAAGTCAAATGCACAGGCAATGGAAGCTGCTCGGTTCGCGCCGCATGTGTTCCACTCGATAAAGACGACAATAACAGAATCGAGCTGGAGAGATTGACCCTTTAACGCATTGGCTTCTGGGTTCCGGATGCTGCGTATAAGTCAAATGCACAGGCAATCGAAGCTGCTTCGTTCGCGCCGCATGTGTTCCACTCGATAAAGACGACAGTAACCTATTCGAGCTGGACAGATTGACGCTTTAGCGCATTGGCTCTTGGGTTCCGGATGCTGTGTATAAGTCAAATGCACAGGCAATCGAAGGTGCTCGGTTGGCGCCGCATGTGTTCCACTCGATAAAGACGACAGTAGCCAAATGGAGCTGGACAGATTGACCCTTTAGCGCATTTGCTCTTGGGTTCCGGATGCTGCGTATAAGTCAAATGCACAGGCAATCGAAGCTGCTCGGTTCGCGCCGCATGTGTTCCACTCGATAAAGACGACAATAACGAAATCGAGCTGGACAGATTGACCCTTTAACGCATTGGCTTCTGGGTTCCGGATGCTGTGTAATGTCAAATGCACAGGCAATCGAAGCTGCTCGGTTCGCGCCGCACATGTTCCACTCGATAAAGACGACAATAACCAAATCGAGCTAGACAGTTTGACCCTTTAGCGCATTGGCTTCTGGGTTCCGGATGCTGCATATAAGTCAAATGCACAGGCACTCGAAGCTGCTCGGTTCGCGCCGCACGTGTTCCACTCAATAGAGATGACAATAAACAAATCGGGCTGGACAGATTTGACCCTTTATCGCATTGGCTTCTGGATTCCGGATGCTGCGTATAAGTCAAATGCACAGGCAATCGAAGCTGCTCGGTTCGCGCCGCAGGTGTTCCACTCGATAAAGACGACAATAACCAAATCGAGCTGGACAGATTGACCCTTTAGCGCATTGGCTTCTTGGTTCCGGATGCTGCGTATAGGTCAAATGCACAGGCAATCGAAGCTGCTCGGTTCGCGCCGCATGTGTTCCACTCGATAAAGACGACAATAACCAAATCGAGCTGGACAGATTGACCCTTTAGCGCATTGGCTTCTGAGTTCCGGATGCTGCGTATAATTCAAATGCACAGGCACTCGAAGCTGCTTCGTTCGCGCCGCATGTGTTCCACTCGATAAAGACGACAGTAACCTAATCGAGCTGGACAGATTGACCCTTTAGCGCATTGGCTTCTTGGTTCCGGATGCTGCGTATAAGTCAAATGCACAGGCAATCGAAGCTGCTCGGTTGGCGCCGCACGTGTTCCACTCGATAAAGACGACAATAACCAAATCGAGCTGGACAGATTGACCCTTTAGCGCATTGGCTTCTTGGTTCCGGATGCTGCGTATAAGTCAAATGCACAGGCAATCGAAGCTGCTCGGTTCGCGCCGCACGTGTTCCACTCGATAGAGACGACAATAACCAAATCGAGCTGGACAGATTGACCCTTTAGCGCATTGGCTTCTGAGTTCCGGATGCTGCGTATAAGTCAAATGCACAGGCAATCGAAGCTGCTCGGTTCGCGCCGCATGTGTTCCACTCGATAAAGACGACAATAACCAAATCGAGCTGGACAGATTGACCCTTTAGCGCAATGGCTTCTGTGTTCCGGATGCTGCGTATAAGTCAAATGCACAGGCAATCCAAGCTGCTCGGTTAGCGCCGCACATGTTCCACTCGATAAAGACGACAATAATCAAATCGTGCTAGACAGATTGACCCTTTAGCGCATTAGCTTCTGGGTTCCGGATGCTGCGTATAATTCAAATGCACAGGCAATCGAAGCTGCTCAGTGCGCGCCGCACGTGTTCCACTCGATAAAGACGACAATAACCAAATCGAGCTGGACAGATTGACCCTTTAGCGCATTGGCTTATGGGTTCCGAATGGTGCGTATAAGTCAAATGCACAGGCAATGGAAGCTGCTCGGTTCGCGCCGCATGTGTTCCACTCGATAAAGACGACAATAACAGAATCGAGCTGGAGAGATTGACCCTTTAACGCATTGGCTTCTGGGTTCCGGATGCTGCGTATAAGTCAAATGCACAGGCAATCGAAGCTGCTTCGTTCGCGCCGCATGTGTTCCACTCGATAAAGACGACAGTAACCTATTCGAGCTGGACAGATTGACGCTTTAGCGCATTGGCTCTTGGGTTCCGGATGCTGTGTATAAGTCAAATGCACAGGCAATCGAAGGTGCTCGGTTGGCGCCGCATGTGTTCCACTCGATAAAGACGACAGTAGCCAAATGGAGCTGGACAGATTGACCCTTTAGCGCATTTGCTCCTGGGTTCCGGATGCTGCGTATAAGTCAAATGCACAGGCAATCGAAACTGCTCGGTTCGCGCCGCATGTGTTCCACTCGATAAAGACGACAATAACGAAATCGAGCTGGACAGATTGACCCTTTAACGCATTGGCTTCTGGGTTCCGGATGTTGCGTATAAGTCAAATGCACAGGCAATGGAAGCTGCTCGGTTCGCGCCGCACGTGTTCCACTCGATAAAGACGACAATAACCGAATCGAGCTGGAGAGATTGACCCTTTAACGCATTGGCTTCTGGGTTCCGGATGCTGCGTATAAGTCAAATGCACAGGCAATCGAAGTTGCTTCGTTCGCGCCGCATGTGTTCCACTCGATAAAGACGACAGCAACCAAATCGAGCTGGACAGATTGACCCTTTAGCGCATTGGATCCTGGGTTCCGGATTCTGCGTATAAGTCAAATGCACAGGCAATCGAAGCTGCTCGGTTCGCGCCGCAGGTGTTCCACTCGATAAAGACGACAATAACCAAATCGAGCTGGACAGATTGACCCTTTAGCGCATTGGCTTCTTGGTTCCGGATGCTGCGTATAGGTCAAATGCACAGGCAATCGAAGCTGCTCGGTTCGCGCCGCATGTGTTCCACTCGATAAAGACGACAATAACCAAATCGAGCTGGACAGATTGACCCTTTAGCGCAATGGCTTCTGTGTTCCGGATGCTGCGTATAAGTCAAATGCACAGGCAATCGAAGCTGCTCAGTGCGCGCCGCACGTGTTCCACTCGATAAAGACGACAATAACCAAATCGAGCTAGACAGATTGACCTTTAGCGCATTGGCTTCTTGGTTCCGGATGCTGCGTATAAGTCAAATGCACAGGCAATCGAAGCTGCTCAGTGCGCGCCGCACGTGTTCCACTCGATAAAGACGACAATAACCAAATCGAGCTGGACAGATTGACCCTTTAGCGCATTGGCTTATGGGTTCCGGATGGTGCGTATAAGTCAAATGCACATGCAATCGAAGCTGCTCGGTTCGCGCCGCACGTGTTCCACTCGATAAAGACGACAATAACCAAATCGAGCTAGACAGATTGACCTTTAGCGCATTGGCTTCTTGGTTCCGGATGCTGCGTATAAGTCAAATGCACAGGCAATCGAAGCTGCTTCGTTCGCGCCGCATGTGTTCCACTCGATAAAGACGACAGTAACCTATTCGAGCTGGACAGATTGACGCTTTAGCGCATTGGCTCTTGGGTTCCGGATGCTGCGTATAAGTCAAATGCACAGGCTATCGAAGCTGCTCGGTTCGCGCCGCATGTGTTCCACTCGATAAAGACGACAGTAACCAAATACAGCTGGACAGATTGACCCTTTAGCGCATTGGCTCCTGGGTTCCGGATGCTGCGTATAAGTCAAATGGACAGGCAATCGAAGCTGCTCGGTTCGCGCCGCATGTGTTCCACTCGATAAAGACGACAATAACGAAATCGAGCTGGACAGATTGACCCTTTAACGCATTGGCTTCTGGGTTCCGGATGTTGCGTATAAGTCAAATGCACAGGCAATGGAAGCTGCTCGGTTCGCGCCGCATGTGTTCCACTCGATAAAGACGACAATAAGCGAATCGAGCTGGAGAGATTGACCCTTTAACGCATTGGCTTCTGGGTTCCGGATGCTGCGTATAAGTCAAATGCACAGGCAATCGAAGCTGCTTCGTTCGCGCCGCATGTGTTCCACTCGATAAAGACGACAGCAACCAAATCGAGCTGGACAGATTGACCCTTTAGCGCATTGGCTCCTGGGTTCCGGATTCTGCGTATAAGTCAAATGCACAGGCAATCGAAGCTGCTCGGTTCGCGCCGCATGTGTTCCACTCGATAAAGACGACAGTAACCAAATCGAGCTGGACAGATTGACCCTTTAGCGCATTGGCTCCTGGGTTCCGGATGCTGCGTATAAGTCAAATGCACAGGCAATCGAAGCTCCTCGGTTCGCGCCGCATGTGTACCACTCGATAAATACGACAATAACCAAACCGAGCTGGACAGATTGACCATTTAACGCATTGGCTTCTGGGTTCCGGATGCTGTGTAAAGTCAAATGCACAGGCAATCGAAGCTGCTCGGTTCGCGCCGCACATGTTCCACTCGATAAAGACGACAATAACCAAATCGAGCTAGACAGTTTGACCCTTTAGCGCATTGGCTTCTGGGTTCCGGATGCTGCATATAAGTCAAATGCACAGGCACTCGAAGCTGCTCGGTTCGCGCCGCACGTGTTCCACTCAATAGAGATGACAATAACCAAATCGGGCTGGACAGATTTGACCCTTTATCGCATTGGCTTCTGGATTCCGGATGCTGCGTATAAGTCAAATGCACAGGCAATCGAAGCTGCTCGGTTCGCGCCGCACGTGTTTTACTCGATAAAGACGACAATAAACAAATCGAGCTGGACAGACTGACCCTTTAGCGCATTGGCTTTTGGGTTCCGGATGCTGTGTAAAGTCAAATGCACAGGCAATCGAAGCTGGTCGGTTCGCGCCGCACGTGTTCCACTCGATAAAGACGACAATAACCAATTCGAGCTAGACAGTTTGACCCTTTAGCGCATTGGCTTCTGGGTTCCGGATGCTGCGTATAAGTCATATGCACAGGCAATCGAAGCTCCTCGGTTCGCGCCGCATGTGTTCCACTCCATAGAGACGACAATAACCAAATCGGGCTGGACAAATTTGACCCTTTAGCGCATTGGCTTCTGGGTTCCGGATGCTGTGTATAAGTCAAATGCACAGGCAATCGAAGCTGCTCGGTTCGCGACGCACGTGTTCCACTCGATAAAGACGACAATAACCAAATCGAGCTGGACAGATTGACCCTTTAGCGCATTGGCTTCTGAGTTCCGGATGCTGCGTATAAGTCAAATGCACAGGCAATCGAAGCTGCTCGGTTCGCGCCGCATGTGTTCCACTCGATAAAAACGAAAATAACCAAATCGAGCTGGACAGATTGACCCTTTAACGCATTGGCTTCTGGGTTCCGGATGCTGCGTATAAGTCAAATGCACAGGCAATCGAAGCTGCTCGGTTCGCGCCGCATGTGTTCCACTCGATAAACACGACAGTAACCAAACCGAGCTGGACAGATTGACCCTTTAACGCATTGGCTTCTGGGTTCCTGATGCTGCGTATAAGTCAAATGCGCAGGCAATCGAAGCTGCTCGGTTCGCGCCGCACGTGTTCCACTCGATAAAGACGACAATAACCAAATCGAGCTGGACAGATTGACCCTTTAGCGCATTGGCTTCTTGGTTCCGGATGCTGCGTATAAGTCAAATGCACAGGCAATCGAAGCTGCTCGGTTCGCGCCGCACGTGTTCCACTCGATAGAGACGACAATAACCAAATCGAGCTGGACAGATTGACCCTTTAGCGCATTGGCTTCTGAGTTCCGGATGCTGCGTATAAGTCAAATGCACAGGCAATCGAAGCTGCTCGGTTCGCGCCGCATGTGTTCCACTCGATAAAGACGACAATAACCAAATCGAGCTGGACAGATTGACCCTTTAGCGCAATGGCTTCTGTGTTCCGGATGCTGCGTATAAGTCAAATGCACAGGCAATCCAAGCTGCTCGGTTCGCGCCGCACGTGTCCCACTCGATAAAGACGACAATAATCAAATCGTGCTAGACAGATTGACCCTTTAGCGCATTAGCTTCTGGGTTCCGGATGCTGCGTATAATTCAAATGCACAGGCAATCGAAGCTGCTCAGTGCGCGCCGCACGTGTTCCACTCGATAAAGACGACAATAACCAAATCGAGCTGGACAGATTGACCCTTTAGCGCATTGGCTTATGGGTTCCGAATGGTGCGTATAAGTCAAATGCACAGGCAATGGAAGCTGCTCGGTTCGCGCCGCATGTGTTCCACTCGATAAAGACGACAATAACAGAATCGAGCTGGAGAAATTGACCCTTTAACGCATTGGCTTCTGGGTTCCGGATGCTGCGTATAAGTCAAATGCACAGGCAATCGAAGGTGCTCGGTTGGCGCCGCATGTGTTCCACTCGATAAAGACGACAGTAGCCAAATGGAGCTGGACAGATTGACCCTTTAGCGCATTTGCTCCTGGGTTCCGGATGCTGCGTATAAGTCAAATGCACAGGCAATCGAAGCTGCTCGGTTCGCGCCGCATGTGTTCCACTCGATAAAGACGACAATAACGAAATCGAGCTGGACAGATTGACCCTTTAACGCATTGGCTTCTGGGTTCCGGATGTTGCGTATAAGTCAAATGCACAGGCAATGGAAGCTGCTCGGTTCGCGCCGCATGTGTTCCACTCGATAAAGACGACAATAACCGAATCGAGCTGGAGAGATTGACCCTTTAACGCATTGGCTTCTGGGTTCCGGATGCTGCGTATAAGTCAAATGCACAGGCAATCGAAGCTGCTTCGTTCGCGCCGCATGTGTTCCACTCGATAAAGACGACAGTAACCAAATCGAGCTGGACAGATTGACCCTTTAGCGCATTGGATCCTGGGTTCCGGATTCTGCGTATAAGTCAAATGCACAGGCAATCGAAGCTGCTCGGTTCGCGCCGCATGTGTTCCACTCAATAAAGACGACAGTAACCAAATCGAGCTGGACAGATTCACCCCTTAGCGCATTGGCTCCTGGGTTCCGGATGCTGTGTAAAGTCAAATGCACAGGCAATCGAAGCTGCTCGGTTCGCGCCGCACATGTTCCACTCGATAAAGACGACAATAACCAAATCGAGCTAGACAGTTTGACCCTTTAGCGCATTGGCTTCTGGGTTCCGGATGCTGCAATAAGTCAAATGCACAGGCACTCGAAGCTGCTCGGTTCGCGCCGCACGTGTTCCACTCAATAGAGATGACAATAACCAAATCGGGCTGGACACATTTGACCCTTTATCGCATTGGCTTCTGGATTCCGGACGCTGCGTATAAGTCAAATGCACAGGCAATCGAAGCTGCTCGGTTCGCGCCGCAGGTGTTCCACTCGATAAAGACGACAATAACCAAATCGAGCTGGACAGATTGACCCTTTAGCGCATTGGCTTCTTGGTTCCGGATGCTGCGTATAGGTCAAATGCACAGGCAATCGAAGCTGCTCGGTTCGCGCCGCATGTGTTCCACTCGATAAAGACGACAATAACCAAATCGAGCTGGACAGATTGACCCTTTAGCGCAATGGCTTCTGTGTTCCGGATGCTGCGTATAAGTCAAATGCACAGGCAATCCAAGCTGCTCGGTTCGCGCCGCACGTGTTCCACTCGATAAAGACGAGAATAATCAAATCGTGCTAGACAGATTGACCCTTTAGCGCATTAGCTTCTGGGTTCCGGATGCTGCGTATAATTCAAATGCACAGGCAATCGAAGCTGCTCAGTGCGCGCCGCACGTGTTCCACTCGATAAAACGACAATAACCAAATCGAGCTGGACAGATTGACCCTTTAGCGCATTGGCTTATGGGTTCCGGATGGTGCGTATAAGTCAAATGCACATGCAATCGAAGCTGCTCGGTTCGCGCCGCACGTGTTCCACTCGATAAAGACGACAATAACCAAATCGAGCTAGACAGATTGACCTTTAGCGCATTGGCTTCTTGGTTCCGGATGCTGCGTATAAGTCAAATGCACAGGCAATCGAAGCTGCTTCGTTCGCGCCGCATGTGTTCCACTCGATAAAGACGACAGTAACCTATTCGAGCTGGACAGATTGACGCTTTAGCGCATTGGCTCTTGGGTTCCGGATGCTGCGTATAAGTCAAATGCACAGGCAATCGAAGCTGCTCGGTTCGCGCCGCATGTGTTCCACTCGATAAAGACGACAGTAACCAAATACAGCTGGACAGATTGACCCTTTAGCGCATTGGCTCCTGGGTTCCGGATGCTGCGTATAAGTCAAATGGACAGGCAATCGAAGCTGCTCGGTTCGCGCCGCATGTGTTCCACTCGATAAAGACGACAATAACGAAATCGAGCTGGACAGATTGACCCTTTAACGCATTGGCTTCTGGGTTCCGGATGTTGCGTATAAGTCAAATGCACAGGCAATGGAAGCTGCTCGGTTCGCGCCGCATGTGTTCCACTCGATAAAGACGACAATAAGCGAATCGAGCTGGAGAGATTGACCCTTTAACGCATTGGCTTCTGGGTTCCGGATGCTGCGTATAAGTCAAATGCGCAGGCAATCGAAGCTGCTCGGTTCGCGCCGCACGTGTTCCACTCGATAAAGACGACAATAACCAAATCGAGCTGGACAGATTGACCCTTTAGCGCATTGGCTTCTTGGTTCCGGATGCTGCGTATAAGTCAAATGCACAGGCAATCGAAGCTGCTCGGTTCGCGCCGCACGTGTTCCACTCGATAGAGACGACAATAACCAAATCGAGCTGGACAGATTGACCCTTTAGCGCATTGGCTTCTGAGTTCCGGATGCTGCGTATAAGTCAAATGCACAGGCAATCGAAGCTGCTCGGTTCGCGCCGCATGTGTTCCACTCGATAAAGACGACAATAACCAAATCGAGCTGGACAGATTGACCCTTTAGCGCAATGGCTTCTGTGTTCCGGATGCTGCGTATAAGTCAAATGCACAGGCAATCCAAGCTGCTCGGTTCGCGCCGCACGTGTTCCACTCGATAAAGACGACAATAATCAAATCGTGCTAGACAGATTGACACTTTAGCGCATTAGCTTCTGGGTTCCGGATGCTGCGTATAATTCAAATGCACAGGCAATCGAAGCTGCTCAGTGCGCGCCGCACGTGTTCCACTCGATAAAGACGACAATAACCAAATCGAGCTGGACAGATTGACCCTTTAGCGCATTGGCTTATGGGTTCCGAATGGTGCGTATAAGTCAAATGCACAGGCAATGGAAGCTGCTCGGTTCGCGCCGCATGTGTTCCACTCGATAAAGACGACAGTAGCCAAATGGAGCTGGACAGATTGACCCTTTAGCGCATTTGCTCCTGGGTTCCGGATGCTGCGTATAAGTCAAATGCACAGGCAATCGAAGCTGCTCGGTTCGCGCCGCATGTGTTCCACTCGATAAAGACGACAGTAACCAAATACAGCTGGACAGATTGACCCTTTAGCGCATTGGCTCCTGGGTTCCGGATGCTGCGTATAAGTCAAATGGACAGGCAATCGAAGCTGCTCGGTTCGCGCCGCATGTGTTCCACTCGATAAAGACGACAATAACGAAATCGAGCTGGACAGATTGACCCTTTAACGCATTGGCTTCTGGGTTCCGGATGTTGCGTATAAGTCAAATGCACAGGCAATGGAAGCTGCTCGGTTCGCGCCGCATGTGTTCCACTCGATAAAGACGACAATAAGCGAATCGAGCTGGAGAGATTGACCCTTTAACGCATTGGCTTCTGGGTTCCGGATGCTGCGTATAAGTCAAATGCGCAGGCAATCGAAGCTGCTCGGTTCGCGCCGCACGTGTTCCACTCGATAAAGACGACAATAACCAAATCGAGCTGGACAGATTGACCCTTTAGCGCATTGGCTTCTTGGTTCCGGATGCTGCGTATAAGTCAAATGCACAGGCAATCGAAGCTGCTCGGTTCGCGCCGCACGTGTTCCACTCGATAGAGACGACAATAACCAAATCGAGCTGGACAGATTGACCCTTTAGCGCATTGGCTTCTGAGTTCCGGATGCTGCGTATAAGTCAAATGCACAGGCAATCGAAGCTGCTCGGTTCGCGCCGCATGTGTTCCACTCGATAAAGACGACAATAACCAAATCGAGCTGGACAGATTGACCCTTTAGCGCAATGGCTTCTGTGTTCCGGATGCTGCGTATAAGTCAAATGCACAGGCAATCCAAGCTGCTCGGTTCGCGCCGCACGTGTTCCACTCGATAAAGACGACAATAATCAAATCGTGCTAGACAGATTGACCCTTTAGCGCATTAGCTTCTGGGTTCCGGATGCTGCGTATAATTCAAATGCACAGGCAATCGAAGCTGCTCAGTGCGCGCCGCACGTGTTCCACTCGATAAAGACGACAATAACCAAATCGAGCTGGACAGATTGACCCTTTAGCGCATTGGCTTATGGGTTCCGAATGGTGCGTATAAGTCAAATGCACAGGCAATGGAAGCTGCTCGGTTCGCGCCGCATGTGTTCCACTCGATAAAGACGACAGTAGCCAAATGGAGCTGGACAGATTGACCCTTTAGCGCATTTGCTCCTGGGTTCCGGATGCTGCGTATAAGTCAAATGCACAGGCAATCGAAGCTGCTCGGTTCGCGCCGCATGTGTTCCACTCGATAAAGACGACAATAACGAAATCGAGCTGGACAGATTGACCCTTTAACGCATTGGCTTCTGGGTTCCGGATGTTGCGTATAAGTCAAATGCACAGGCAATGGAAGCTGCTCGGTTCGCGCCGCATGTGTTCCACTCGATAAAGACGACAGTAACCAAATCGAGCTGGACAGATTCACCCCTTAGCGCATTGGCTCCTGGGTTCCGGATGCTGTGTAAAGTCAAATGCACAGGCAATCGAAGCTGCTCGGTTCGCGCCGCACATGTTCCACTCGATAAAGACGACAATAACCAAATCGAGCTAGACAGTTTGACCCTTTAGCGCATTGGCTTCTGGGTTCCGGATGCTGCAATAAGTCAAATGCACAGGCACTCGAAGCTGCTCGGTTCGCGCCGCACGTGTTCCACTCAATAGAGATGACATTAACCAAATCGGGCTGGACACATTTGACCCTTTATCGCATTGGCTTCTGGATTCCGGACGCTGCGTATAAGTCAAATGCACAGGCAATCGAAGCTGCTCGGTTCGCGCCGCAGGTGTTCCACTCGATAAAGACGACAATAACCAAATCGAGCTGGACAGATTGACCCTTTAGCGCATTGGCTTCTTGGTTCCGGATGCTGCGTATAGGTCAAATGCACAGGCAATCGAAGCTGCTCGGTTCGCGCCGCATGTGTTCCACTCGATAAAGACGACAATAACCAAATCGAGCTGGACAGATTGACCCTTTAGCGCAATGGCTTCTGTGTTCCGGATGCTGCGTATAAGTCAAATGCACAGGCAATCCAAGCTGCTCGGTTCGCGCCGCACGTGTTCCACTCGATAAAGACGAGAATAATCAAATCGTGCTAGACAGATTGACCCTTTAGCGCATTAGCTTCTGGGTTCCGGATGCTGCGTATAATTCAAATGCACAGGCAATCGAAGCTGCTCAGTGCGCGCCGCACGTGTTCCACTCGATAAAGACGACAATAACCAAATCGAGCTGGACAGATTGACCCTTTAGCGCATTGGCTTATGGGTTCCGGATGGTGCGTATAAGTCAAATGCACATGCAATCGAAGCTGCTCGGTTCGCGCCGCACGTGTTCCACTCGATAAAGACGACAATAACCAAATCGAGCTAGACAGATTGACCTTTAGCGCATTGGCTTCTTGGTTCCGGATGCTGCGTATAAGTCAAATGCACAGGCAATCGAAGCTGCTTCGTTCGCGCCGCATGTGTTCCACTCGATAAAGACGACAGTAACCTATTCGAGCTGGACAGATTGAAGCTTTAGCGCATTGGCTCTTGGGTTCCGGATGCTGCGTATAAGTCAAATGCACAGGCAATCGAAGCTGCTCGGTTCGCGCCGCATGTGTTCCACTCGATAAAGACGACAGTAACCAAATACAGCTGGACAGATTGACCCTTTAGCGCATTGGCTCCTGGGTTCCGGATGCTGCGTATAAGTCAAATGGACAGGCAATCGAAGCTGCTCGGTTCGCGCCGCATGTGTTCCACTCGATAAAGACGACAATAACGAAATCGAGCTGGACAGATTGACCCTTTAACGCATTGGCTTCTGGGTTCCGGATGTTGCGTATAAGTCAAATGCACAGGCAATGGAAGCTGCTCGGTTCGCGCCGCATGTGTTCCACTCGATAAAGACGACAATAAGCGAATCGAGCTGGAGAGATTGACCCTTTAACGCATTGGCTTCTGGGTTCCGGATGCTGCGTATAAGTCAAATGCGCAGGCAATCGAAGCTGCTCGGTTCGCGCCGCACGTGTTCCACTCGATAAAGACGACAATAACCAAATCGAGCTGGACAGATTGACCCTTTAGCGCATTGGCTTCTTGGTTCCGGATGCTGCGTATAAGTCAAATGCACAGGCAATCGAAGCTGCTCGGTTCGCGCCGCACGTGTTCCACTCGATAGAGACGACAATAACCAAATCGAGCTGGACAGATTGACCCTTTAGCGCATTGGCTTCTGAGTTCCGGATGCTGCGTATAAGTCAAATGCACAGGCAATCGAAGCTGCTCGGTTCGCGCCGCATGTGTTCCACTCGATAAAGACGACAATAACCAAATCGAGCTGGACAGATTGACCCTTTAGCGCAATGGCTTCTGTGTTCCGGATGCTGCGTATAAGTCAAATGCACAGGCAATACAAGCTGCTCGGTTCGCGCCGCACGTGTTCCACTCGATAAAGACGACAATAATCAAATCGTGCTAGACAGATTGACCCTTTAGCGCATTAGCTTCTGGGTTCCGGATGCTGCGTATAATTCAAATGCACAGGCAATCGAAGCTGCTCAGTGCGCGCCGCACGTGTTCCACTCGATAAAGACGACAATAACCAAATCGAGCTGGACAGATTGACCCTTTAGCGCATTGGCTTATGGGTTCCGAATGGTGCGTATAAGTCAAATGCACAGGCAATGGAAGCTGCTCGGTTCGCGCCGCATGTGTTCCACTCGATAAAGACGACAGTAGCCAAATGGAGCTGGACAGATTGACCCTTTAGCGCATTTGCTCCTGGGTTCCGGATGCTGCGTATAAGTCAAATGCACAGGCAATCGAAGCTGCTCGGTTCGCGCCGCATGTGTTCCACTCGATAAAGACGACAATAACGAAATCGAGCTGGACAGATTGACCCTTTAACGCATTGGCTTCTGGGTTCCGGATGTTGCGTATAAGTCAAATGCACAGGCAATGGAAGCTGCTCGGTTCGCGCCGCATGTGTTCCACTCGATAAAGACGACAGTAACCAAATCGAGCTGGACAGATTCACCCCTTAGCGCATTGGCTCCTGGGTTCCGGATGCTGTGTAAAGTCAAATGCACAGGCAATCGAAGCTGCTCGGTTCGCGCCGCACATGTTCCACTCGATAAAGACGACAATAACCAAATCGAGCTAGACAGTTTGACCCTTTAGCGCATTGGCTTCTGGGTTCCGGATGCTGCAATAAGTCAAATGCACAGGCACTCGAAGCTGCTCGGTTCGCGCCGCACGTGTTCCACTCAATAGAGATGACAATAACCAAATCGGGCTGGACACATTTGACCCTTTATCGCATTGGCTTCTGGATTCCGGACGCTGCGTATAAGTCAAATGCACAGGCAATCGAAGCTGCTCGGTTCGCGCCGCAGGTGTTCCACTCGATAAAGACGACAATAACCAAATCGAGCTGGACAGATTGACCCTTTAGCGCATTGGCTTCTTGGTTCCGGATGCTGCGTATAGGTCAAATGCACAGGCAATCGAAGCTGCTCGGTTCGCGCCGCATGTGTTCCACTCGATAAAGACGACAATAACCAAATCGAGCTGGACAGATTGACCCTTTAGCGCAATGGCTTCTGTGTTCCGGATGCTGCGTATAAGTCAAATGCACAGGCAATCCAAGCTGCTCGGTTCGCGCCGCACGTGTTCCACTCGATAAAGACGAGAATAATCAAATCGTGCTAGACAGATTGACCCTTTAGCGCATTAGCTTCTGGGTTCCGGATGCTGCGTATAATTCAAATGCACAGGCAATCGAAGCTGCTCAGTGCGCGCCGCACGTGTTCCACTCGATAAAGACGACAATAACCAAATCGAGCTGGACAGATTGACCCTTTAGCGCATTGGCTTATGGGTTCCGGATGGTGCGTATAAGTCAAATGCACATGCAATCGAAGCTGCTCGGTTCGCGCCGCACGTGTTCCACTCGATAAAGACGACAATAACCAAATCGAGCTAGACAGATTGACCTTTAGCGCATTGGCTTCTTGGTTCCGGATGCTGCGTATAAGTCAAATGCACAGGCAATCGAAGCTGCTTCGTTCGCGCCGCATGTGTTCCACTCGATAAAGACGACAGTAACCTATTCGAGCTGGACAGATTGACGCTTTAGCGCATTGGCTCTTGGGTTCCGGATGCTGCGTATAAGTCAAATGCACAGGCAATCGAAGCTGCTCGGTTCGCGCCGCATGTGTTCCACTCGATAAAGACGACAGTAACCAAATACAGCTGGACAGATTGACCCTTTAGCGCATTGGCTCCTGGGTTCCGGATGCTGCGTATAAGTCATATGGACAGGCAATCGAAGCTGCTCGGTTCGCGCCGCATGTGTTCCACTCGATAAAGACGACAATAACGAAATCGAGCTGGACAGATTGACCCTTTAACGCATTGGCTTCTGGGTTCCGGATGTTGCGTATAAGTCAAATGCACAGGCAATGGAAGCTGCTCGGTTCGCGCCGCATGTGTTCCACTCGATAAAGACGACAATAAGCGAATCGAGCTGGAGAGATTGACCCTTTAACGCATTGGCTTCTGGGTTCCGGATGCTGCGTATAAGTCAAATGCACAGGCAATCGAAGCTGCTTCGTTCGCGCCGCATGTGTTCCACTCGATAAAGACGACAGCAACCAAATCGAGCTGGACAGATTGACCCTTTAGCGCATTGGCTCCTGGGTTCCGGATTCTGCGTATAAGTCAAATGCACAGGCAATCGAAGCTGCTCGGTTCGCGCCGCATGTGTTCCACTCGATAAAGACGACAGTAACCAAATCGAGCTGGACAGATTGACCCTTTAGCGCATTGGCTCCTGGGTTCCGGATGCTGCGTATAAGTCAAATGCACAGGCAATCGAAGCTCCTCGGTTCGCGCCGCATGTGTACCACTCGATAAATACGACAATAACCAAACCGAGCTGGACAGATTGACCATTTAACGCACTGGCTTCTGGGTTCCGGATGCTGTGTAAAGTCAAATGCACAGGCAATCGAAGCTTTTCGGTTCGCGCCGCACATGTTCCACTCGATAAAGACGACAATAACCAAATCGAGCTAGACAGTTTGACCCTTTAGCGCATTGGCTTCTGGGTTCCGGATGCTGCATATAAGTCAAATGCACAGGCACTCGAAGCTGCTCGGTTCGCGCCGCACGTGTTCCACTCAATAGAGATGACAATAACCAAATCGGGCTGGACAGATTTGACCCTTTATCGCATTGGCTTCTGGATTCCGGATGCTGCGTATAAGTCAAATGCACAGGCAATCGAAGCTGCTCGGTTCGCGCCGCACGAGTTTTACTCGATAAAGACGACAATAAACAAATCGAGCTGGACAGACTGACCCTTTAGCGCATTGGCTTTTGGGTTCCGGATGCTGTGTAAAGTCAAATGCACAGGCAATCGAAGCTGGTCGGTTCGCGCCGCACGTGTTCCACTCGATAAAGACGACAATAACCAATTCGAGCTAGACAGTTTGACCCTTTAGCGAATTGGCTTCTGGGTTCCGGATGCTGCGTATAAGTCATATGCACAGGCAATCGAAGCTCCTCGGTTCGCGCCGCATGTGTTCCACTCCATAGAGACGACAATAACCAAATCGGGCTGGACAAATTTGACCCTTTAGCGCATTGGCTTCTGGGTTCCGGATGCTGTGTATAAGTCAAATGCACAGGCAGTCGAAGCTGCTCGGTTCGCGACGCACGTGTTCCACTCGATAAAGACGACAATAACCAAATCGAGCTGGACAGATTGACCCTTTAGCGCATTGGCTTCTGAGTTCCGGATGCTGCGTATAAGTCAAATGCACAGGCAATCGAAGCTGCTCGGTTCGCGCCGCATGTGTTCCACTCGATAAAAACGAAAATAACCAAATCGAGCTGGACAGATTGACCCTTTAACGCATTGGCTTCTGGGTTCCGGATGCTGCGTATAAGTCAAATGCACAGGCAATCGAAGCTGCTCGGTTCGCGCCGCATGTGTTCCACTCGATAAACACGACAGTAACCAAACCGAGCTGGACAGATTGACCCTTTAACGCATTGGCTTCTGGGTTCCTGATGCTGCGTATAAGTCAAATGCGCAGGCAATCGAAGCTGCTCGGTTCGCGCCGCATGTGTTCCACTCGATAAAGACGACAGTAACCAAATCGAGCTGGACAGATTGACCCTTTAGCGCATTGGCTTATGGGTTCCGGATGCTGCGTATAAGTCAAATGCACAGGCAATCGAAGCTGCTCGGTTCGCGCCGCACGTGTTCTACTCGATAAAGACGACAATAACCAAATCGAGCTGGTCAGATTGACCCTTTAGCGCATTGGCTTCTGTGTTCCGGATGCTGCGTATAAGTCAAATGCACAGGCAATCCAAGCTGCTCGGTTCGCGCCGCACGTGTTCCACTCGATAAAGACGACAATAATCAAATCGTGCTAGACAGATTGACCCTTTAGCGCATTAGCTTGTGGGTTCCGGATGCTGCGTATAATTCAAATGGACAGGCAATCGAAGCTGCTCAGTGCACGGCACGTGTTCCACTCGATAAAGACGACAATAACCAAATCGAGCTGGACAGATTGACCCTTTAGCGCATTGGCTTATGGGTTCCGGATGGTGCGTATAAGTCAAATGCACAGGCAATCGAAGCTGCTCGGTTCGCGCCGCACGTGTTCCACTCGATAAAGACGATAATAACCAAATCGAGCTAGACAGATTGACCTTTAGCGCATTGGCTTCTTGGTTCCGGATGCTGCGTATAAGTCAAATGCACAGGCAATCGAAGCTGCTCGGTGCGCGCCGCACGTGTTCCACTCGATAAAGACGTCAATAACCAAATCGAGGTGGACAGATTGACCCTTTAGCGCATTGGGTTCAGGGTTCTGGATGCTGCCTATAAGTCAAATGCACAGGCAATCGAGGCTGCTCGGTTCGCGCCGCATGTGTTCCACTCGATAAAGACGACAATAACCAAATCGGGCTGGACAAATTTGACCCTTTAGCGCATTGGCTTCTGGGTTCCGGATGCTGTGTATAAGTCAAATGCACAGGCAATCGAAGCTGCTCGGTTCGCGCCGCACGTGTTCCACTCGATAAAGACGACAATAACCAAATCGAGCTGGACAGATTGACCCTTTAGCGCATTGGCTTCTGGGTTCCGGATTCTGCGTATAAGTCAAATGCACAGGCAATCGAAGCTGCTCGGTTCGCGCCGCATGTGTTCCACTCGATAAAGACGACAGTAACCAAACCGAGCTGGAAAGATTGACCCTTTAGCGCATTGGCTCCTGGGTTCCGGATGCTGCGTATAAGTCAAATGCACAGGCAATCGAAGCTGCTCGGTTCGCGCCGCGTGTGTTCCACTCGATAAAGACGACAATAACGAAATCGAACTGGACAGATTGACCCTTTAACGCATTGGCTTCTGGGTTCCGGATGTTGCGTATATGTCAAATGCACAAGCAATCGAAGCTGCTCGGTTCGCTCCGCATGTGTTCAACTCGATAAAGACGACAGTAACCAAACCGAGCTGGACAGATCGACCCTTTAGCGCATTGGCTCCTGGGTTCCGGATGCTGCGTATAAGTCAAATGCACAGGCAATCGAAGCTGCTCGGTTCGCGCCGCGTGTGTTCCACTCGATAAAGACGACAATAACGAAATCGAGCTGGACAGATTGACACTTTAACGCATTGGCTTCTGGGTTCCGGATGCTGCGTATAAGTCAAATGCACAAGCAATGGAAGCTGGTCGGTTCGCGCCGCATGTGTTCCACTCGATAAAGACGACAGTAACCAAACCGAGCTGGACAGATTGACCCTTTAGCGCATTGGCTCCTGGGTTCCGGATGCTGCGTATAAGTCAAATGCACAGGCAATCGAAGCTGCTCGGTTCGCGCCGCATGTGTTCCACTCGATAAAGACGACAGTAACCAAACCGAGCTGGACAGATTGACCCTTTAGCGCGTTGGCTCCTGGGTTCCGGATGCTGCGTATAAGTCAAATGCACAGGCAATCGAAGCTGCTCGGTTCGCGCCGCGTGTGTTCCACTCGATAAAGACGACAGTAACCAAACCGAGCTGGACAGATTGACCCTTTAGCGCATTGGCTCCTGGGTTCCGGATGCTCCGTATAAGTCAAATGCACAGGCAATCGAAGCTGCTCGGTTCGCGCCGCGTGTGTTCCACTCGATAAAGACGACAATAACGAAATCGAGCTGGACAGATTGACCCTTTAACGCATTGGCTTCTGGATTCCGGATGTTGCGTATAAGTCAAATGCACAAGCAATCGAAGCTGCTCGGTTCGCGCCGCATGTGTTCCACTCGATAAAGACGACAGTAACCAAACCGAGCTGGACAGATTGACCCTTTAGCGCATTGGCTCCTGGGTTCCGGATGCTGTGTATAAGTCAAATGCACAGGCAATCGAAGCTGCTCGGTTCGCGCCGCGTGTGTTCCACTCGATAAAGACGACAATAACGAAATCGAGCTGGACAGATTGACCCTTTAACGCATTGGCTTCTGGGTTCCGGACGTTGCGTATAAGTCAAATGCACAATCAATGGAAGCTGGTCGGTTCGCGCCGCATGTGTTCCACTCGATAAAGACGACAATAACCGAATCGAGCTGGAGAGATTGACCCTTTAGCGCATTGGCTTCTGTGTTCCGGATGCTGCGTATAAGTCAAATGCACAGGCAATCCAAGCTGCTCGGTTCGCGCCGCACGTGTTCCACTCGATAAAGACGACAATAACCAAATCGAGCTAGACAGATTTACCCTTTAGCGCATTGGCTCCTGGGTTCCGGATGCTGCGTATAAGTCAAATGCACAGGCAATCGAAGCTGCTCGGTTCGCGCCGCATGTGTTCCACTCGATAAAGACGACAATAACGAATTCGAGCTGGACAGATTGACCCTTTAACGCATTGGCTTCTGGGTTCCGGATGTTGCGTATAAGTCAAATGCACAGGCAATGGAAGCTGCTCGGTTCGCGCCGCATGTGTTCCACTCGATAAAAACGTCAATAACCGAAGCGAGCTGGAGAGATTGACCCTTTAGCGCATTGGCTTCTGTGTTCCGGATGCTGCGTATAAGTCAAATGCACAGGCAATCCAAGCTGCTCGGTTCGCGCCGCACGTGTTCCACTCGATAAAGACTACAATAACCAAATCGAGCTAGACAGATTGACCCTTTAGCGCATTAGCTTCTGGGTTCCGGATGCTGCCTATAAGTCAAATGCACAGGCAATCGAGGCTGCTCGGTTCGCGCCGCATGTGTTCCACTCGATAAAGACGACAATAACCAAATCGAGCTAGACAGATTGACCCTTTAGCGCATTGGCTTCTGGGTTCCGGATGCTGCATATAAGTCAAATGCACAGGCAATCGAAGCTGCTCGGTTCGCGCCGCACGTGTTCCACTCGATAAAGACGACAGTAACCAAATGGAGGTGGATAGATTGACCCTTTAGCGCATTGGCTCCTGGGTTCCGGATGCTGCGTATAAGTCAAATGCACAGGCAATCGAAGCTGCTCAGTGCGCGCCGCACGTGTTCCACTCGATCAAGACGACAATAACCAAATCGAGCTTGACAGATTCACCTTTAGCGCATTGGCTTCTTGGTTCCGGATGCTGCGTATAAGTCAAATGCACAGGCAATCGAAGCTGCTCGGTGCGCGCCGCACGTGTTCCACTCGATAAAGACGACAATAACCAAATCGAGCTGGACAGATTGACCCTTTAGCGCATTGGCTTTTGGGTTCCGGATGCTGCCTATAAGTCAAATGCACAGGCAATCGAAGCTGCTCAGTGCGCGCCGCACGTGTTCCACTCGATCAAGACGAATTAAACCAAATCGAGCTAGACAGATTCACCTTTAGCGCATTGGCTTCTTGGTTCCGGATGCTGCGTATAAGTCAAATGCACAGGCAATCGAAGCTGCTCGGTGCGCGCCGCACGTGTTCCACTCGATAAAGAAGACAATAACCAAATCGAGGTGGAAAGATTGACCCTTTAGCGCATTGGCTTCTGGGTTCCGGATGCTGCCTATAAGTCAAATGCACAGGCAATCGAGGCTGCTCGGTTCGCGCCGCATGTGTTCCACTCGATAAAGACGACAATAACCAAATCGAGCGAGACAGATTGACCCTTTAGCGCATTAGCTTCTGGGTTCCGGATGCTGCGTATAATTCAAATGCACAGGCAATCGAAGCTGCTCAGTGCGCGCCGCACGTGTTCCACTCGATCAAGACGACAATAACCAAATCGAGCTAGACAGATTCACCTTTAGCGCATTGGCTTCTTGGTTCCGGATGCTGCGTATAAGTGAAATGCACAGGCAATCGAAGCTGCTCGGTGCGAGCCGCACGTGTTCCACTCGATAAAGACGACAATAACCAAATCGAGCTGGACAGATTGACCCTTTAGCGCATTGGCTTCTGGGTTCCGGATGCTGCATATAAGTCAAATGCACAGGCAATCGAGGCTGCTCGGTTCGCGCCGCATGTGTTCCACTCGATAAAGACGACAATAACCAAATCGAGCTAGACAGATTCACCTTTAGCGCATTGGCTTCTTGGTTCCGGACGCTGCGTATAAGTCAAATGCACAGGCAATCGAAGCTGCTCGGTGCGCGCCGCACGTGTTCCACTCGATAAAGACGACAATAACCAAATCGAGCTAGGCAGATTGACCCTTTAGCGCATTGGCTTCTGGGTTCCGGATGCTGCATATAAGTCAAATGCACAGGCAATCGAAGCTGCTCGGTTCGCGCCGCACGTGTTCCACTCGATAAAGACGACAGTAACCAAATGGAGCTGGATAGATTGACCCTTTAGCGCATTGGCTCCTGGGTTCCGGATGCTGCGTATAAGTCAAATGCACAGGCAATCGAAGCTGCTCGGTTCGCGCCGCACGTGTTCCACTCGATAGAGACGACAATAACCAAATCGAGCTGGACAGATTGACCCTTTAGCGCATTGGCTTCTGAGTTCCGGATGCTGCGTATAAGTCAAATGCACAGGCAATCGAAGCTGCTCGGTTCGCGCCGCATGTGTTCCACTCGATAAAGACGACAATAACCAAATCGAGCTGGACAGATTGACCCTTTAGCGCAATGGCTTCTGTGTTCCGGATGCTGCGTATAAGTCAAATGCACAGGCAATCCAAGCTGCTCGGTTCGCGCCGCACGTGTTCCACTCGATAAAGACGACAATAATCAAATCGTGCTAGACAGATTGACCCTTTAGCGCATTAGCTTCTGGGTTCCGGATGCTGCGTATAATTCAAATGCACAGGCAATCGAAGCTGCTCAGTGCGCGCCGCACGTGTTCCACTCGATAAAGACGACAATAACCAAATCGAGCTGGACAGATTGACCCTTTAGCGCATTGGCTTATGGGTTCCGAATGGTGCGTATAAGTCAAATGCACAGGCAATGGAAGCTGCTCGGTTCGCGCCGCATGTGTTCCACTCGATAAAGACGACAGTAGCCAAATGGAGCTGGACAGATTGACCCTTTAGCGCATTTGCTCCTGGGTTCCGGATGCTGCGTATAAGTCAAATGCACAGGCAATCGAAGCTGCTCGGTTCGCGCCGCATGTGTTCCACTCGATAAAGACGACAATAACGAAATCGAGCTGGACAGATTGACCCTTTAACGCATTGGCTTCTGGGTTCCGGATGTTGCGTATAAGTCAAATGCACAGGCAATGGAAGCTGCTCGGTTCGCGCCGCATGTGTTCCACTCGATAAAGACGACAGTAACCAAATCGAGCTGGACAGATTCACCCCTTAGCGCATTGGCTCCTGGGTTCCGGATGCTGTGTAAAGTCAAATGCACAGGCAATCGAAGCTGCTCGGTTCGCGCCGCACATGTTCCACTCGATAAAGACGACATAACCAAATCGAGCTAGACAGTTTGACCCTTTAGCGCATTGGCTTCTGGGTTCCGGATGCTGCAATAAGTCAAATGCACAGGCACTCGAAGCTGCTCGGTTCGCGCCGCACGTGTTCCACTCAATAGAGATGACAATAACCAAATCGGGCTGGACACATTTGACCCTTTATCGCATTGGCTTCTGGATTCCGGACGCTGCGTATAAGTCAAATGCACAGGCAATCGAAGCTGCTCGGTTCGCGCCGCAGGTGTTCCACTCGATAAAGACGACAATAACCAAATCGAGCTGGACAGATTGACCCTTTAGCGCATTGGCTTCTTGGTTCCGGATGCTGCGTATAGGTCAAATGCACAGGCAATCGAAGCTGCTCGGTTCGCGCCGCATGTGTTCCACTCGATAAAGACGACAATAACCAAATCGAGCTGGACAGATTGACCCTTTAGCGCAATGGCTTCTGTGTTCCGGATGCTGCGTATAAGTCAAATGCACAGGCAATCCAAGCTGCTCGGTTCGCGCCGCACGTGTTCCACTCGATAAAGACGAGAATAATCAAATCGTGCTAGACAGATTGACCCTTTAGCGCATTAGCTTCTGGGTTCCGGATGCTGCGTATAATTCAAATGCACAGGCAATCGAAGCTTCTCAGTGCGCGCCGCACGTGTTCCACTCGATAAAGACGACAATAACCAAATCGAGCTGGACAGATTGACCCTTTAGCGCATTGGCTTATGGGTTCCGGATGGTGCGTATAAGTCAAATGCACATGCAATCGAAGCTGCTCGGTTCGCGCCGCACGTGTTCCACTCGATAAAGACGACAATAACCAAATCGAGCTAGACAGATTGACCTTTAGCGCATTGGCTTCTTGGTTCCGGATGCTGCGTATAAGTCAAATGCACAGGCAATCGAAGCTGCTTCGTTCGCGCCGCATGTGTTCCACTCGATAAAGACGACAGTAACCTATTCCAGCTGGACAGATTGACGCTTTAGCGCATTGGCTCTTGGGTTCCGGATGCTGCGTATAAGTCAAATGCACAGGCAATCGAAGCTGCTCGGTTCGCGCCGCATGTGTTCCACTCGATAAAGACGACAGTAACCAAATACAGCTGGACAGATTGACCCTTTAGCGCATTGGCTCCTGGGTTCCGGATGCTGCGTATAAGTCATATGGACAGGCAATCGAAGCTGCTCGGTTCGCGCCGCATGTGTTCCACTCGATAAAGACGACAATAACCAAATCGAGCTGGACAGATTGACCCTTTAGCGCATTGGCTTATGGGTTCCGGATGGTGCGTATAAGTCAAATGCACATGCAATCGAAGCTGCTCGGTTCGCGCCGCACGTGTTCCACTCGATAAAGACGACAATAACCAAATCGAGCTAGACAGATTGACCTTTAGCGCATTGGCTTCTTGGTTCCGGATGCTGCGTATAAGTCAAATGCACAGGCAATCGAAGCTGCTTCGTTCGCGCCGCATGTGTTCCACTCGATAAAGACGACAGTAACCTATTCGAGCTGGACAGATTGACGCTTTAGCGCATTGGCTCTTGGGTTCCGGATGCTGCGTATAAGTCAAATGCACAGGCAATCGAAGCTGCTCGGTTCGCGCCGCATGTGTTCCACTCGATAAAGACGACAGTAACCAAATACAGCTGGACAGATTGACCCTTTAGCGCATTGGCTCCTGGGTTCCGGATGCTGCGTATAAGTCAAATGGACAGGCAATCGAAGCTGCTCGGTTCGCGCCGCATGTGTTCCACTCGATAAAGACGACAATAACGAAATCGAGCTGGACAGATTGACCCTTTAACGCATTGGCTTCTGGGTTCCGGATGTTGCGTATAAGTCAAATGCACAGGCAATGGAAGCTGCTCGGTTCGCGCCGCACATGTTCCACTCGATAAAGACGACAATAACCAAATCGAGCTAGACAGTTTGACCCTTTAGCGCATTGGCTTCTGGGTTCCGGATGCTGCAATAAGTCAAATGCACAGGCACTCGAAGCTGCTCGGTTCGCGCCGCACGTGTTCCACTCAATAGAGATGACAATAACCAAATCGGGCTGGACACATTTGACCCTTTATCGCATTGGCTTCTGGATTCCGGACGCTGCGTATAAGTCAAATGCACAGGCAATCGAAGCTGCTTGGTTCGCGCCGCAGGTGTTCCACTCGATAAAGACGACAATAACCAAATCGAGCTGGACAGATTGACCCTTTAGCGCATTGGCTTCTTGGTTCCGGATGCTGCGTATAGGTCAAATGCACAGGCAATCGAAGCTGCTCGGTTCGCGCCGCATGTGTTCCACTCGATAAAGACGACAATAACCAAATCGAGCTGGACAGATTGACCCTTTAGCGCAATGGCTTCTGTGTTCCGGATGCTGCGTATAAGTCAAATGCACAGGCAATCCAAGCTGCTCGGTTCGCGCCGCACGTGTTCCACTCGATAAAGACGAGAATAATCAAATCGTGCTAGACAGATTGACCCTTTAGCGCATTAGCTTCTGGGTTCCGGATGCTGCGTATAATTCAAATGCACAGGCAATCGAAGCTGCTCAGTGCGCGCCGCACGTGTTCCACTCGATAAAGACGACAATAACCAAATCGAGCTGGACAGATTGACCCTTTAGCGCATTGGCTTATGGGTTCCGGATGGTGCGTATAAGTCAAATGCACATGCAATCGAAGCTGCTCGGTTCGCGCCGCACGTGTTCCACTCGATAAAGACGACAATAACCAAATCGAGCTAGACAGATTGACCTTTAGCGCATTGGCTTCTTGGTTCCGGATGCTGCGTATAAGTCAAATGCACAGGCAATCGAAGCTGCTTCGTTCGCGCCGCATGTGTTCCACTCGATAAAGACGACAGTAACCTATTCGAGCTGGACAGATTGACGCTTTAGCGCATTGGCTCTTGGGTTCCGGATGCTGCGTATAAGTCAAATGCACAGGCAATCGAAGCTGCTCGGTTCGCGCCGCATGTGTTCCACTCGATAAAGACGACAGTAACCAAATACAGCTGGACAGATTGACCCTTTAGCGCATTGGCTCCTGGGTTCCGGATGCTGCGTATAAGTCATATGGACAGGCAATCGAAGCTGCTCGGTTCGCGCCGCATGTGTTCCACTCGATAAAGACGACAATAACGAAATCGAGCTGGACAGATTGACCCTTTAACGCATTGGCTTCTGGGTTCCGGATGTTGCGTATAAGTCAAATGCACAGGCAATGGAAGCTGCTCGGTTCGCGCCGCATGTGTTCCACTCGATAAAGACGACAATAAGCGAATCGAGCTGGAGAGATTGACCCTTTAACGCATTTTCTTCTGGGTTCCGGATGCTGCGTATAAGTCAAATGCACAGGCAATCGAAGCTGCTTCGTTCGCGCCGCATGTGTTCCACTCGATAAAGACGACAGCAACCAAATCGAGCTGGACAGATTGACCCTTTAGCGCATTGGCTCCTGGGTTCCGGATTCTGCGTATAAGTCAAATGCACAGGCAATCGAAGCTGCTCGGTTCGCGCCGCATGTGTTCCACTCGATAAAGACGACAGTAACCAAATCGAGCTGGACAGATTGACCCTTTAGCGCATTGGCTCCTGGGTTCCGGATGCTGCGTATAAGTCAAATGCACAGGCAATCGAAGCTCCTCGGTTCGCGCCGCATGTGTACCACTCGATAAATACGACAATAACCAAACCGAGCTGGACAGATTGACCATTTAACGCACTGGCTTCTGGGTTCCGGATGCTGTGTAAAGTCAAATGCACAGGCAATCGAAGCTTTTCGGTTCGCGCCGCACATGTTCCACTCGATAAAGACGACAATAACCAAATCGAGCTAGACAGTTTGACCCTTTAGCGCATTGGCTTCTGGGTTCCGGATGCTGCATATAAGTCAAATGCACAGGCACTCGAAGCTGCTCGGTTCGCGCCGCACGTGTTCCACTCAATAGAGATGACAATAACCAAATCGGGCTGGACAGATTTGACCCTTTATCGCATTGGCTTCTGGATTCCGGATGCTGCGTATAAGTCAAATGCACAGGCAATCGAAGCTGCTCGGTTCGCGCCGCACGAGTTTTACTCGATAAAGACGACAATAAACAAATCGAGCTGGACAGACTGACCCTTTAGCGCATTGGCTTTTGGGTTCCGGATGCTGTGTAAAGTCAAATGCACAGGCAATCGAAGCTGGTCGGTTCGCGCCGCACGTGTTCCACTCGATAAAGACGACAATAACCAATTCGAGCTAGACAGTTTGACCCTTTAGCGAATTGGCTTCTGGGTTCCGGATGCTGCGTATAAGTCATATGCACAGGCAATCGAAGCTCCTCGGTTCGCGCCGCATGTGTTCCACTCCATAGAGACGACAATAACCAAATCGGGCTGGACAAATTTGACCCTTTAGCGCATTGGCTTCTGGGTTCCGGATGCTGTGTATAAGTCAAATGCACAGGCAATCGAAGCTGCTCGGTTCGCGACGCACGTGTTCCACTCGATAAAGACGACAATAACCAAATCGAGCTGGACAGATTGACCCTTTAGCGCATTGGCTTCTGAGTTCCGGATGCTGCGTATAAGTCAAATGCACAGGCAATCGAAGCTGCTCGGTTCGCGCCGCATGTGTTCCACTCGATAAAAACGAAAATAACCAAATCGAGCTGGACAGATTGACCCTTTAACGCATTGGCTTCTGGGTTCCGGATGCTGCGTATAAGTCAAATGCACAGGCAATCGAAGCTGCTCGGTTCGCGCCGCATGTGTTCCACTCGATAAACACGACAGTAACCAAACCGAGCTGGACAGATTGACCCTTTAACGCATTGGCTTCTGGGTTCCTGATGCTGCGTATAAGTCAAATGCGCAGGCAATCGAAGCTGCTCGGTTCGCGCCGCATGTGTTCCACTCGATAAAGACGACAGTAACCAAATCGAGCTGGACAGATTGACCCTTTAGCGCATTGGCTTATGGGTTCCGGATGCTGCGTATAAGTCAAATGCACAGGCAATCGAAGCTGCTCGGTTCGCGCCGCACGTGTTCTACTCGATAAAGACGACAATAACCAAATCGAGCTGGTCAGATTGACCCTTTAGCGCATTGGCTTCTGTGTTCCGGATGCTGCGTATAAGTCAAATGCACAGGCAATCCAAGCTGCTCGGTTCGCGCCGCACGTGTTCCACTCGATAAAGACGACAATAATCAAATCGTGCTAGACAGATTGACCCTTTAGCGCATTAGCTTGTGGGTTCCGGATGCTGCGTATAATTCAAATGGACAGGCAATCGAAGCTGCTCAGTGCACGGCACGTGTTCCACTCGATAAAGACGACAATAACCAAATCGAGCTGGACAGATTGACCCTTTAGCGCATTGGCTTATGGGTTCCGGATGGTGCGTATAAGTCAAATGCACAGGCAATCGAAGCTGCTCGGTTCGCGCCGCACGTGTTCCACTCGATAAAGACGATAATAACCAAATCGAGCTAGACAGATTGACCTTTAGCGCATTGGCTTCTTGGTTCCGGATGCTGCGTATAAGTCAAATGCACAGGCAATCGAAGCTGCTCGGTGCGCGCCGCACGTGTTCCACTCGATAAAGACGTCAATAACCAAATCGAGGTGGACAGATTGACCCTTTAGCGCATTGGGTTCAGGGTTCTGGATGCTGCCTATAAGTCAAATGCACAGGCAATCGAGGCTGCTCGGTTCGCGCCGCATGTGTTCCACTCGATAAAGACGACAATAACCAAATCGGGCTGGACAAATTTGACCCTTTAGCGCATTGGCTTCTGGGTTCCGGATGCTGTGTATAAGTCAAATGCACAGGCAATCGAAGCTGCTCGGTTCGCGCCGCACGTGTTCCACTCGATAAAGACGACAATAACCAAATCGAGCTGGACAGATTGACCCTTTAGCGCATTGGCTTCTGGGTTCCGGATTCTGCGTATAAGTCAAATGCACAGGCAATCGAAGCTGCTCGGTTCGCGCCGCATGTGTTCCACTCGATAAAGACGACAGTAACCAAACCGAGCTGGAAAGATTGACCCTTTAGCGCATTGGCTCCTGGGTTCCGGATGCTGCGTATAAGTCAAATGCACAGGCAATCGAAGCTGCTCGGTTCGCGCCGCGTGTGTTCCACTCGATAAAGACGACAATAACGAAATCGAACTGGACAGATTGACCCTTTAACGCATTGGCTTCTGGGTTCCGGATGTTGCGTATATGTCAAATGCACAAGCAATCGAAGCTGCTCGGTTCGCTCCGCATGTGTTCAACTCGATAAAGACGACAGTAACCAAACCGAGCTGGACAGATCGACCCTTTAGCGCATTGGCTCCTGGGTTCCGGATGCTGCGTATAAGTCAAATGCACAGGCAATCGAAGCTGCTCGGTTCGCGCCGCGTGTGTTCCACTCGATAAAGACGACAATAACGAAATCGAGCTGGACAGATTGACACTTTAACGCATTGGCTTCTGGGTTCCGGATGCTGCGTATAAGTCAAATGCACAAGCAATGGAAGCTGGTCGGTTCGCGCCGCATGTGTTCCACTCGATAAAGACGACAGTAACCAAACCGAGCTGGACAGATTGACCCTTTAGCGCATTGGCTCCTGGGTTCCGGATGCTGCGTATAAGTCAAATGCACAGGCAATCGAAGCTGCTCGGTTCGCGCCGCATGTGTTCCACTCGATAAAGACGACAGTAACCAAACCGAGCTGGACAGATTGACCCTTTAGCGCGTTGGCTCCTGGGTTCCGGATGCTGCGTATAAGTCAAATGCACAGGCAATCGAAGCTGCTCGGTTCGCGCCGCGTGTGTTCCACTCGATAAAGACGACAGTAACCAAACCGAGCTGGACAGATTGACCCTTTAGCGCATTGGCTCCTGGGTTCCGGATGCTCCGTATAAGTCAAATGCACAGGCAATCGAAGCTGCTCGGTTCGCGCCGCGTGTGTTCCACTCGATAAAGACGACAATAACGAAATCGAGCTGGACAGATTGACCCTTTAACGCATTGGCTTCTGGATTCCGGATGTTGCGTATAAGTCAAATGCACAAGCAATCGAAGCTGCTCGGTTCGCGCCGCATGTGTTCCACTCGATAAAGACGACAGTAACCAAACCGAGCTGGACAGATTGACCCTTTAGCGCATTGGCTCCTGGGTTCCGGATGCTGTGTATAAGTCAAATGCACAGGCAATCGAAGCTGCTCGGTTCGCGCCGCGTGTGTTCCACTCGATAAAGACGACAATAACGAAATCGAGCTGGACAGATTGACCCTTTAACGCATTGGCTTCTGGGTTCCGGACGTTGCGTATAAGTCAAATGCACAATCAATGGAAGCTGGTCGGTTCGCGCCGCATGTGTTCCACTCGATAAAGACGACAATAACCGAATCGAGCTGGAGAGATTGACCCTTTAGCGCATTGGCTTCTGTGTTCCGGATGCTGCGTATAAGTCAAATGCACAGGCAATCCAAGCTGCTCGGTTCGCGCCGCACGTGTTCCACTCGATAAAGACGACAATAACCAAATCGAGCTAGACAGATTTACCCTTTAGCGCATTGGCTCCTGGGTTCCGGATGCTGCGTATAAGTCAAATGCACAGGCAATCGAAGCTGCTCGGTTCGCGCCGCATGTGTTCCACTCGATAAAGACGACAATAACGAATTCGAGCTGGACAGATTGACCCTTTAACGCATTGGCTTCTGGGTTCCGGATGTTGCGTATAAGTCAAATGCACAGGCAATGGAAGCTGCTCGGTTCGCGCCGCATGTGTTCCACTCGATAAAAACGACAATAACCGAAGCGAGCTGGAGAGATTGACCCTTTAGCGCATTGGCTTCTGTGTTCCGGATGCTGCGTATAAGTCAAATGCACAGGCAATCCAAGCTGCTCGGTTCGCGCCGCACGTGTTCCACTCGATAAAGACTACAATAACCAAATCGAGCTAGACAGATTGACCCTTTAGCGCATTAGCTTCTGGGTTCCGGATGCTGCCTATAAGTCAAATGCACAGGCAATCGAGGCTGCTCGGTTCGCGCCGCATGTGTTCCACTCGATAAAGACGACAATAACCAAATCGAGCTAGACAGATTGACCCTTTAGCGCATTGGCTTCTGGGTTCCGGATGCTGCATATAAGTCAAATGCACAGGCAATCGAAGCTGCTCGGTTCGCGCCGCACGTGTTCCACTCGATAAAGACGACAGTAACCAAATGGAGGTGGATAGATTGACCCTTTAGCGCATTGGCTCCTGGGTTCCGGATGCTGCGTATAAGTCAAATGCACAGGCAATCGAAGCTGCTCAGTGCGCGCCGCACGTGTTCCACTCGATCAAGACGACAATAACCAAATCGAGCTAGACAGATTCACCTTTAGCGCATTGGCTTCTTGGTTCCGGATGCTGCGTATAAGTCAAATGCACAGGCAATCGAAGCTGCTCGGTGCGCGCCGCACGTGTTCCACTCGATAAAGACGACAATAACCAAATCGAGCTGGACAGATTGACCCTTTAGCGCATTGGCTTTTGGGTTCCGGATGCTGCCTATAAGTCAAATGCACAGGCAATCGAAGCTGCTCAGTGCGCGCCGCACGTGTTCCACTCGATCAAGACGAATTAAACCAAATCGAGCTAGACAGATTCACCTTTAGCGCATTGGCTTCTTGGTTCCGGATGCTGCGTATAAGTCAAATGCACAGGCAATCGAAGCTGCTCGGTGCGCGCCGCACGTGTTCCACTCGATAAAGAAGACAATAACCAAATCGAGGTGGAAAGATTGACCCTTTAGCGCATTGGCTTCTGGGTTCCGGATGCTGCCTATAAGTCAAATGCACAGGCAATCGAGGCTGCTCGGTTCGCGCCGCATGTGTTCCACTCGATAAAGACGACAATAACCAAATCGAGCGAGACAGATTGACCCTTTAGCGCATTGGCTTCTGGGTTCCGGATGCTGCATATAAGTCAAATGCACAGGCAATCGAAGCTGCTCGGTTCGCGCCGCACATGTTCCACTCGATAAAGACGACAGTAACCAAATGGAGCTGGATAGATTGACCCTTTAGCGCATTAGCTTCTGGGTTCCGGATGCTGCGTATAATTCAAATGCACAGGCAATCGAAGCTGCTCAGTGCGCGCCGCACGTGTTCCACTCGATCAAGACGACAATAACCAAATCGAGCTAGACAGATTCACCTTTAGCGCATTGGCTTCTTGGTTCCGGATGCTGCGTATAAGTCAAATGCACAGGCAATCGAAGCTGCTCGGTGCGAGCCGCACGTGTTCCACTCGATAAAGACGACAATAACCAAATCGAGCTGGACAGATTGACCCTTTAGCGCATTGGCTTCTGGGTTCCGGATGCTGCATATAAGTCAAATGCACAGGCAATCGAGGCTGCTCGGTTCGCGCCGCATGTGTTCCACTCGATAAAGACGACAATAACCAAATCGAGCTAGACAGATTCACCTTTAGCGCATTGGCTTCTTGGTTCCGGACGCTGCGTATAAGTCAAATGCACAGGCAATCGAAGCTGCTCGGTGCGCGCCGCACGTGTTCCACTCGATAAAGACGACAATAACCAAATCGAGCTAGGCAGATTGACCCTTTAGCGCATTGGCTTCTGGGTTCCGGATGCTGCATATAAGTCAAATGCACAGGCAATCGAAGCTGCTCGGTTCGCGCCGCACGTGTTCCACTCGATAAAGACGACAGTAACCAAATGGAGCTGGATAGATTGACCCTTTAGCGCATTGTCTCCTGGGTTCCGGATGCTGCGTATAAGTCAAATGCACAGGCAATCGAAGCTGCTCGGTTCGCGCCGCACGTGTTCCACTCAATAGAGACGACAATAACCAAATCGGGCTGGACAAATTTGACCCTTTAGCGCATTGGCTTCTGGGTTCCGGATGCTGCGTATAAGTCAAATGCACAGGCAATCGAAGCTGCTCGGTTCGCGCCGCACGTGTTCCACTCGATAAAGACCACAGTAACCAAATGGAGCTGGATAGATTGACCCTTTAGCGCATTGGCTTCTGGGTTCCGGATGCTGCATATAAGTCAAATGCACAGGCAATCGAAGCTCCTCGGTTCGCGCCGCACGTGTTCCACTCAATAGAGACGACAATAACCAAATCGGGCTGGACAAATTTGACCCTTTAGCGCATTGGCTTCTGGGTTCCGGATGCTGCGTATAAGTCAAATGCACAGGCAATCGAGGCTGCTCGGTTCGCGCCGCATGTGTTCCACTCGATAAAGACGACAATAACCAAATCGAGCTGGACAGATTGACCCTTTAGCGCATTGACTTCTGGGTTCCGGATGCTGCCTATAAGTCAAATGCACAGGCAATCGAGGCTGCTCGGTTCGCGCCGCATGTGTTCCACTCGATAAAGACGACAATAACCAAATCGAGCTGGACAGATTCACCTTTAGCGCATTGGCTTCTTGGTTCCGAATGCTGCGTATAAGTCAAATGCACAGGCAATCGATTCTGCTCGGTTCGCGCCGTATGTGTTCCACTCGATAAAGACGACAATAACCAAATCGAGCTAGACAGATTGACCCTTAAGCGCATTGGCTTCTGGGTTCCGGATGCTGCATATAAGTCAAATGCACAGGCAATCGAAGCTCCTCGGTTCGCGCCGCACGTGTTCCACTCAATAGAGACGACAATATCCAAATCGGGCTGGACAAATCTGACCCTTTAACGCATTGGCTTCTGGGTTCCGGATGCTGTGTATAAGTCAAATGCACAGGCAATCGAAGCTGCTCGGTTCGCGCCGCACGTGTTCCACTCGATAAAGACGACAATAACCAAATCGAGCTGGACAGATTGACCCTTTAGCGCATTGGCTTCTGGGTTCCGGATGCTGCGTATAAGTCAAATGCACAGGCAATCGAAGCTGCTCGGTTCGCGCCGCATGTGTTCCACTCGATAAAAACGATAATAACCAAATCGAACTGGACAGATTGACCCTTTAACGCATTGGCTTCTGGGTTCCGGATGCTGCGTATAAGTCAAATGCACAAGCAATCGAAGCTGCTCGGTTCGCGCCGCATGTGTTCCACTCGATAAAGACGACAGTAACCAAACCAAGCTGGACAGATTGACCCTTTAGCGCATTGGCTCCTGGGTTCCGGATGCTGCGTATAAGTCAAATGCACAGGCAATCGAAGCTGCTCGGTTCGCGCCGCGTGTGTTCCACTCGATAAAGACGACAATAACGAAATCGAGCTGGACAGATTGACCCTTTAACGCATTGGCTTCTGGGTTCCGGATGTTGCGTATAAGTCAAATGCACAGGCAATGGAAGCTGCTCGGTTCGCGCCGCATGTGTTCCACTCGATAAAGACGACAATAACCGAATCGAGCTGGAGAGACTGACCTTTAGCGCATTGGCTTCTGTGTTCCGGATGCTGCGTATAAGTCAAATGCGCAGGCAATCCAAGCTGCTCGGTTCGCGCCGCACGTGTTCCACTCGATAAAGACGACAATAACCAAATCGAGCTAGACAGATTGACCCTTTAGCGCATTAGCTTCTGGGTTCCGGATGCTGCGTATAATTCAAATGCACAGGCAATCGAAGCTGCTCAGTGCGCGCTGCACGTGTTCCACTCGATCAAGACGACAATAACCAAATCGAGCTAGACAGATTCACCTTTAGCGCATTGGCTTCTTGGTTCCGGATGCTGCGTATAAGTCAAATCCACAGGCAATCGAAGCTGCTCGGTGCGCGCCGCACGTGTTCCACTCGATAAAGACGACAATAACCAAATCAAGCTGGACAGATTGACCCTTTAGCGCATTGGTTTCTGGGTTCCGGATGCTGCCTATAAGTCAAATGCACAGGCAATCGAGGCTGCTCGGTTCGCGCCGCATGTGTTCCACTCGATAAAGACGACAATAACCAAATCGAGCTAGACAGATTGACCCTTTAGCGCATTGGCTTCTGGGTTCCGGATGCTGCCTATAAGTCAAATGCACAGGCAATCGAAGCTGCTCGGTTCGCGCCGCACGTGTTCCACTCGATAAAGACGACAGTAACCAAATGGAGCTGGATAGATTGACCCTTTAGCGCATTGGCTCCTGGGTTCCGGGTGCTGCGTATAAGTCAAATGCACAGGCAATCGAAGCTGCTCGGTTCGCGCCTCATGTGTTCCACTCGATAAAGACGACAATAACGAAATCGAGCTGGACAGATTGACCCTTTAACGCATTGGCTTCTGGGTTCCGGATGTTGCGTATAAGTCAAATGCACAGGCAATGGAAGCTGCTCGGTTCGCGCCGCATGTGTTCCACTCGATAAAAACGACAATAACCGAATCGAGCTGGAGAGATTGACCCTTTAGCGCATTGGCTTCTGTGTTCCGGATGCTGCGTATAAGTCAAATGCACAGGCAATCCAAGCTGCTCGGTTCGCGCCGCACGTGTTCCACTCGATAAAGACGACAATAACCAAATCGAGCTAGACAGATTGACCCTTTAGCGCATTGACTTCTGGGTTCCGGATGCTGCGTATAATTCAAATGCACAGGCAAGCGAAGCTGCTCAGTGCGCGCCGCACGTGTTCCACTCGATCAAGACGACAATAACCAAATCGAGCTAGACAGATTCACCTTTAGCGCATTGGCTTCTTGGTTCCGGATGCTGCGTATAAGTCAAATGCACAGGCAATCGAAGCTGCTCGGTGCGCGCCGCACGTGTTCCACTCAATAGAGACGACAATAACCAAATCGGGCTGGACAGATCTGACCCTTTATCGAATTGGCTTCTGGGTTCCGGATGCTGTGTATAAGTCAAATGCACAGGCAATCGAAGCTGCTCGGTTCGCGCCGCACGTGTTCCACTCGATAAAGACGACAATAACCAAATCGAGCTGGACAGATTGACCCTTTAGCGCATTGGCTTCTGGGTTCCGGATGCTGCGTATAAGTCAAATGCACAGGCAATCGAAGCTGCTCGGTTCGCGCCGCATGTGTTCCACTCGATAAAAACGAAAATAACCAAATCGAGCTGGACAGATTGACCCTTTAACGCATTGGCTTCTGGGTTCCGGATGCTGCGTATATGTCAAATGCACAAGCAATCGAAGGTGCTCGGTTCGGGCCGCATGTGTTCCACTCGATAAAGACGACAGTAACCAAACCAAGCTGGACAGATTGACCCTTTAGCGCATTGGCTCCTGGGTTCCGGATGCTGCGTATAAGTCAAATGCACAGGCAATCGAAGCTGCTCGGTTCGCGCCGCATGTGTTCCACTCGATAAAGACGACAATAACGAAATCGAGCTGGACAGATTGACCCTTTAACGCATTGGCTTCTGGGTTCCGGATGTTGCGTATAAGTCAAATGCACAGGCAATGGAAGCTGCTCGGTTCGCGCCGCATGTGTTCCACTCGATAAAGACGACAATAACCGAATCGAGCTGGACAGATTGTCCCTTTAACGCATTGGCTTCTGGGTTCCGGATGCTGCGTATAAGTCAAATGCACAGGCAATCGAAGCTGCTCGGATCGCTCCGCATGTGTTCCACTCGATAAAGACGACCGTAACCAAATCAAGCTGGACAGATTGACCCTTTAGCGCATTGGCTCCTGGGTTCCGGTTGCTCCGTATAAGCCAAATGCACAGGCAATCGAAGCTGCTCGGTTCGCGCCGCATGTGTTCCACTCGATAAAGACGACAATAACGAAATCGAGCTGGACAGATTGTCCATTTAACGCATTGGCTTCTGGGTTCCGGATGCTGCGTATAAGTCAAATGCACAGGCAATCAAAGCTGCTCGGATCGCTCCGCATGTGTTCCACTCGATATAGACGACCGTAACCAAATCAAGCTGGACAGATTGACTCTTTAGCGCATTGGCTCCTGGGTTCCGGTTGTTCCGTATAAGCCAAATGCACAGGCAATCGAAGCTGCTCGGTTCGCACCGCATGTGTTCCACTCGATAAAGACGACAATAACGAAATCGAGCTGGACAGATTGACCCTTTAACGCATTGGCTTCTGGGTTCCGGATGCTGCGTATAAGTCAAATGCACAGGCAATCGAAGCTGCTCGGATCGCTCCGCATGTGTTCCACTCGATAAAGACGACCGTAACCAAATCAAGCTGGACAGATTGACCCTTTAGCGCATTGGCTCCTGGGTTCCGGTTGCTCCGTATAAGCCAAATGCACAGGCAATCGAAGCTGCTCGGTTCGCACCGCATGTGTTCCACTCGATAAAGACGACAATAACCAAATCGAGCTGGACAGATTGACCCTTTAACGCATTGGCTTCTGGGTTCCGGATGCTGCGTATAAGTCAAATGCACAGGCAATCGAAGCTGCTCGGATCGCTCCGCATGTGTTCCACTCGATAAAGACGACCGTAACCAAATCAAGCTGGACAGATTGACCCTTTAGCGCATTGGCTCCTGGGTTCCGGTTGCTCCGTATAAGCCAAATGCACAGGCAATCGAAGCTGCTCGGTTCGCACCGCATGTGTTCCACTCGATAAAGACGACAATAACGAAATCGAGCTGGACAGATTGACCCTTTAACGCATTGGCTTCTGGGTTCCGGATGCTGCGTATAAGTCAAATGCACAGGCAATCGAAGCTGCTCGGATCGCTCCGCATGTGTTCCACTCGATAAAGACGACCGTAACCAAATCAAGCTGGACAGATTGACCCTTTAGCGCATTGGCTCCTGGGTTCCGGATGCTGCGTATAAGTCAAATGCACAGGCAATCGAAGCTGCTCGGTGCGCGCCGCACGTGTTCCACTCAATAGAGACAACAATAACCAAATCGGGCTGGACAGATCTGACCCTTTATCGAATTGGCTTCTGGGTTCCGGATGCTGTGTATAAGTCAAATGCACAGGCAATCGAAGCTGCTCGGTTCGCGCCGCACGTGTTCCACTCGATAAAGACGACAATAACCAAATCGAGCTGGACAGATTGACCCTTTAGCGCATTGGCTTCTGGGTTCCGGATGCTGCGTATAAGTCAAATGCACAGGCAATCGAAGCTGCTCGGTTCGCGCCGCATGTGTTCCACTCGATAAAAACGAAAATAACCAAATCGAGCTGGACAGATTGACCCTTTAACGCATTGGCTTCTGGGTTCCGGATGCTGCGTATAAGTCAAATGCACAAGCAATCGAAGGTGCTCGGTTCGGGCCGCATGTGTTCCACTCGATAAAGACGACAGTAACCAAACCAAGCTGGACAGATTGACCCTTTAGCGCATTGGCTCCTGGGTTCCGGATGCTGCGTATAAGTCAAATGCACAGGCAATCGAAGCTGCTCGGTTCGCGCCGCATGTGTTCCACTCGATAAAGACGACAATAACGAAATCGAGCTGGACAGATTGACCCTTTAACGCATTGGCTTCTGGGTTCCGGATGTTGCGTATAAGTCAAATGCACAGGCAATGGAAGCTGCTCGGTTCGCGCCGCATGTGTTCCACTCGATAAAGACGACAATAACCGAATCGAGCTGGACAGATTGTCCCTTTAACGCATTGGCTTCTGGGTTCCAGATGCTGCGTATAAGTCAAATGCACAGGCAATCGAAGCTGCTCGGATCGCTCCGCATGTGTTCCACTCGATAAAGACGACCGTAACCAAATCAAGCTGGACAGATTGACCCTTTAGCGCATTGGCTCCTGGGTTCCGGTTGCTCCGTATAAGCCAAATGCACAGGCAATCGAAGCTGCTCGGTTCGCGCCGCATGTGTTCCACTCGATAAAGACGACAATAACGAAATCGAGCTGGACAGATTGTCCCTTTAACGCATTGGCTTCTGGGTTCCGGATGCTGCGTATAAGTCAAATGCACAGGCAATCGAAGCTGCTCGGATCGCTCCGCATGTGTTCCACTCGATATAGACGACCGTAACCAAATCAAGCTGGACAGATTGACCCTTTAGCGCATTGGCTCCTGGGTTCCGGTTGCTCCGTATAAGCCAAATGCACAGGCAATCGAAGCTGCTCGGTTCGCACCGCATGTGTTCCACTCGATAAAGACGACAATAACGAAATCGAGCTGGACAGATTGACCCTTTAACGCATTGGCTTCTGGGTTCCGGATGCTGCGTATAAGTCAAATGCACAGGCAATCGAAGCTGCTCGGATCGCTCCGCGTGTGTTCCACTCGATAAAGACGACCGTAACCAAATCAAGCTGGACAGATTGACCCTTTAGCGCATTGGCTCCTGGGTTCCGGTTGCTCCGTATAAGCCAAATGCACAGGCAATCGAAGCTGCTCGGTTCGCACCGCATGTGTTCCACTCGATAAAGACGACAATAACCAAATCGAGCTGGACAGATTGACCCTTTAACGCATTGGCTTCTGGGTTCCGGATGCTGCGTATAAGTCAAATGCACAGGCAATCGAAGCTGCTCGGATCGCTCCGCATGTGTTCCACTCGATAAAGACGACCGTAACCAAATCAAGCTGGACAGATTGACCCTTTAGCGCATTGCCTCCTGGGTTCCGGTTGCTCCGTATAAGCCAAATGCACAGGCAATCGAAGCTGCTCGGTTCGCACCGCATGTGTTCCACTCGATAAAGACGACAATAACGAAATCGAGCTGGACAGATTGACCCTTTAACGCATTGGCTTCTGGGTTCCGGATGCTGCGTATAAGTCAAATGCACAGGCAATCGAAGCTGCTCGGATCGCTCCGCATGTGTTCCACTCGATAAAGACGACCGTAACCAAATCAAGCTGGACAGATTGACCCTTTAGCGCATTGGCTCCTGGGTTCCGGATGCTGCGTATAAGTCAAATGCACAGGGAATCGAACCTGCTCGGTTCGCACCGCATCTGTTCCACTCGATAAAGACGACAATAACGAAACCGAGCTGGACAGATTGTCCCTTTAACGCATTGGCTTCTGGGTTCCGGATGCTGCGTATAAGTCAAATGCACAGGCAATCGAAGCTGCTCGGATCGCTCCGCATGTGTTCCACTCGATAAAGACGACCGTAACCAAATCAAGCTGGACAGATTGACCCTTTAGCGCATTGGCTCCTGGGTTCCGGTTGCTCCGTATAAGCCAAATGCACAGGCAATCGAAGCTGCTCGGTTCGCACCGCATGTGTTCCACTCGATAAAGACGACAATAACGAAATCGAGCTGGACAGATTGACCCTTTAACGCATTGGCTTCTGGGTTCCGGATGCTGCGTATAAGTCAAATGCACAGGCAATCGAAGCTGCTCGGATCGCTCCGCATGTGTTCCACTTGATAAAGACGACCGTAACCAAATCAAGCTGGACAGATTGACCCTTTAGCGCATTGGCTCCTGGGTTCCGGTTGCTCCGTATAAGCCAAATGCACAGGCAATCGAAGCTGCTCGGTTCGCACCGCATGTGTTCCACTCGATAAAGACGACAATAACGAAATCGAGCTGGACAGATTGACCCTTTAACGCATTGGCTTCTGGGTTCCGGATGCTGCGTATAAGTCAAATGCACAGGCAATCGAAGCTGCTCGGATCGCTCCGCATGTGTTCCACTCGATAAAGACGACCGTAACCAAATCAAGCTGGACAGATTGACCCTTTAGCGCATTGGCTCCTGGGTTCCGGTTGCTCCGTATAAGCCAAATGCACAGGCAATCGAAGCTGCTCGGTTCGCACCGCATGTGTTCCACTCGATAAAGACGATAACGAAATCGAGCTGGACAGATTGACCCTTTAACGCATTGGCTTCTGGGTTCCGGATGCTGCGTATAAGTCAAATGCACAGGCAATCGAAGCTGCTCGGATCGCTCCGCATGTGTTCCACTCGATAAAGACGACCGTAACCAAATCAAGCTGGACAGATTGACCCTTTAGCGCATTGGCTCCTGGGTTCCGGTTGCTCCGTATAAGCCAAATGCACAGGCAATCGAAGCTGCTCGGTTCGCACCGCATGTGTTCCACTCGATAAAGACGACAATAACCAAATCGAGCTGGACAGATTGACCCTTTAACGCATTGGCTTCTGGGTTCCGGATGCTGCGTATAAGTTCCGATGCTGCGTTAGGCGATTACTTCCGCCAGAAGCTCCAGGTGGTGCACTGACAACAATCGCGCATCTCCATCTTGCTTGTGACACGCTTTACACTCGCACTAAAAGGACGTCTTCCAAGCCGCTAATGGGAAATTGTAACATACCTCCTGCTGATACAGCATGATTGATTCGAGTGCAGAACATCCATTTCCAAAGCTCTGCCTTGTTAGCCCTGCGTGACAAACGCCCTTGCAGTGTATGTCCCGTACTACATAAGCCTCGTGTGTCAAAAACCCCGTGCCAGAAAGCTTGCGACAAAAGCCTCGTACCAAAACGCATTTGCCCAGCAGTGAGTTTGGCGAACACACTACACTTGGTCCGGCAAGGCGAGTGTGTAGTCTCAGCAGCCGTGCTCTGCTGTGCCGTGCTCTGCGTCAACCCCTCGCAGTTGTTGACGGAGCAAGCGTCGTTCCTGGAAAGAAACGCGCAACGCACCGCTTCACCACGACGGCTAGAGCAAGGGTTGGGTGCCGCGCTAAAGATTTTTATTACAAACCCCACTGCGCCCAGGGCGGGTGCGCCCTGACAACTTGTACCCACTCCCCGCAGCAGAGGCACACAGGTCTGTCTCCTCTTTCTAGCCTGGCCTTGGCTGCAGAAGAACCTTGGATTGGAACGGCCGCATGTCAATCGCCTTCGCAGAACTGTGACGTCAAAAAGTTGTGGCCCGGTTGGCAGAACTGACAACTTTTGGTTCTGAGCAGGTGTTGTTGGTCCCGAGGGCTCCTTCGCCGCCTTTCTACCCCGATTCGAGACGCCTCGCCGGTCCTCACAGGATAGAAGAGGGGAAACGCTTGCGCTGAATGACTTAGGCCGGGTGGCAGGAGCGCGCTCCAGGCGCCACTGAATCCGGCCGGTGCCTCATAATAGACCTCTCCCTGATGTAAACAGTGTGACGTCAAAAAGGTGTGCCCCGATGGGCAAAATCGTCGACTTCGGTTCTGAACCGGTTTTTCAGGTGGCGAGCACTCCCCCACCAGCTTTGTTCCCTAATTCGAAACGCCTGGCAGCCTTTCTTCTCCCAGTGTGAGCCTTCTCGGTACGGCGCATGTTTTGCCCATCGGACCAGAAACACGTGCGTTGATAACGTGTGTCTTGAAGGAAGCCAGTTTTCTTTGCACGTGTTGGCCTGCCTGCAAATCTGTATGCGCAGTCGCGTTTTTTTTCTTTTTCAGGTGAGAAAAATGTAGAGCCTAAGATGTGTATCCCAGAAAATAGTGAAAACATTTTTTTTTCTGCCAACTTGAAGGAGCGAAAATTGCTAATTGTTCACGTGCACTCAATGGAGCAGATTGTCAATGAAAACGCTGTTAGCTCAATGGGGAAGTGTGTGTCCTAAGTGAATCAACTTGCAATTCGAGGCCAATACAATGGGGTTTTGTTACGTTTTGCGCTAATAATAATAAACACAATCTTTATGCGAGCATAAAATAATGTGCCTCTAAACAGATATGCGAAGCTGAAGAGATTACCGTGCATGCGGGAACAGTTTATTTGCAAGCAAACATTTTGACTTAGAAGTTACATTCAGCCAGAGCAATGCCTACTCGCGTAATATCTTAGAATTTCATGAAAGATTGAGGAAAATAGATGTGTGTGTAAATTTTGGCAGATTTTTTTCACGTTTCATGACCATGCACACAAAAGCAACCGCTGTGGCAAATGCTATTTCAAGGCCGGAATGCGAAGACAATACAAGCATGCTGCTGCTGTATGCTTTTTTGTAAACAAGCATGAGGAACCGTCCTGAGCAAGAGGCTGAAGCGTTCGTCAGATCTGGTAAAATGTAGAGTTCCGGCCCCTTCCAATTAGGTTTTTTCATAACCACGCTAATGAAAATCTGGTCGTAAATGTTTATCAGGTAGACGAGCACCATTTTGAAAATATTTATCGTCTTTCTTCTAATTTGTGAATACGGATCGACACTAACGTCATTTATGTTCCCTGCTTTGTAAACCAGGTCAAAAAACAATTTGCGATGTAAAACCTGCTTCCCACATAGCCTTGCTGAATCATCCTGAAGTCCTTGATGGTGTTGGTGAGTGGGCTTCGAAATCTGCTGAAAAATAGCTCTTAGACGAAATGTTTTCACCAATGTCATCCACAGACCATGCAGCCAAAGGACTTCATACCGGTTTCAAAGAAATTTCACCGGAAGCTCTCGGCCCCTCGTGTTCACGGAACTATCCTGAGTAGTAGTAGTAAGTGGCTTTTTTTGTAAATGAAAAAGAAGGTAAAAGGATTCTTGCCAGCCCCGGCATCTGCTATCATGTCTAGAAGCACCTGAGCTGGGGCTGGGGGATGGAAATGGAAAGCGAGATGACAGTGAAGGGGAAAACAAAGGGTAGAGAGAGAGGGAAAGAGGGAATACCTTCCCACCTGCTTGTATTTCCATTACGCGAGGCGATACAGCCAGTGGGAAGGACCGCGAAAAGTAACAGCAGCCTCGCGTTGCCGGCGACCTGACACGTGAGGCGTGCACTTCGGGAGAGGGCGACCGCGCTCTCTCTCTCACACACACACATACACTACGCTCGCCCGCTCCGCAAGCTCCCCTCTCACTCGCATGCACCAAGCTGCCCCGCACGCCCGCAGCACAATTTTCTCCATTCTTGACCGGAGCGGAATTCCAGCCATGACTAACAATGAGGGACACCACCCCTTTTGAGCACCCGCGAGCAGATTGGCACGTGCCCATAGAGGAAGTGCCAGCGGTGCGAGCAGCAAGCCCACCATAGCAGACTTCCATAGTTATGCAACTCACCTACTCCTATCTAGACACTACACGCGCATTCGTGCAGCGCCATGCGCAGCAAATGTCGCTGTACTATTGCGGAGCAGCTCTTCCGGAAACCGCGCCATTTACAAGAGCTAGTTTTGAATCATAATACCCTGTAGCCGAGACTGACAACTGATTGCATTTCTAACGATTTCGGTATCCGTGGTTTGCACACCGCTGAGGGAAAGTACTGGTATTTCATGCAGTGCAAACAGTGGCAATAGATGCTGGCATTGTTTTTGCTGCATTGTGCGCATGCATATCACCAGCTACGCTCCCATATACCTTTCAAGAATGTTATCCGTGCATTCTTTTTTCTTGCAGTGTGTGATTGACATATAATTTTGGGGGCATGCTTTGCATTCACTACAATGCAAGTGAAATCGCACTGTCCACACATGCACTTCGCCACTGGTAGAGGCAGAAACAGAAGGCTTCATTCACTTCCATTGATGTGCATTTTCAAAAGACAAACGCATGTTCCTTATAAAAACAGGACCATTTTATTGCAAAATCTGCTAAGCACGTTCAGATGCCTTGCAAAACTCCCCCACACATCATGGTGGCTGCCTGCAAGCAAACAAGTTCATACCAATGTCATATGTGAGTCTATTTTCAGGAAGTGACAGGAAATGTCAGTGCTCAAAAGTGGGTATTAGCTTGTTCTTTACTGCTCAAACATTGCAGTTAGTTTCCATTGACTTTGTGTTTCAGTAACACACAAAGACATATGCTTACCTCCCGTCATACAAAAATGTGAGGGCAGTAACGGAAAAAGGAAAGAAAATATGCGCATAAACATAGCAAGTGGACTGAAAAGTCCTTACATACATCTAAGTAATTTGCTGCCACTGTAACAATGAGAGCAGATATGTTAAAATAAAAGCCTGCTGAGCACGATAGAAACATATTCTGTTTACGCCATACAGGTTGATACAAAGCTGCTGGAACAATGATACACTGCTTGTTTTGATGTCACCAGCAGTTCACGAAGAAAAAGCTTACCAGCAGAAGGCTGTATCCATTACACACAAGCAGAAAAATGTGAGCTGTGAGGTTGAATATCATTTGAAAGTGTATATTAATACGGTGCTTCCAAGGAAAGTGAACGCCACAAGCGGGCTAGTAGCAAAAGGAAAGACGCAGCTATAGAACAGAAGAAAGGAAAGTAATGGGCAGGCATAAGAAGTACAACATGTCCAACTAAGCTATACTTGGGAAAAAGAAATAACTCAACAGTGCCGTTGCAACGCACATATAAAAGCCCCATATTTTTGAAAATATAAAGCGAAAAAAAAATGAAAACACACTGTTTCATGTTTCATATAGCAGGGATCTCAACGGCTATATTTGAAAATCAATTAGAAACATATTGATACAGGTGATACAGGTTCCTAATTTGATTGGTTTGATTTGAATGATTGAAGTCTTTATTCAGACAAGTTTGGTGTGAGGGACAGGACAAAAGGCAATTCACTTTTGCCTGACGAGTCCCTGTCACTCATTACACTGCTAACACTTCCTGTTTTCTAGAACCACACACAACATACAGTCAAGGCAGACCGACGTCTTGATAACATGGTTGGCATGGTTCTCACTGTGTCAAAGTAAGTACACTGGATAGTGCACAGAGCACAGTTTTCATCTGGGGCACTTGAACATCTATCACTTTCATCACAAGTTTTGCCCTCTGGCCCGTTTTTCAACACTACAGGCAATAAAAAATGAGAAGTGGGGCTTCTTCGACATCCCTAAATTGTACTTCACAATTTATTCTTGCTGCGAAGTGGGAGAAGAAAAATTTACTTGCAGTGAATACGAAACAGAAGCATGCACTGACTAGCGCATTTCTCTAGCCACAGTTATGCAGTGAATTTCACGAGCACAATTATATTTCATAGAAAGCACCGGCCTCCTAGCACGAAACTAGAAGATAATCAGCATCATAGGCGCGTGCTAGGTGCATGAATGAAGAAAATTGAACCTCCTCAGCAAAAAATTTCAAGTGCTAAGAACTAGTTTATCACCGGTACTAAGGTATCTGCAGTAGCTACGGCTCGCAGTGCGCTTGTACGATTTTTTATCAGGCTTTGCCCCTCCCTCATCATAATCTACACATAAGCTGCCAAATGCCACTCGCATAGAAAGTTGTCCATCCCCCCACACCGTAAACTGCCGCTTCCACGCACTGCGAGCTCCTAACGAACTCAGGAGGAATACAAAACGCAAACGCGAAATGTTTTGCGCAATGCAGAATCAGCAGGTGATTTTATCGCCCTGTATAAGCTGTAGTATACTTTTTTAGAAATGCCAACAGTTTATAGACTTACTTGAGAGCGGAGTGAAGAAAAAAATTCCATCTGCCACATCTGGGATCCAACCCGCGACGTGCACATGCTCAGGACGAGAGTCGTCATATACATAAAATATCCCTCAATGCCCTCTGTGACTTAAAACTCATCGCTTATTTCTAAACACAAGCCCCTCAACTCTCCAATTTAGAGCCACTTCTACAGGACCCCACCTAAGGAACAAAGAATTATGCAGCAGATTTCTGCTCTCGCCTTACGAAAGGTCACAGTGCCGTGACACTGGTAATCTTGCACACGCGTTCATGAAAAACCGCACTCGATAACACACACTACGAGGTAGCTCACGCACGCGACACAGGTACAGTTTGGACTTCAATGCACATACTAATAACAAAATTGCGGTCCGAATGGCTCACCTGCGTTTGGCCCTGACATCAGCCATGCGCGTACGAAGCTTTGTGATCGTCGACCTTTTGCGTTGAAGGTATCGCCGCCGATTCCCCATTTGACACTTTTACACACAAAAAAACTGGCAAGATAACGTGATAAAAAACGGCGCTGCACATAAATACAAAAGCACAGTAAAAAAAACACCAACAAGCAAAACAGCACGATACGCCGATGACAGCCTGCTGAGCAGCCGAAGAAGCGACCGAAAGGCAGGATAGGCTTCAGCGTAGTCAGTCGTCCGTACCGGGGCGAGAGTTGCGGGCGTCACACACACAGGGGAGGCGCTGCGCACACGTTTCAGTAAACCCCAATAGTTACTGTCCCGTACATCTTGCTTCAAAATGTTTGACAGCGCCACTGTCGTTGACCGGCGGAACTCCATTGTTGAGTCAAAACGCCCGCGAGATTCAAATGCAGCAGCCCCGTCGACCAACAAACGGGGCGAGTGCGAGCTAACATGAGTCGTTTATCATACCCAAATTTACATCACTGGTAGTTTAAGACCAGCGAGTTCAGTTCCTGTCAAAAAAGCCTGGAATATAACAGTGATCTTTCGCGCTGGATGTATTTTGCGGAGGTTACGGCGCACCAAAAATTGACGCAATTTAATGGCGCAGTAATACCGTTCTGTTTGTCATAGCGAAATTCGGCCTTGAGCAGGTCCTTGAATATTTCCTAGATATTTCGCGTGCCAAATTTGTTCCCTATACGACGTTTACTTGCTTCTAACGTTCGGTTAAAAAAAGCGCACTTTCTAGGTTACGACCAACTTTGAACAATGAAAACTAAAAAATTATGACATGTAGCTCAATGAAATTTTCAAGAATTAACAACATGGGTACTATCTACAATCCCGCTAGATATGTTTGTGATTTATGAATTGGACTAGGAGTTATTAATGAGCCATTCTTTTAAATTTCACACTTTTTATGGCACCATTTCTAAATAACTACCCAATATAACTAAATAAATTGCCTGTAAGGTCCTCGAGTCACACTTAATCTAAAAGCTGCAGAAGCAGTTTTCTTTTCGGAGCGGTAGTTTTCGTAAACAGCAAATCCAACGCAGGCAAGTCGAGCAAAAATATCGTTTTATGCCCCTCGCTCTTTTGCTCACTGCTATCATACTAACGTGAATAGCTTTTAGCGACACATACCATCGCAAAGAAGATACAATTATCTTTACAATGCGCTCAATATCATTTTTCTAGCGCAAACGGATGAGCCACACCGCTCACACAAACATGACGAAAAACGGCTGCTGACCGCCGCTAGCGTGGTACCGCCGCCTTAAAAACCTGGCCGACGCGCCGCACCGATCGTCGCTTGTGAACTGCCGCCTCACTACAAGCAGGGACACACGGAGCGGTGAGCATCGCTGCGCCGCTCTACCCAAGCTCCGCTCACAACCGGTGTCGCACTTCGCCGCCGTGCAGCAATGCCTGAGCGCTGCTTGGGATGGTGTACAAATATCACAACGCAAGATCGCCTTGTTATCAGAAATACTGCTCGAGCAGCGACAAAGCATGCCTGCTTATGTTGCGAGCTTTCGGCAACGGCACCGCTCGCGGGCGCTCTGGGCGACGAGCTCTGCTGCTGCCTGGCTGCCGTAGTCGTCTCTAGGCCTATTGCCTCTTTGGCATCGAAGCCGCAGCGGCCGGCGCTTGGGAAGTCGCATGAGCTATAATAAAAGGCTTACTCTACACATCGCTTTGCAGTCAAAAGCATCATCTCACAATAAAATAATAGTATGGTCACTTTCCGCGACTCCTTCAGCAGCGCAGCGAGCGGGCGCCAGACGAGCCGGACCCCACGTCGGGCCAGCGGCAGCTGCGAGACGGTTGTGGCAAGAAATTTGCTCGTATCACAGTCGTTACCTTTACCAGCAGCTCAGTATTGGTCAGCGATCCTCAAAAATGACACATTTTTCACATTTCTTACCGCAGGGTTTATTATTTACGTCAAGAACACACTTTAGCTCGTTTTTATGACGCCGGCAGATGGGATCCAAGCTGGCCGGCCGGCCGGCATGCTCGGCGTACCTCACGTTCGCACAAGAAAATACAAAGCAGCCATGATACCAGACAGGATGCTTCTTAGATTCGAGCAATGACAATATGCCTGTGCAAAAGTGGATCTTTCGGCAACAACACCGCCTGCGGCAACGCCGCGCGACGAACTGCGCGCTGGTCCCAGGCTGCCCTAGTCGTCGCTAGGCCTAGCTGGTTTCGGATCGAAGCCACAGCTGACGGCGCTTCGGAAGTCGCCTACGCTATAATAAAAGGCCTACTCTTCACATCGCTTTACTGCGAACTCGTCCCATTATAAAAAGATATGTTCAATTTCCACGACGCCTTCAGCAACGGAACAAGAAGACGGGAGGCGAACCGCACCAAGTAGCAGCAGCACCACAGCGGCTGTGGGATGAAATTTGCTTGTATCGCAGTCATCACTTTTACCAGCAACTCGATAGTCAGAAATTATGCATTTTTGACATGCATCTATCCAAGGGCTTGCTATGGACGAGAACAAACAATACTAGCGCGTTTTTCAGTCGCCGGCGGCCGGCATCAAGGCTGGCAGGCCGGCCTGGCGTGGCTCGGCCCCGAGCGCCATGAGGAGCGTGCTGTACGGCATCACGACCCTGCCGCTCTCCGCGCTCGTATTGGCTCCCGCTACCCGTCGTTGCGTTTTCCACGCGCGGCTCGTCGTTGACATCCAGCAGCTTGGACGCAGGCGACGAGCTGCGATCGGTCGTTACGACGTCGTTCACAACGGCGCGCCGCAGCGAATCGCACACACTTTTCTCACATATGTCCCCGCCCTTACAAAAATGACTTTTGTGCTTCAGTTGACGCCTTGTTGAGCTCCTGTTGAATCAACTGGAAACCCACATGAACTCAATGTATGTTGAGCCTACACAACACCTGCTACACGGAATTTTTGTTGAGCGTAGTCAAGAGATTTACTATTGGGCAATTTCTGTTGAACTTAAGTTGAATCATCTCAAGACAGCCGTTTCTAAGCCTAACTAAATGAAATCATTTCGACATGCATCGTGTAAACAGAACCTGATCACGTTACACATATTAAGAATGCACGCAACACCCGTCAAAACGCTCATAAACCGCTCAAAGTCATTTTCTTGCATAGAAAAAAGTGCAATATGCTCATTCAGGCATACCTACTTTGGATGATTCGTATGTGCTCTCATAAAAAAGGGCGCTTATTTATGCTTTATTTAAGTTGTTTATGAATGAATCAAGGTCGTCAAATAATAGACCGTTGCATATGAACTTCATTACTTCTACTACACATAAAATAAATAAATATTAATAGTAGTAACTGACATAACTTTGCTGATCGGCAGTCTACAACCTGCGCAGGTCCGGACACCCCTGAGTAGGACTATATAAGGGCAAAGCCGAGGTTGCACTTAAGATCGTAAGATGAACTCTGTCAGTTCTTTCTGTAGCCTCGTGTGCAGTACTGTCCCATGCTCTTTATCTGATGGATGTGTTGGGCTAAGGTGTATATATGTATATATATTGATGTACATACGTGTTTGAGCGTATGTGAGGAGCACTACGTCACAGGGGATGACGGCTTCACGTTAACGAGAAATTGCAGCAATAAATATGAATATACCGCCGAAAATTGCGTTGGTAGTCGGTCCATCTGGCGCAATACGAATGTATTCCCAGGATTTTTTTGCTTTTTTACCCCAGCCAAGATTCAGAATGGCGTGTTGATTCACTCCCGTAATTCCAACATGAATTCAACATGAACGCAAAGCAGAAATTTCATTGAGAATGCTCAACTCTAGCACAGTGGCCACTTTTCCAATGAGTTTCAACTCGGCCTCAACAATTCGCCAACACTAGCCCATCCTGGTCACAACAAAAATTCAACATGGCGTGTTGAGTCTGCTCATGAGAACTTCAACACTGTCTCAAGAAGCATTTTTGTAAGGGCGCCATAAGGCTGAAATCTCATTTTGGCACTCATCCGCAAATGTCGTTCCTTCAGCTCGGGGTCCACAGTACGACAGAAGCCGCAGCGACGGTTGCGAGAAACAGGTGAGCAGACAGCGGGAAAGCGAGCGAGCGAGCGCGTCAACCGGAAGTAAACAAACCGATCTCGTCGATGACTTATTTGTGGGCGGAGCATGGTCCCGGTCTGTAATCTTTATTTTTTTATGGTTCGCTCCGGTGTACGAGTTGAGAGGGAAAAGGCTGGTGGTCATTTTTAATAGCCATCATCTCTGGTTCCACACAAGGTAGATCAAAAATTTTTGCGGTAGGATGATGGATCGTTCAGAGTCTATCAATTCTTCGACTTCTCTTTGGCTACATGAACACCGTTTCAGGGACCCTTTAATAATAAGAATGCAAAACGAAGGCTGCTTCGCATCCACTGGGCTTAACCTTGATAAGCCTCCAACTTTTTTTACTGGAGCGCGCTCTGCTGCGTTCCGTCGTGAGGTAGCAGTGCGGGCTTCTCTGTATCCCGCTGCGAGTTCTTCGCGTCCTGCTACCGCAGCGTCGCCACAATGGGTCAGGTGGCTTTCGCGGTGTCTGTACACGCCTAGTCACCTTTGGCTTTTGTACGGCGCTTAACGTATCTGGCGTGCCGCGGTGACAGTCTTCGACCATTACATTGTTGACCGGCCTTCACCCTTACGATGCTTTGGGCCCGTCCTTTGTCCTTTCTGTCCAGACTGCCCTTTCGCATGGCTCTCCTTGCGCGCGGTCACCGTCCGGAGACTTTCCTAGCTGTTCCGTCCTGCGCGTCTCCCTTTCTCGCGGGGCACTCAGCCTTCTCATCAGCTTTTTGACTCAGCAGCGAGCCGCCTTTTCTACTAGAATTCGAACTATCGGCTCGCTCTTTTGACGAGTCAATGCGTGTCGTAGCACTTAAGTGTCCCGACTGCCCTTTACTTTCTGCTGGGCATAACAACTTGCTCTCCTGAAGCTTGCTAATCGATCCTACTACCCTAACGCTCTTGCCCGGAACTTGAACTATGCGACGCTGTTCGGCTAACGTAGCGTTATTGTCCTGGGTACTACCTTCTCGATCGCAGCAATCAGCCTCCTTCCCGGAAAGTGCATGCTTCTCTGGGCTCAGAACCAACGCATTGCCCCTTTCCTTATTTCTAGCAGTGCCTACATTCTCCCCCGAGCCCTCACGGCTGGGGGATTTGCACTCTTCCTCGTTGCTAGCCTTAGTGCCTACATTATCCCCCAAGCCCTCACGGCTTGCGGATCTGCACTCTTCGCCAGCTTCTCGACCGAACTCATCGGTCCTCGCTGCCGAAGTGGCCTTTCTTTCATGGACCAAACCTGCCCTATGCCGCCACTTCTGAACAGCACTCATGTCATCCGGCGACTGAGCGGAGCTTCTAACTCGGTCCCTGACACTCTCGCGGTGTAGCTTACCACCGTCAATTTGGCTTCCGAAATCTGCCTCCGCGGGAATTCGAAAGTATCGGAGGAGCGCACTTTTAGTTATCGCATAGTTGTGGGCATCCTCGTCAGACAACCTCGCCCAGACATTTCTGGGTTTACATGGGAGGGATCCCATCAACACAATTGGCCAATAACTCTGGTCTAGCTGCTCCTCCATGCAAATTCTCTCAAAATTTTCCAGAAAAGTTCTGAAATTTTCGTCTTTTCTGAAAACACTTGAGATCGCGTTCTCATACTTCTGATCGCGTTAAGTTCACGCGTGAGTTCCCGCATCTCTCTTTCGTATTCCTGTTCCCGCAGCTCTCTTTCGCGTTCCTGTTCCCGCAGCTTTCTTTCGCGTTCCTGTTCCCGCTGCTCTCTACGTTCTAGTTCCTCTTTCTCTTGTTTTTCTTTACGTTAAAGTTCCTCTTGTTCTCTTTTTGCAAATTCCCTCTCCTCAATGGTCTCAAGGCATTCCGCAAGCTCGTCATCTCCAGCCTCTAACGCAAGAATAGCCTTCAGCAGTTCTGGTTTTCTGAGTTTGTCTGATACCTCCAGACCCAACTCTTTCGCAAGCTCCAGTAACTTAAGTTTGCGCAGCTTCTTCATATCCATGGCTGCTCCGAGTGCTGCTTCTCTACTGCCCGCTATTGTCTTGCTGCAACTAACCCAGCAGCAACGACAACCCAATTACCAGCTCTGTTCCTGACACTAATAAAAGCCTGGCAAAACTCAGCAGAAGAAAGTCCCGCACTCACCAAACCTCGCAGCCAAGAATCCAGCGCAGTCGTTCCGCTGCAGGCAACCAGTCGACACACAGGGCTCGTTGCAATGCCCCCGACTGGCCGTTCTGCTGCTCAGCGTCCCGTTGTCCGCAACTCTCCGCTGGCGTCCGATGTTTCGCATCCCACCGCTGCTAACCAGTTTGTTAAATACGAGGTAGCATGGTCGTGTGCCGGAGAGGGAATGAGGGACGTCGAAGACGAGGCTAACGGAAAAGACAGTGAGAGAGGACTTTATACAAAATTTACACTATTTATAAGTGAGCTCTGTAAAGAGACACTCACTGCAGGAACGCTGCATGACGACAGCTCATGAGGAGACCATTCGATGTCAAAGAGCCCCTCGGCCGTGCCGATGCCGAGGTTTTTAAAGAGTTCCCTTTCCCTAGGGTCCCTAGATGGGGGCCGGGCCTGCAGGGGAAGGAAGTTCTCTCTTGCACCAATCACAACACCCACACACTCGCAATCCCGAGGGATCACACCGCCGTCACGCGCTGGGAGAGGGGGAACGATGCCATCCACGTAGTGCATACGCCGGAATGTCCATGAGTGGCGTTCCCGCGCATTTCGAACGCGCGTTCACACTCGGTGTAGGGGAAACGCTCGCTCAACCTGGCAGACGGACGTGGCTTCCGTGGCAATCCAGGCGCTCACCCAACGCGCGTTTCGGGGTCAGTCGGCGTTCCGCTGCAGCCATGCCGTTGTCTTCCCCACGATGAAGGCGAGACGTAACAGTGAATAAGGACAATATTGAACAGGAGGGGGCTGAGCACCGCTCCCTGCGGTACGCCCCTCTCCACTGCGTGAAAGCGTCTTGGACCGTTTGGAGTGGTAATAAAAATTTGCCGTTCTTTTAAATAATGCCCAATCCCCTTGTATAGCCTTCCCCCAAGGCCAAGACTGCCAAAGGCTGCGAGAATTGCATCGTGAAAGAGGGAGTCAAAAGCGGCCTTGATGTCTAGGAAAACGGCTGTCGGGATGTACCCAGCATGAAGGTACTCCTCAATTGATGAGACGAGGGCGATGATATTGTCAGTCGCAGACCTGTTTTGACGGAACTCGTTCATTTCTTGGGGGAACTCATTTCGGCTTTCTAGAAGGTGCACTACCAAAATTGCCCTCTCCCTGCTTAGTGGCCCGATACCTGAACACGATGAAATCAGAGTATTGGGACTCTACATACAAATGAACCGCAAGATTGACACCACGCTGAAGAAGCTCCGCAAGGTGGGGGGTCAGGTGGGCCGAATGGTCCGCCGGGTATCAAACAAACGAGGGGGGTTGCGATGCAAAGACGCCCTGCGGCTGGCCAATGCATTCGTAACCAGCCGAATGCTGTATTCGGCACCGTACCTCCACCTGCGCAAATGCGATGAGAACGTTCTCGACGTGATTCTCCGCAAAATATATAAGAGAGCTCTTGACCTCCCAATTGCAACATCCATCCAACGTCTCCTCGGCTTGGGGATGACGAACACCTTTGAGGAGCTGCGCGAAGCTCATCTCAGCAATCAATACTTGCGGTGAAGGAAAACACGTGCGGGTAGCAGCCTACTGACCCGCCTTCATATCAGTTACACAACCCAAGAGGAGAAGCGGGTATCCATGTCCAAGGCCTGGCGCTTCGGACTACAGGTTCGCCCCCTCCCCATTACCATGACAAAGGATGCCCATGATGGCCGCCGCCTCGCGCTAGCGGAGGCCATTTCCGAGCAGTATGGTGCTCGACCAGGGGTATTTTACACGGACGCGGCCGGTCCACACCATGGGGGTTGGTACACGGCTGCCGTTGTCCATCAAAACAACCCAGTCCAGAGCCTCGCCTTCCGTGCCCCCAGCATTACATTCGCGGAGGAAGTTGCTATCGCACTTGCAGCTGCGCATCCAGCGTCCCCAGTCATTATCACCGACTCAAGAGAAGCTTGCCGCAATTTTGAACAGGGCCAAATTCCAGATCGTGCCTTCCAAATTTTAAACAGATGTGAGTACCGGGATTTCCCAACCTGGCGCACCATCATCTGGGCCCCTGCACATGCGGAAATAGAGGGAAATAAGGTAGCGGACACTACCGCCCGCGCGCTTAACCACCGGGCATCGCCTCTATCGCCGCCTGATCCGGCTACTGATTTTAATCCGGCTATTACTTTTCGGGAGATCTCTCTCTGTAAAGGCCCCTGTAAAGGCCTCAAGAAGGCAGAGGAGCGTTGGCTTCTTCACCTCTACACCAACAAGGTACTGTGCCCTGCAGTGCTCAAACGTTTCAATTCGGCCTTTTCGGGCGAGTGTCCACACTGTAGGGAAGTGTTTGCGAATACGTATCACATGGTGTGGGCATGCCCTGACAATTCTGCTTTCCCACCCCGCCCCCGCCCCACCCGAGAGAGAGGACTGGGAGGCTACCCTGCTCGGCTGCTCAACTCTCCAGGACCAACGAGCCCTGGTGAAAAGAGCCCGGGGCGCCGCGCAGGCTACAGGGGTCCCGGACTAGGGATCCCTCCTAGTTATTTTGAGGGCCCAGCCCTTCAGGCATGGTCCAAGCAGAACCTCTCTTGTACATAGTATAAATAAATGTTTTACACCACCTCCTGCTTGCTTTGGCATTGACAACGTTGTGCCAGAAACGTTGCCGCCTGCCAGGGTAACAGGATGGGTGGGGACATTAATGCAATGTAACGGGGGGTTTATTACAAGATACTGGGGCGACCGGAACGGCGACGGCAACAGTCCGGGATCAGGTCGGCGAAGCACACACAAGCGTAGCGCTGGCAAAACTCGCGAGAGCACTCCCACCTCGTCTTCGTCTTTTCAGATCATCGGGCGCATCTTCTTTATCCTTACAGCAGATATAAAAACAAGCGGGAGTTTGTTACCACTTATGCGGGAGAACATCCCCTTGGTCTCGCTCGTAACGGTTCCCGCAGCTCTGACAACCTCGCGATATACTTCCGCAGAGCTCGTCTTTGAGAACCAGGCATTGGTGCAGCAAGTCGAGCATATATCCATCTCTTTTTTCGTCCACAAAGCTTCCTTCATGACAATCAAGAACGATTAGCGAGTGTTTCTTCAAGAAGGAATATGTGTGAAAAATAAGAAATCTCTAATTGTACATACAAGTCTTGCTCGAATTCTTTGCCTCAATCTATTGAAAAGCTGAAACAGCTGATGAGCTGCGCTCGAATTTCGCATTAGGAAGTAACGTCGATCTCAGTTCATTTGCGTCAATAATCATATTTCGTCCTCCTCACCTGTTTCGTCCGGTGTTCCCCAGGGAAGCGTTCTGGGACCTTTACTTTTTCTAATCTTTATAAATGACTTACCCACTTGCGTATCATCTAAAATCAGATTATTCGCTGATGATTGTTTTGTATACCGTAACATCACTAACGGCGCTGAAAGCCAGTCTTTGCAAGCTGATTTAGATTCCATTAGTCACTGGTGTTCTTGGTTAATGACCCTTAATTCCTGTAAACCTAGACTTGTCTCTTGCACTCGCAAGTCTTGCCGCATCACGACATCTTACATTGTCCTTAATAACGCGGTTGAACTTTCTACTTACAAGTATTTGGGACTACACTTCAGTCGAATTTACCATAGAATTACCAGCTTAGCCAAATCCTGGCAGCTGCTAAGCGCTCTCTTGATCTCCTAAAACGTAACCTTAAACAAGCGCGTTTTCACCTAAAAAAACTAGCATACGCTACCTTAATAGGGCCTAAAATCGAATATGAAATCCAAGGTTTGACGAAATCTCGTCTGGTCGGGTGAATACATGTTAAACATAAGCAGGCACCGACCAAAAAGGTGTAGTCAATATGACAGACGTTTCGGCTTCGACACGGAAGCCTTGTTCACTGAAGGTAAAAATTTCCAACATAGTGCTTAAGTACGCTGGACTCCAATATCTGGAGTCCTTGTTTATACAGACAACAGATCACACGCTGAATCGCAACATCGGTAATCTGCCACCCGCGTACGCTAGATGCCTGCGGCGATTAGTGCAGCGTACTTAAGCACTATGTTGGAAATTTTTTCCTTCAGTGAACAAGGCTTGCGTGTGGAAGCCGAAACGTCTGTCATATTGACTACACCTTTTTGGTCGGTGCCTCTTTATTTTTAACATAAAATCGAATATGCGTCGGCCATCTGGGACCCGGATCAAGCATACCATATTAGATGAGTTGGAATCGGTGCAAAACCGTGCCATTATATTCATCTTTTCGGATTATCACTCGTCATAATAGCGTCACCGCATTAAGGGCTCGCGCCGAACTTGATGCGTTATCACATCGTCGCAAACTGTCACGCTTGGTTCTTTTCCATAAACTATACCACCATGGTCTGTGTGGCTTGTCATGCCACACTTCTTCTTTTGAGGACTCTTTCATACATAGTCTACTGAATAATCTACCATCACATATCGCTTCAGAAATGAACCTTAACAAGTTTCAGGACCTCCTACCTTAACAAGTTTCAGGACCTTCTAAATCTATCATTACTCATTGATTGTACCACATACTGCATTCAGCTGTTTTATTATTTTGTTTTGTTCCAGCGGTTATGTTAATCCTCTAATGCACTATCTGTTAGCTTTTCGTGTAAATTATAATGTATATTAGAGGTTTTTGTTTGTTTTGTTTTCTATTTGTGCTTTCTATATTTATGTATTGCACACTGCGCTTGCTCATTCTTGTTTTGCGTTCTTGTGTATGAATGCTCCCCCCTATGTTGTGTATGTATGCTCCCCCCTAAAGGCCCTCGATTGAGGGTCTTTAGGGGTTGATAGAATAAATAAATAAAATACATAAATAAAGTAATTGTCGGCAATTTTTTCTGCCACGCCGTAGACAATTACACTGTTTCTCTGGCTTCTGTTTTCTAAGTTGTCAACTCTCTGTATCTAAAAAAAAAACATGAAAAATTTGTGAAGTGCACAGAGAACCTCATTCACTCAGTCCCTTTCACGTGTGGTGGGTCCTATTTTGCCCAAACTGGTCGTTGTGTGAATGGTAGGCTGAGGGAGCATAACAACAATGTCAGGAATGGCGCCCGCGGCATCGGAATTTACTGCCTTGATTGTTGAAGGCAGCCATTGCATGAAAACTGCCTAAGTATGGATAAAACAAAAAACAGCTCACACGAGAAATCATCGAGGCATCTGAGATTATGAAGGTGTTATAAATTGGTTGATTAGCCTCGTGGAATAAAAAAATATGCATGCTGAGAGGGATTTCTGTTGCTGCTCTAAGCAGTTTTTCTGTTATTTTTTCAGTGTTGTCTGCGCGTTTAAAAGCTTTGGCTTCGCGAATAAACTGTCTGTTATTACTTCCACATCACTGCAGCGTAAAGAAGACGAGCACAAAGGAAGAAAACACTTACGACACGGACAAACGCTGCACTCACAACTGATTTTATTTCGCCAGCAATGGGAAATATAAAGATTCCGCTGCTAATGCGCGCGCAGGAAAGTACACATGCCATGAATAACAAAGATACATGATACATCAGATACATCTTATCGTGTGGCAGAGAAAAGATCACATTCCGCTTTGTACAAATGAATAGAGGTATCGCTTACACAAAAATCACCCTTTTTCTTTATATGGTACGCTTCTAGTAGTTCACGTGCAGTTTGATCTTTGCTTTTTCCTAGAATTTTTGCATCGTCAAACTGAGGCGAACAATCCTGGCAAGACCTGCAATGTTTTACTAAGTTAACATCTTCATCGTTCTTAAAATTCCTCCAACATAGAATTTTAAGAACGATGAAGATGTTAACTTAGTAAAACATTGCAGGTCTTGCCAGGATTGTTCGCCTCATTTTGACGGTGCAAAGATTCTAGGAAAAAGCAAAGATCAAACTGCACGTGAACTACTAGAAGCGTACCATATAAAGAAAAAGGGTGATTTTTGTGTAAGCGATACCTCTATTCATTTGTACAAAGCGGAATGTGATCTTTTCTCTGCCACACGATAAGATGTATCTGATGTATCATGTATCTTTGTTATTCATGGCATGTGTACTTTCCTGCGCGCGCATTAGCAGCGGAATCTTTATATTTCCCATTGCTGGCGAAATAAAATCAGTTGTGAGTGCAGCGTTTGTCCGTGTCGTAAGTGTTTTCTTCCTTTGTGCTCGTCTTCTTTACGCTGCAGTGATGTGGAAGCAAAGTAACCAACTTGCCCAGAAGCTCGTTTTACTAAAGCATATGTCTGTTATTAGTCAGCGCTGTGTATCCTCTCTTCTTTTGCTATGACCTCGTGTAGCTGCACTAGGTCACAAAAAAAGCTCTCAGGAGTATAGTTTCGAAGTTTTTTTTTTTGCAGTTCATCGCCCTTTGTGAATACTGAGTACGAGTAGAAGTGAGTTTGTCTAGTTTGCTTTCGATGGAGGCTATCTTATCGATTGTTTCTCTTATTTGTTGTTTCACAGAAGTTGTCGTTTTTTTTTTGCAGGCCACTCATTTCATCAAGGATATGTTGAAGCATGGTTTCAGTAGTAGTAGCAGGACCAGGACTAGACCCGACAGCGCCACAAGAACAAAGCAAGTCTACGAAACAATGGTAAGCTGCTAGAATCACTCGATCATGGGCCGTGGGGACGGTAGACGCATGAGACAGACGTAATCACTACGGCAAACGTGAACAGTACGGTTGTCCCTCACCTGTCGCAAAAACAAAAAGGCTCCTGTAAGACGGATGACCCTTAAAGAGGCGGCTTCGAAATCAGCTTACCTTCCGGTGTTTTGAAGCAGTGTCGTTGCTGATCACGTCTGTGAAGTTACTTTTTCGGTTTTGGCTAAAACAGTGGCGCAATCGCCAATTGAAAGCGCGAAGTTTACATCTCCCGCCTCCTGCGCGAGCGTTGCTTCTGCTGCGTGCGTTGTTCCTCGTATTGCATGAGTTGTGACGTACAAAGCGTGTCAGCCGACCTTCAGCATCAGGTTCAACACGAGGTACTGCTTTGAGTTCGTGTGCACGAACGACTTCGGCTGCGTCTGTGTTGTCTTCCACTGTTCTCCACAAGATCATAAGCTCGCAGCGCAGAGGGTCGCTGCTCTGAAGAGGGAGAATTTCAAGCCAGCCATAGAAATGGTACTCTGCTCGTAGCGCTTTCGTCTGAGCGGCTGCATGCAGAGCTTATCCTTAATAGAGTTCCTTTGATTTTCTCGCGTATGAGATACTTGTCACCATTGCCAGGAAGCGGCTCTTCTAAAAGTATAAACATGCTCATTTAACCCGAGCAGAACCTTCATAGAGGCTCAAGCATGTGGCGCTCTCCTCGGCTTAGGTGCAGCCAGACCACCTGAGACGTGTTTAGAAACGCTCGGTTAGTGAAATTTAGATTCGGTTCAACGCGCCGGAGGAAGCAAGCAAGCGAGCGAGCATCGAAGCTACTTATATGCGGCATCTCGTTTAATCGAAGCTAAGCGATAAAAATGGCTGCGTTTGACAGAGGTCTGTCTGATTTCGGTTGCAAATTTAAGAGAGAAATGAACACCAACCAAGTTTTTGCAAAAAAAAAACTCGATGTTTCACAACCTTACTCGGTTTCTTCATCAAGTGTTGGCATCGGGCGAATTGCAGCTTGGCTTTTAAACACACATATCATTGACCACCAGGCTCCTGAACCTAAACGGCAGATCTAGGAAGGGCGAACATTTCCGAGGGAGCGATTAGTATTTCCCTGTATCTGCTGAACGCGCCACGACTGAAGCAGCAGCCTTGTGCGCGTATTTGGCTTGGTTTCTAGCGCGGAATGATTGCGTCACTATCCTGGGCTTACATGCCCCGCAGTGGTCGGCCAGTGCGTTTCACTCATTTTGACATCAGCTTTGTGCTGCTTTATCGTTCTCTTCAAATACTTCGTTGCCCCAACATACAACACTGCTTACTGAGAACAGTACGCCTTGGGACTTTTCTTTAGGATGACGCTCTTTCGGGCGAGCCAGGAGGCGTCCGGTGGTGGTAATTGGCGTGAATATTGTTTACATCCCTTCCTTTCCCAGAATACGAGTTGAGGTAGCGCTGCCACCTTTTACGCACGGAATACATACGCGTCTTGCACTCTGCAGCGTATGCTCGTGATAGGCGTAGAATTTTTTTATTGCGTCTTTCTTAGGTTTCACAGGATACTTGGAATGAACTAACTGTAGTATCATTTCCTTTGGAGTTCAGTGAATAAACATCCCACATTCGCTTTTACAACACCACGGAAAGCTGCGATCTGCACTTAACGCAGCGCCGGAGCCATATCGGCCACTTCACCAATATGAATGTGTCGTCAGAACCTATTGAGCAATCACAGGCGACGGTGTGCCTTCGTCACATGCCGCAAATTTCTTCTAAAAAGGGGTTTCTGCCAGTACTCCGAGGAGAGCGGATGTGCGTTCGATGGGCTCGGTCGACAACGAACGCTCAAACCCAACCTTGCCCCACGGTTATCGGACGTTCTGCCGGAGTCCGCTACGCAAGCAACACAACGTCAGAAGAGACCGAAATCTCGGAAGAAGGCCGAATTTTTCGCCCTTTTGAGACCTTAGAAGATCTGCAATGCAACGGACCAAGTGGGAACGCAAGGCCTAACGTTAGGCCTTGCAGAACAGACACCATGGACGGCGTGGATCCGGTTCGAGCATGAGCAACATGATGGAAGTCGTGGAGAGAGAACATATACACCCCGCAGAGATGAAACAGAGCGAATGGTTCACTAGAAAAAAGAAAGGCCGCATCGTGCCCTCGAAGAGGGAAAAAGAGCTGCGACTGGGAATGCGGACAAACAGCGAGCACCTAAACCTGCCATAGGAAGGAAGTTAGCGGCTAAGTCGGTAGAGAAGCAGACCGCAAGAATACCGACTGACGCTGACAAAATTATAATACGCCCTCAGGGCGTAGTCAACCGCCTCCTCTCGGGTGGGATGATGGATTTGGCTGAGTTGATCGCCAGAGCCGCCGGCGTTGAACTCAAGAACGCCAAAAGCGAAATTTTTTCGGCAAATATAAAGCAGCAGTCCATACTTGTCGGCACCACTAGCGAAGAGCATGGAAGAAAATACGCAGCTCTACGCTCCGTTCTGTACGGTAAAGAGCAAATAGAAGTTGAGGCCTACCCAGTGACGCCGGAAGATTGTGGCAAGGGAGTCGTCTATGACAATCCCGTACGTTACTCCAACGTGGAGCCTATACGTGGAAGAAAGGAGAACCCCCCAGTGTTCGACGTCCGCAGACTGGCAGCGAACTCTACAACTCTACTCATCCTTTTGGAAGATAAGCATGTACCGTGCTGCGTATACCTGTCCCAATTTGCGCAAAGGTTCGTCCTATACAAGAAAAAAAAATAGCTTTGGTTAAACCGGGCAAGTTGCGTAAGCAGCGTGGAGCCTGGTGTAGCGCGGCTGAAACGGTTGCTATGGCAACGGCGCTTCATCTGTTTGACCTGGCTGCGGCTAAAGGTCAACCGGCCACCAGTAAAAGTCAATCTTAAACTTTCCTTACTCTCCACTCCCCGTAAGCTTTCACGCATTTGCCTCTTCCATAAAATTTACTATCACAATCCTTCTCTGAAAGCCATCTGTGTAAAGGCACCATCTTTCATCTGTCCTCGCATAGACCACAATCAAAAAGTAGCTGTTCCCCACTGCCGCACAGTGACCTGCTCTTCCTTCCTCCCTAAAACATTTCGTGACTGGAATAATCTTTCATCCACAGCCACCTGTGTTAGCGACACTGCGCGTTTTATAAGCAAATTACTCGCACTGTTAGAATCAGACCAATTGTGATATGTTGTTTACCCATATATAGACTATATAAGGCTTCTTTTTTATAATCCTTTTTTTTTACTCATGTACTTTTGTTCTCAATGTTTTCTTCCTCTGTCTCTAGCATCTTTCAATATTGTTCATATATATAGCCCTGTTTTTGATATATGTATTGTTTTATTTTCACTGTCCCACCCCCTCGGTAATGCGAAAGCCCTGAGGGTAAAATAAATGAAATGAAATGAACCGTGGCCACCGCCGGGAGCTACGCGACGGCTCGAAACCTGGCGCAGTATTCCTTACGCAATGATAATATGAGGTGTGCCACGCGTGCGGCCGACTGGGACACCGAGAGGACGTCCGCCCAGATCCAAAGAACATCAGGTGCCGCGGATGCGGAATCGAAAACCCAAACAAAGGTCACTCATGCGACCCGAAGTGCCAGCTATGTGGGAACGACCACCCTCTGGGCGACAAAAAATGCCAAGAGATGTACAGGACTCCATGCATCGCCAAGAAGGGATGGTGGGAGAAAAAAACGACAAGAAGAACAGCTGCGATCAGCAGTAAAATGGGAGTTTGGGTGAGTTGGTTATGCATCTTGTAATAAAACAGCGCGTGTCTTGTGCCCGTGCGCTATTTTATTACAAGCTGCGATCAGTTCATGCCAAGCGAGACTAAAGAGAGAGGCGTCCTAGGACCAGAGGAGATTTTCGGGAACAACGCCAAGCTACGAGATCCAGTAGCAAAGGCTACGGAACAAGGAACGGGGACTTCCCGCGACTGCAGGTAACATCCACGAGAAGACCCCGTTCGAGCTCCGGGACGCGGGGCCGTTCGATCTCCTGGACACAGGACCGTTCGAGTTCTGCGACCCCAGGGCGCTCCGACTCCAGAAGAAGAGGGCGTTCCAGCCCGGAGTCCTGGTGAGACTCCCAGCTCCGGATTCGGCACTCGAGACCCCAAGAACCCATGGGGCCCACCCGACCCCAAAGCGGTAAGCTTTGCTAGCGACGCGTCCGAGGCAGAAAATAAAGATAAAAGAATGGAATTTGGAAAAAGAAAACACATAACTTAAGGAATCGATCCGCGCGCTAACTCGAGAAATTCAAACTCTCAAAAATGAAAAGAGTGGCCCTCCCCCAAGAAGCAGGTACCTCAAAACCAAAACGAAAAACAGACATCTGCATCCGTAGCACCGCAGGCTGCGGTCGCGCAGCCTGAGCTGATGGAAAAAAGGCAGAAAAATTGACCTCTGAACCAGTTAGGCCACCCCCGCAGAAACGCAAGGGGGCGAAACGTATCCATTGGTGGCACTGGAAAGGAGATTAGACTCCAAGTATGAGGCGCGATTTGAGAAAACTGAGACCCTCCTCACTCAGCTGATGGGTGCAGTTAATCAGCTACGGGCACAAATGCATGCACAACAGAATGCCTTGGTCGAAATGATAACAAGGTTGGAAGACACAATGCCTAAACATCATGGATAGACGCGTTCAAAAGAAAGTTTCAACAGTGTGGCAGTGCAACTGCCGCGGCTTCCAACGCAAACGAGCGCTCGTGCAACAGCACATAGAGCAGAGTAATGAAAAACCTCTAGCCATAGCCCTCCAGGAAACGGCAAAGGGCATGACTAAAATGAAGGGATATCAGTGATTTAACAATGACCAAGGAGAAAAATCCCGATTTACTACGCTAATGAAAAGAAACGTTGCGGCAATCACACACGAAATAAACTGCCGTGATGTCGAGGCCGTTTTAGTCGCAATACACACCGGTCGCAAGGGAGAACCCAGTAATTTCCGCCTAAATTCCCTGCAGCAGAAAAAAAGTCCGTTTTCACGCACTCTTCCACAAAGCCATAAATGCAGCAGGAACTAACCCCCCTGTGATAGTTGGAGAAATGTGGTCAAGTAAATCTCTTGTTTGGGTGAGTTGGTTCATGTTCAAAGAAAAAACTGGTAATGGCGCCAGAAACGAGGACACGGGAGGCACACAAAAGACAGGACTAAGACAGGCCTTAGTACTTTATTTTGTGTGCCTTCCGTGTCCTCGTTTCGTGCGCCATTACCAGCTTTTTCTTACAATTGCCATTACTATTACCATTATTACCATTTCTGTTATCACCGCTATTGTTTTTATTTTCTGTTATTGTGCGCTATTACCATTTCTGTCTCAAATTTCATCCAGTAGTTGGAGATTTTAACGCAGCCCACCAGGAATGGGGCCACAACAGAGAGGACCTAAAATGAAGGCGATTATAGGAGGACATACAGGAACTAGGTGTTACTCAACAAACGGATCCTTGCTGTAGGTCCACAGTGAGAAATTGCGTGTGTACAGGCATAACCCGAGACCTCACCCTTAGCAAAAACGTAAGAGAAATTAACTGGAAATACACAGAAGTGAACTTTGGCAGTGATCATTTCGTCTTAGCGCTAACTCTCGGCAAGGGCGTTAAGACGCGTCGCTTAAAGAAACCCAAAATCACTGAATGGGACAAGTTTAGCGAAATTAGAGCGGAAAATGAAACAGGAAGACAGATCCGAAACATGGACGAATAGGCTGATGCGCTAAAGAAACACGCCGATAAAGCTACCACAGTCCTACAAGAGAATTGTGCGGCAGTGATAGCCGATAACATACTGCTTCCTATGTGGCAAGCAAAGCGTAGCATGGAGAAACGACTGCGCTCGCAAAGATGGAATAGCAACCTTCGACGCAGGATAGGTAGACATAACAAAGTGATTGAGGACTACGCAATCAAACTTTGTGAACAGAATTGGTACAGCAGATGCGATGAAATGGAGGGTAGCATGAGTGTCTCCATGACGGGGAATCTACTAAGACATCTGCTAGATCCAGATAATTCGAAAACCCAAGCAGGAATATGACAAGCGAAGGCTAGACATGAGTTAGAAGGGACAGACACGGAACTCATGGCAAAGTTAGTGGTCCTGTACACTGGTAACACGCAGACCTCCCTCCTCCCGAGCTACGACGGTCCACCTAACGAGGTCCTAGACGCACCGATCTCGGAAGCGGAGGTCCGCGCCGAAATACTGAGCCTAAAAAACAAATCGGCTCCGGGACCGTACGCGAGACTACTAACAAAATTCTGAGAAACTTAGACGACGAATCTATAAAAGCTCTCACACAGTATATGCGGGAAGTATGGGACAAAGGCTGCCTCCCGCAACAGTGGAAAACGGCAAACATAGTCCTTATCCCCAAGCCAGGCAAACTCCCGAAACTGGAAAATTTTAGACCCATTTCCTTAACATCATGTATAGGGAAGCTAATGGAACGCGTAATCCGAACTAGACGAACACGTTTTATGGAGCAAAACGACTTGTGGCCGCACGAAATGGTTGGGTTTCGACTCGGCCTGTGCACACAGGACGCGAGGCTCCGTCTAAAACACGACATCATAGAATCTAGAACCAAAGATGCAAAGGTAATATTAGGCCTAGATCTGACCAAAGCCGTCGATAATGCGAAACACGCAGTGATCCTGTCTGGCCTCCAAGAAATTGGGGTTGGTAAGAAAACGTGTGACTACATAAAGGACTTTTTATCAGACAGAACAATGAAAATGAAATTTCAGGACATAGAATCCCGCACCACCCGACTGGGGAGGAGGGGTACACCGCAGTGATTGGTCCTTTCCTCATTCCTTTTCAACGTAGCGATGCGAGACCTCCCGGCGGCCTTGGGAAGGGGAAAATTTGGTTTGGTTTGGTTTATGGGGTTTAAGGTCCCAAAGTGACTAAGGCTATGAGAGACGCCGTAGTGGAGGGCTCCGGAAATTTCGACCACCTGGGGTTCTTTAACGTGCACTGACATCGCACAGTACACGGGCCTCTAGAATTTCTCCTCCAAGGGAATTCAACCGCCGCGGCCGGGATCGAACCCGCGTCTTTCGGGTCAGCAGCCGAGCGCCATAACCACTGAGCCACCGCGGCGGCGGAAATGGAAAATTTGAAATTCGGCATGTACGCGGACGACGACAGTCTCTTGATTAACCAGGGCAGCAACGCGAGCATAGAGGAACGCTTGCAGGCAGCAGCGGACATTGTCGTGTCCTGTGCGGCTGAGAGGGGCCTCTCATGCTCTTCGCAGAAATCTGAACTCCTTATATACAATCCAAAAGCGCTCAGGTGCAAGCGCGAAATAAATCTCAGCATCACAGTCTACGGTCAAACGAGGCCAAGGGTCGAACAGATTATAATCCTGGGGCTTTTCCTACAAGCCGACGGATATAATGATACAAAAAATATAAAGCTAGACAATTGCACCGCACAGGTAACGAGGATATTCATTAAGAGTCGCGCTGAAGAGTCGGGGCCTAAATAAGCGTAGCCTCCTGAAACTGATGCAGGCCTACATTATCAGCCACATATGCTATGCCACGGTATATCTGAGCATTAGGACAGATGAAAAACACAGAATAGACGTACTTATCAAGCGATGCGTGAAGAGGGCGCTGGGGTTCCCATTACGGCCTTCTCGAAATTGGGGTGCATAAGAATTGGACTGAATTGTCGGAAGCAGTGCATATGGCGCAGCTAGAAAGGTAGAGCCGAACTAACACGGGCAGAACCATCGTGGGCTGGGTGGGGGAGCAATGAGACAGGGGTGCGAGTGACAAAACAGATATCCCCCTATAATGTCGCGAAAACATACTCGTACCCCCTCTTCCCAAAAACGTGAACCCGACCTATAACAAGGAACGGAGACAAAAAAGGGCGGAAGGGCTTACGAAGCGCGCGGGAAATAGGAAACCTGAGGAAGTCGCCTATGTAGACGCGTCTAGCGGAAAGTCGGGGGCGGCAGCCTCCACTGTGGTCAACGGCCGTGGCGTACCAATTACCACCGCATGCATTAGAAGCCGGGACATAGATAGAGTTGAGGAAGTTGAAATAGCGCTCGCATGCCTTGGAACGAAAGCAAACGTCTTAATTAGCGACAGCAAAACGGCTCTCTGTGTTTTTGGCAAAGGAAGAGTCTCGAAAGAGGCGAACAAAATATTCGCAAGTTCGGAATTAAACCATAAAATTACGATAATCTGGACCCCGCACACCAGTCAGTCCAAGGCAATGATGCAGCACACGAGTTAGCCCGAGCTTTCTACTTCCGGGTAACTCCGCCCGACTGTCGGGGACTGGATGAGAGCGCGCAAACCTACACTGAAATCGTCGAGCACTATAGAATTGGAAGAAGGTGTCTGCCGCCACTGGACCGAACTTTAAGCAACAGAGAGGTTGTCGCTTGGCGACGCCTGCAAGATAATCCAGTCAGGTTGTCCCTCACGCGAATAGACCATACACCTGAAGGTAAGTGTAAAATCTGCGGAGAAAGAGGCACTCGATCATATAATCTTGCAATGTCCTGACTCCCCAGGCGTCAGGAAGAACATTAAAAGTAGAGATGCCTGGGAGGCCTTGCTGCGAAGCGAGTCACCCGCCGAACAGCAGTAGGTCATCCGCCTGGCGACGGAAGCCGCGAAGAAACACACTACCTTCGCCTGTCTTTAGTCGCGGGAGCCCCGGCCCCTTGAGCCTGCGTGCCAGGAGCGGGAAGTGGGGGCCTCCTACATCGGTGGAAAATAAAGTTCTCCTTCTACTACTGCTACTCCTTCTTAAAAGGCAATTCACGTTTGTTTTTGCCTTATTTCGATGCGATATTTTAGTATACAGAATGAAAAACTGTATGACGTCGCTGCCAGCCCGAAGCTTCCGCCGTGCCCACAGAGCGAGCCGTACCGGGGAACCGCATATATACGCATCACAGCTGATAGTGAAGATAATGGCGGTGCACGGAAAGCAGCTTGTCGTAGATTCCAGGTGCGCAGGCGGGAAGCTTTAACTCGGCAGGTGCTGTCTACTGACTGGCTGGGCCAGGCAGCATGTTGGCCTTACAATTCCGCAAGAAAGACGAAGCTAGCTTCGCCCGATGAAGGCTTTGCACCGACGAAATGCACGGCCTGTATCAAAAAGAAAAAATTGCGCCAATTACGCTACTTCGTAATACGAAATTTGAGCGCAGCTCATCAGCTGTTTCAGCTTTTCGATAGATTGAGGCAAAGAATTCGAGCAAGACATGCATGTACAATTACAGACAACTTGTTATTTTTCACACAGTTTCCTTCTTCAAGAAACACGCCACTAACTGTTCTTGACTGTCATGAAGGAAGCTTTGTAGATGGAGAAATGAATGAATATATGTTCCACTTGCTGCACCAGTGCCTGGTTCTCAAAGACGAGGTCTGCACAAGCATTTCGCGAGGTTGTCACATCTGTGGGAGCTGTTACGAGAGAGAGGAAAGGGATGTTCTCCCGCATAAGTGGTAACAAATTCCCGCTTGTCTTTATATCCACATTAAAGTCCCCACCCACGCACTCACCCTGACAGGTGGCAGCGTTTATGGCACAACGTTGTCAATGCCAAAATAAGCAGCACACATCTATTACTACCACCACATAGCTTAAAGCATGGCTGAGGTGTCAACTGTTCCAACAGGGCAGTTATGCGCCTTCCCTCTGGTTCAGCTGTCCACCGAGATGTGCGAGACAGATACTGTGCATTTCCTTTCCTCAAAAATCAATTTACAAATTTTACCCTCTGCTTTCTAAGTCCCCACTCTTTTGGTTCCGCAGCTGTGAGAGAAAATTACTGCGCATTTCCTTTTCTCAAAATATACCTGAGTCACTGAGTCACTGCAGCTCCCTTGAAGACCAGACCATTGATTTTAAAACTGTACGACAAGAACTTTCAACCAACAACTACCCAACCTCATTTGCGCAATCTGTGGAAAAACAGCTATGTCGCCCAGCAGGCGATACTCCTCTGTCACCCTTGAAACGTGCTGCCGTGCCCTATGCTCCCGGACTAAGCGAGGCTTTAGCGCGCATCATGCGCACTTTTTGGTGTCCATATCGCCCACGTTCCGACAAGAAAACTGCGCCATGCGTTGGTAAACGTCAAAGACCCCCTTCCCAAAGGAAAATATCCTGGCGTAGTGCACAAGGTTCCTTGTTCCGACTGTGACTACGAATACATTGGCGAAACCGGAAACTTCGAGAGGCGGCTAAAAGAACATAGTAACGATGTAAGTACGCAACAAAAAAAGTGGATTCCAATGATATCGCCGAGCACGCAGTATCTACAGGCCATGACACCGACTGGGGTCGGGCGCACGTGCTTTAAACTGAAAAGAAGCTACGCCCTCGCCTGCACATGGAATCATTAATCATCCAAACTACTAGTCACACCCTCAACCTCAACAATGGAAATCTTAACCCAATCTACGCACGCTCCCTGAACCCTCTTTTCAAGCATATTTAATGCCACTCACCTGCTTGCTTCATTTCAATGTAAACAAGGCTCCCGCACGGGAGCCAAAACGTCTGTTTTTGTTTTTTGTTTTTCTTTGGTCGGCGTTCCTTCTTCACCGTCAGTATGTTTGTCCCCGACCAGACGAGTTTTTATCCAACTCTCGACTTCACCCCTAATCTTAATTTTCCTGTGCTGGACATAGTTCCTTCAATGAATACGAACTGTCGGCGATCACTGAAGAAGGGCTCATGTACGATTGTGCCAGTGAAATATTTTAAGAAGGTACGTCATCTTCGCGATAGGCTTTCTGGAGTTTACTTTGCCATGAAATCGAGAAAATTATATCTATTGGTCCCTTGCGATAGGAAATCTTACACAGGTCATGCATTACTCACACTTATTGTTGATCTGTTGAAATCCGTGTTGAGGTGGATGTATTATGCTGTTTTCTTTTCAGTGTTTTCGAGTATCCTATGATATAATATGCTGTATTGTCTTTGAAGCCGTGCTCGTCAAAGTGATTGGTCTATACTCTTTGATCACCCACTTTTGACAGTGTTATTATATTACCGACTTTCCATTCTTCCCAGATACTTCCTGTACTTCTCAAAAATCAATAGAAGATATCTCGCTGTCCATCTCATGTACCTTTTCAGAAACTCAGTTGGAATATCATCCGCGCCGGACGATTTGGTCACGTTATTGCGAGGTAACAACTTGGCGATACGCTGCATTGAGAGCTTCAAGTACTCTATTCCAGGGTCGTTTAACGTCAAAGTCGGCTGGTTGGTTATCGCCGGCTGTATATACACTCGCGGAACAATTGTTTATTGTACTGGCGACCTTCCACTTATCACTTCCTATGCCTTCCACTGTGCTTAGTTCCAGTAACTCACCTCCTTTTTCACCAGGCTAACCGCATCAAGCTGCCCGCACTTCACTCGCATTTCACCAGGCTAACCGCACACTCAGGTTCTTAGGCCCCATTTGGAAACTTCAAATAGTTACCTTACACTTCATTTGCACAGGATTTACTCAGCCTGAAACTAGAATACCTGAAGTTGTGAAGTTCAAGTTTATTTCTCGCTCTTAGTGGTACAGGTATCACAGGGAGGGAGAGGACGGACAGCAAAAACTTGAACGAATGCAGCTTGAGAGGCACCCTACGCCCACATTTACAGTGACATTAAAACATGTAGTATTACAATCTCAACAAAAAGCGATATAAATACTCAAACACATCATCAAAGTGTTGCCTAAGCCGAATTCACCCGTGTTATAGTTTTATTCACAGTTCCGAGCAAGTTCTGCTAAACGTCTTCAGAAAGGTACAAAATGTTTCTTAGGCTTTTGACTGTGATACCTTTTAGCGATATGATGTTACTTTCAATAATGTTCAGGTATTTTCGCAGAATAAAAGGCTATCATTGCATACCGTATTTGGTGCGACAAAGAGGCAGTTACCAAGGAGAATAAGAGCGGGTATCACAGACAGTGGAATAGCGAGATATTTTTAGAAGCGAGAGAGTGGTTTTATTGCTTGTAATAACAGCAGTTTTGTACACTGATAGCAATTTGAAAGGAAACAAAGAAGTGATCTTTAGAATACCAGTTTTAATGAAGTATGGATGTGTGTGGGTATGCCACTATGCGTTTGCTATTAGTATATTTGCCCGCTTTTGTGCTGTTATTAATTTCGATATGTTTTGCTTGGCCGTCGTTCCCTAAACTGTGAGACAGTGAGTCAGTGAGTGATGAGAGAAAGAATGCTTGGTAAATGAGGACCTTTACTTGAGAAAAGTGTATGTTGGCAAATAAGACCGTGGAAGCGATTCAGTTGTTTCCGAACATGGTTGACCTGCTCGTCCCAGGTGAGACACTGAGAAGATTACTCGTTTGCATTTTACTTTTTGCACGACTGCAGCTGTTTTTTGTCTCCTAGTGATAGGGTGAAATTGGTGCGAGCAGTTTTGTTTCTTGTTCAGAATAAAATGGCCTTCGTCTTTTCAGGATTCACTTTCAGATGATTATTCCTTTACCACTCATGAAGATACTATTGGTACTTATTAGCTAGCGAAAATAATTCGGCTTCTGTGCTATCCGACAACAGTGCTGTATGTCGTCAGCAAAGCCAACAAGGTCAACGCTGGGGGTAAGAAAGGTGTCATAGGTGTAAATAAAGAATAATAAGGGCCGCATTATGCTGCCCTGGGGAACACCAGAGAGAAGCGGCTCAAGTCTCGATAGCTTGTTATTGTGAGCAACCATTTGCGTGCGATGAGCTTAGTATGATTTTAGCAGATACAAAGCACATGCATGCTTTATTTGGGATCCTGGTCAAATGTATTTGAACAACACTTGAGAGGGCATACAAAACCGTGCCCACATTTTGTTGTTTCAGAATAATGGTGAACAGCAAGCCTCTCTGCAGGTAAATCAACCCTTGGTCTTGCACTTTCAGACTTGAACTTGCCTTTTTCACATGATTTGTCATATTAACCCTATTCTCAAAGGTCAGTTATTCCTGACTCCATCCTATAAAACTTCCCGCATTGAACACAACTGCAAACAAGAAGCTTCGAACTGCCTAGCGAGCTTGTGTAGTAATTCATTAATTCCATGCACTCCAAATGACTGGAACCATCTCCTTGCCTTCATCGCCAACATCACCGATGTCTACAAATTCTAGGCAATTGGAGCCGATTTTATATGCCACTCCTCTTGGCAATGTCTCTGGGCCTTGAGAATATTGCACATACACAATGCAGTAAAGCAGCCGAGCTTTAAAAATAGCAACCTGCCCCTCACTGGCCGACTGTTGCGCAGTCCTCCACATCCAGGCCACCTCTTTGAAGATAACGAAACATCATGCAGGCGAGAACCGAGGCGCCCTCACGTCCGCGCATACAGCTCGCGCTCGGTCTTAGCGGAGCGCGGTGTGTGCGGGGGGAGCATGTTAGCACTGCAGCCGTTGAACTGACGCCTGAAACACCGCTGACATCTCCAGGTCTCAAGGTATCTGTTTCAAAGTTGGTTCGGTTCCAAGAGTAGAGAAAAAAAGAATAAGCCACTCAGACCCGCGCTCCTGATTTTGTGTCCACTGAGGTTGCACTCTGCTCGTGGACAGCTCGGACACAGTTCTACGGCGTTTGGTATTCTGCACGAGAAAAGCCCCACGGCATTACTACGACCTGAAGCAGGGAAATGAATGCGATGACAATGCAGTCATGCGTACATCCACCTCAGGGGTCGCATCGAGAACCTTCATCTCTTTAAACCGGCACTGTGCCGCATGTTTAATAAGGGATTAATTATTCTGCTAGGTCTGAACAAGTGCAATAGCACTCTTCTTAAAAGCCTTAGTTGAGGGCCAAGCGGCGCATGTTCCTCCACGGTGCCTCACGCGTGTAAGAGCGACACTATGAAGCACAGCCCGGCAGGCAGGCCGCCGTGTTCTCTCGAGCGAGCTCCTAAGCCCTGCGTAACGAGCGAGCCAAACTTAATCTAGTTTCCTCTTCCCGCCACAGCCAGAAAGGAGAGTAATTGATAAGCGCCCACTCGTCCTCTCAAAAAGAAAGGAAGCTGGAAGAAGAGCAGAGAAGAGCCGACCGCCGCCATGCGTACCCCACCGCGCGTTTTTCGACGGGAGTCGCCGTGGAGAATGCCCCCCGTAGGGATTTTTTTTTTATTCACATACCCTAAAGGCCCTTTACAGGCATTACATAGGGGGGTTGAAAAACCCATAGTCAATGTAGTAAGTACATAACAAAGTGAAATTTGAAACCTGAAAATGTAAAAAGCATAAACAAACGCTCTCCAGTAAAGAGTGAACATAACTGGGTCAATGAAAGGCGATAACCCACACACACACATATAGACTACAATGCAGGAGACAAAACTCAAACCTAGGAACAGTGTATTAAGAATAACTAAGCATTGAGTAAGCACTTCAGTTTGCTAACAAATGCGTCGTAATTTTTTTCGCAAACGATTTCTGCAGGCAGCTTATTCCAATGGTAAATGGCAAGGAACAATGGCGAATTGCGCATAAGTTTGGTGTGAGCGATCTTGGGTTGTACTTTAAAGCAGTGGTCTAATCGGGGGAAAATGCGATGTGCTGGTTTGATATGAGATTCTGTGAAGGGCGAAGGACTGTGATAAAGCCTGTGAAAGTGACTTATCAGGGTGACAAGTCTTCGCTTTTCAAGTGCGCTTAAATTTAGAGATGATTTAATATCGGTGATGCTGGAGTAGCGAGCGTATTTCCTTGTGATACAGCAAAGCGGAAAGTTGGGCAAGTTGGATAACGTTCATGATGTAAAAAATAGCGCACAGGGAACACATGGAATGGTTTGCCTGCCGAAATTGTTTCCGGGACACCTTCGTCTTTTATCCAGGATCTCAAAAATATTCTTTTTAATGGGTTTTAGCATTTCTTTTAACTTCTCATACCTATGTTTCCATTACCACAATACAGTGTGATTAAGGGATGCAAATAGGGATGTTTCATGCTTTTCAATTTGCTACTGAATTATATCATCTGTGCACTTATATTGTTTTTTCCCCCCTACACTAATGCCCGCAAGGGCGCTGTAGGTATGTAAATAAATAAATAAATAAATAAATAAATAAATAAATAAAGTTGATGAATATGGCATCAGTTCTCGTTAAATAGTGTGCAGCGTCGTGCAGGTCAGCTACGCTGACCTGATGATATGATGTGTTCCAAGATTTTGCAAGGTGTACTCGTTAATGAAATGGGCCTGTAATTTGAAAGGACAGAAGGATCTCCAGATTTAAATATAGGTATAATGCGTGCGATTTTCCAAGCGTCAGGCACAATTCCTGTATCAATAGACTGCTGAAAAATGGGAGTGAGTATGCGAGCTATCACTGGTTTAGTTAGCTTGAGCAGTTTTGGACATATGTCATTCGGCCCGGGGGCTGAATTTCTCGGCAAACGATCAATAGCTTGCTCAATTCCTCCCTGTGTAATTAAGATGTCAGACATATCCGCGTTTATAGTAGCACCATTTAAACCTATGGTAATTGGTGTTTCATTAGTAAACACGGAGCTAAAAAATAGGTTGAATTCTGTGGCAACATCACATGGCTGAATAAAATCACCGTTTTTTACTATTGTTATTAGACTAGACGAAGGAGGCTTAGGATTGACTACTTTCCTAAATTTTTGTGTATTGGTCTTAAGTAAAGTTGACATATCATGATCAAAGAATATATCTTTGGCACTCTCAACTTCTGCTTGGCATATCCTTGACTGCGCGCGGTAGTTATTCCAATCGCCCTCAGATGCCATACGTTTTGCCTTAGTGCAAAGACGCTTTTTCTTCCGGATGCACCGTTTGACGTTAGAAGTGAACCACATGCTCTGTGGTTACCGTGATTTTTGGTATGTGCCTTTCTTTTAGTTTGTTCATTTCAGCGCTTAACAGATTCCAGTTGTCATTTGAACAACGGCTTGATAGTGATTCTAGAAACTGCTCACTGAACAATGACAGTTCACTAATCAATTGGTCAACATTTGCCCTTGCGTAATTGTATATAGTTTTCCTAGGAATTTCCGGTTTCTTTCTTACTAGTGTATATTCGCAGTGAAGAGGATTGTGATCGCTGACACATTCCAAAACATGCACTGCAATTTTTTCAGGTTGCGTTGTCAATACAAGGTCTAGAACCGACTCGCCACGTGTAGGGGCAGAAAATATTTGCGACGAACTGAACTGAGAAATCAAACAAAGAAATTCTTTACATTCATGTTTCCGTGCAGGGCCTTCGGCTCTGTACGTCAGCCAATTTACACCTGGGTAGTTGAAGTCGCCAGCAAAGATTATCTCTGAGGTTGGGTATCTGTCTTGCACAAAGCACAGTGATTCATTCAGATCCCTAATAAATTCAGCAGGCGAATCCGGTGGATGGTAACAAACACCGACAATACAGGTAACAAAATCTTGCAGTCGCAATGTATGCCACAAGATTTCTATACGTGAAGGGCTGTCTAGCAAGGTGGCTTGGAAATTAGTTTTCACGGCAGTCAAAATTCCCCCACCACGTGAGGTGCACCTGTCCTTCCTAAAGACAGAGAAGTTACGAAACAAACAAAGTTCGCTATTGTCGATATCAGGGTTCAACCACGTTTCCGTTCCCAGCACTATGTCCGCTTCACAACATGCAATGAGTGCCCTAAGGGTGTCTTGTTTGCGAAGCAAACTCCGAAAATTACAGACGGTAAATGAAAGTTTATCTGCACCATGTTTTTTTCGTCAATCCGAACTAGTGGCCGCCTCGTGTCCTGGGAGAGTAATAACTTGCTGACTTGCAGTATCGAACGGATATATTTTTTTTATTGAAAACAAGTTTATCGAACAGCAGTTTGTACTTTTCGTCGTCGGACTGCCGTTCACTGCGTGAAAAATCTCTGAGTTTTTTCCTAACTAGTTGTATTCGAGGGGAGACGTCTTCCTCAATCCACACACGAGGATAATCCAGGTCCTTTAATTTAAAGGCATTTTTCGAAACGTTGCTCTTATCCTTAAAGTTCAGGAACTTCATAACAATAGGACGCACATAGTCAATTTTTTTTCGGCCCACACGGTGAGCGCGTTCGATTTCACTGGTTTGGATACCAAGGTTGTTTGCCACAAACTCGATTACTAGTTTCTCCGTATCTTTCCACTTCTCTGCTTCTTGCTCAGGAATTCCCTTAAAGATTAGATTGTTTCGCCGCATTTGGTTATTCAAATCATCAACGACTATGCTTGCATGTTCGGCCTGTTTCTTTTCAATAGTTTTTAGCTGAGCATGCGATTCCTGAAGTGTAGCAGTCACACTGGTAACGTCTTCGTGCAAGTTATCTACGACCTCAAACCTATCTTCTATTTTGGAAAGACGCCTTTTGATCTCCGTTACGTTCGTCTGAATATCTTTAATCTTACCAGACATGTCTTTCTGGAATTTTTCATTCGCCAGTGCCATTTCTTTAACGAGAGTAATGATTTGGTCAGACTTGTCCGGGCCTGGGTTTGTCTCGACGTCACCAGAGCAAATAAGTAGATGCGCTACACAGAAAAGGACCACAAGTAGTCGCCCTCCCCGACGCCAGCATCCTGTAAGTGCACATGGTTGCATCCACCAAGGTGAATGATTCTCGTTTGCTTTTCTACGCACAACAAACCGGCCGATACTGACAGGGTACGTGCACAAATCAGTGCCCATAGCAGAACAAAAACACCACTTGAACAAAAACACTACTTGGGATTTGCAGCCAATGGACAGTATTAACAACAAAACCGAATGTCAGATCATATACACTCACCTACAAAATACAACGCGTTCCGTGAGCATCCAGTACTGGGCTGCAAATCCCGCACGATGGTGGCCGCAATGGCTATTTATTTTTTTATTTATTTACAAAATACTGCAGCCCGAGGGCCAAGCAGAGTGGGCAATTTAACAACAGCCAAAGATCACACCAAACTACAAAAAAGAAAGAAAGAAAACAGACAAACACTACAAAACACCTGAATGATCAACATAAAGGCAGTCAAAAGTAAAAGGTTGCTGTATGAACAACATTGTCAAAAAGAAAAAAAAGCAGGAAGAAATATTATAAAACACCAGACGTAGGATTACAAACAGAACTCAGATGATAGGGGACAAGCGTTCTTGAAAATCATGAACATTCGCGCAGAAAAGACGAGAGCTGGCAAGCTGTTCCACTGAGCGATAGTGCGAACAAAAAAAGAGTTTTTAAAAAGGTTTGTACGGGCAAAGAACGGCGTAAGGCTGTGGTCATGAACGTTCCTAGTATGCCGGGTTAAGCGTGGGCGCAGGTAGTCCTTGGAAGAGAAATTGAACTGTTGGTGATAAAGTGAAAAAAGAAATTTTCACCTAGCGAGTGCTCTTCTTTTTTCCAAGGATGGAATATTATTTACAGACATGATGGCGGACGGTGAAGCATTCCTATGATAACTGTTGAAAATGAACCGGATTGCTTTTCTTTGTATCATCTCTAGTGAATGTATATCTTTTTTGAGAAATGGATCCCATGACACACTAGCATATTCAAGTTTAGGTCGAATGTACGTGTTGTATGCTAATAGCTTCACAGACTGTGGGGAAGACTTTAATTTGTGGCGGAGGAAGCCAAGTTTCCTTGCAGCAGCAGCGCAAATTTTGCCGACGTGGCTAGTCCAACTAAGGTGCTTATTTAATGTTACGCCGAGGTACTTGTAGTTATCAACTTGCAGTCGGTTTTCGTGGTTCAGTGTGTATGTAAACTGGAAGGGATTCTTCTTTTTCGTGACCCGTAGGAGAACAGTTTTATCAGTATTTACTTCCATTAACCATTCCGCGCACCCATCTGCAACTGCATTAAGGTTTATCTGTAAGCGTGCTTGATCCTGGTTACTATTAATAGACTTAAAGAGAATGCAGTCATCTGCGAATAACCTAATACTTATAGCTGCAGTGTCAATGGCCGAAACGATGTCATTGATGTAGATGAGAAAGAGAACCGGGCCAAGGACGCTACCCTGGGGCACTCCAGAGGACACCGGTAGAATGTGAGAGGAGCAGCCCTTTACCTGAACAAACTGCTGTCGGTTGGAAAGATAAGAACGAATCCAATTAACAAGGTTATCGGGGAGGCCAATGTTTCGAAGCTTAAATATCAGTTTACTGTGACAAACGCGGTCGAACGCTTTACTAAAATCCATGAAAATTGCGTCAATCTGTTCGCCCTTATCTAGTGATGAAGCAAATTCATGAAGAGTGGTCACGAGCTGCGTGGTAGTTGATAAGCCTCTTCTGAAACCGTGTTGAAAGGGTGAAATAATTTTGTTTTCCTCAAGGTACGAGACGACGTAGTTTGATATGATATGTTCAATAAGTTTACATGTACTGGAAGTAAGTGAGATAGGTCTGTAGTTACCAATATTTAAACGGTCACCTTTTTTAAAGACCGGAACCACTCGAGCCACACGCCAGTCATTTGGAAGAATGCCTTCGGTGAATGACAAACGGAAAAGGTGGGTTAAAATGTGAGCGAGTGGTTCAGCATAGCGGTGCAAGAACACATTAGGTATGTTGTCCGGGCCGACTGAGGATTTAGTTTTGAGTTTGAGTATCATGTTGAAAACACCTTCATAAGTTATGAAATTGGCTTCAATGTCAGAGGACGAGTTTACATGCATTAAATCAGCAATCGGGAGAGAGAAGACAGATTGAAAGTAACGGTTGAAGTGCTCGGCCACGTCAGATACGTCGTCTACAACGGACCCGTTTATTGATATTTTATCTACCTCATCACTTGAGTCACTAAGGTAGCGCCAAAATTTATTAGGGTTACTTTTTAGGAACTGTGGAAGGGAATAACTAAAATACCTTGCCTTAGCTTCAGACAGTTTAGATGCAAGCTCACATCTTAAGTGGTCTAGGTTTGAAGGATGTTTACCGCTTTTTCTAGCGCGTTTAAGTCTTCGACGAATATGTATGATTTCCCTAGTCACCCATGGGTTGTTTTTGTTCACTCTAACGCGCTTATTAGGAACAAGTGTACTAATGCAATTATTAATGGTTGATTTCAGCATATTCCAAACTAAGTTGGTGGTTTTCGGAAGGTTGTCGCAAATGAACCAAAGACGGTCAAGAATGGATTGGTCGTCAGCTTTTGAATAATCCTTCACAAATTTGTAATGCTGATCCTTGTGCATTTTGGCGTTTCCGAGAAATAAGGACAGGTGAACACTCTTGTGATCAGAAATTCCGTGTGTAGGCGGCTCAGAGGGCGCTGCAGTTGATGACGTGCCGCTTGTTCAGTAGACGCGCCAGTCCCTGCGAAACTGCGTTTCGACAGACTGCATATAGGCAACAAAATTTTTGTCTACGATAGCGGAGAAGACACGGTGACGGAAATAAAAAGATAGCTAAATGTCAAGCACTGCTCACAGCCTAAAGCTTTGTGTGATGGTGCAAAACCTGATTCTTTGTGCGGCCTTCCGCTTAGTATTTGGTAGTAAACTGTCGAAGTTTGAAAAATAAGGTAGACGAATTTGCTGCTTTGCTTTCCTCTGTTCAACCGCATGTTATTATCGGGACTGAATCTTGGCTACATGAATCCGTTGCAGATATCGAAGTCTTTCCTTGTGGCTATGATGTGTACCGGTGTGATAGAAACACACATGGTGGCGGTGTTTTTGTCCTTATTAATGAATGCCTTCAGAGTAGTGAGTTACCTAGCTCTTTTGATCATTCTGAATCTGTGTGGTGCAGGATTAGAGTTAATCATGGCAGTTACATCGCTATTGGGTCCTTTTACCGGCCTCCTGGTTCTTCTAGCCCAGAAACATTTAATGAATTATCAAGTTTTTTAACTACCATAAATAGTGATTTTATTCTTGGAGAAGACTTTAATATGCGTGCCGTTCACTGGAAAAATGGAAAACCTGTTTTGGCTGATTCGACTACATTATCTCTAGCTTTTTCAGAGTTTATTACAACTAATGACCTGACCCAATTCGTGACTGAAAGCACCAGACGAGGTCATGACACTGAGAGTACCTTGGATTTGTTTTTTGCTAACTCTGAGTCATTGATCAACGATATAGTTGTCATCCCTGGTATCAGTGACCATGACAGTGTTGTGGCCACGTGCTCTACCACTTCAGTTAGATCTGCCCACAAACATCCCAGGAAAGTGTTTTCTTACGACCAAGGTGATTACCCGTCAATTTCAAGTGAACTTGCTAGTTTCTACCCTCTTTTTTATGGAGTCAGCCAGTCACTGGATATAGATGAAGCTTGGATTCTTTTCAGAGATAAACTAATGGCTCTAATTGAGCAATACATCCCTTCTAAAATTATTACACGTAGACGCCGGAATGATAAGCCATGGGTGGATAAGAAAATTCGGGCATTAATTAATAAGAAACGCCGTCTGTATTCTACATATTTAAGAAACAACAAGCAGTCTGTTTTCCTGGAAATGCGCCAGATAAGCTACAAAATTAAGCAAGAAATAAAATTAAATAAACATAACTATATGCTTGAAAGCACGAGCTGATGGGCGAGTTGGTTGTACATGATATGATTGAAACAGCGCAAGGCCGAAGGCCAAAAAAGAGAGCGGAGGAAAGGAGGAAATGGACAACACAGCGCTGAACTAGCAACTGACATTTATTTGGCACGCTGCGCGTATAAATACATTCAGGCACCAAAATAGAAAACAACGCATAGAGCAATTCATGCACCAGGATCCCTGCAAGCAAACACAAACTAAGAAGTGCGATTCAGGAAGCGAAGTTCTTTTTGTGATAACGACACTGATGCAGCACTTACCCATGTATCACCATACTTCTTGATATTCGAAGCCTCGATAATTTCCGGGCAAAGCTGTTCTTTGTTCCTAGCAACAACTCGGCAAAAATTAAACTGTGGGGTGCAATCACATTCACGGCAATGCATGCTAAGGTTACGAGACTCTGTTATCTACATTGTTGCGGTGCTGCCTGAGCCTATCATTTAAGCACTGTCCAGTCTGGCCAATATAAAACCTATTACAAGTGAGAGGAATGGAATACACGACATTTTTTTGACACTTCACAAATTTGCATTCATGGTTTTTGGGGCAATCGGGGGAAGTTTTCCCTGGGTTGTTGACACGCGTACACAAGCTTGATAACTTAACGGGGGCCGAAAAAACAAAAACATCCACTCCGACTCTTTTACCAACACTTTTCAAATTATGTGATATCTTGTGGATATAGGGAATGGCTGCTACTCGCTTACTTGTTTGACGTTCAGAACTGGCGGAGCTTTTCAGCTTCTTCAACAAACCTTCGGCCACAGAAGAAAGCACGTGAAGCGGATAGCCACTAGCAGTAAGCCTCTCTACCTGTTTACTAAAACTGCGTTCGGTTAGATGTAAACAGGATTTTGTAAGTGCACTCCTGAAGCTTGACATGACAATTCCTCTTTTAACAAGCTTCGAGTGCGCAGAACTGTAAGGTAGCAACGGTTTATTAGCCCTAGGCTCGAAGGACCAGCACACACTGCAAGGTGAAAACTTCAGGCTCAAGTCTAGAAATCTAATTGTGTCCTCTACAGGAACTTAATGAGTTACTTCCAAAGAGGCAAGAACAACGGAAAATACACCACAAACTTTAGACACTTCCCTACTAAAAGCTTCGCGGTCACAAGTCAGTAAAACAAGATAGTCATCTACAAAGCGACAAACTGCCGCAACAGCTGTGCCATTTAAGCGGTTACTTAGTTCTCTGTCATGTATTGCTAAAAAGAAATTACTCAAAATTGGAGCAATGCAGGAGCCTATGCAAATGCCCTTCTTCTGGATAAAAATTCGACCTTCCCACTCTGTATATGTAGATTTCTAGACTTGAGCCTGAAGTTTTCACCTTGCAGTGTGTGCTGGTCCTTCGAGCCTAGGGCTAATAAACCGTTGCTACCTTACAGTTCCGCGCACTCGAAGCTTGTTAAAAGAGGAATTGTCATGTCAAGTTTCAGGAGTGCACTTACAAAATCCTGTCTACATCTAACCGAACGCAGCTTTAGTAAACAGGTAGAGAGGCTTACTGCTAGTCGCTATCCGCTTGTGGGTTTCTACGTGGACAAAGGCCACCACCCACCGCGGGTTCGAGCTTCGCGCGAGCCAAGGGCCCCGATCAGCCGTCACCACACACACACTGGGACACCGATTGCGGTGCACTCAACCTCCGCTGGGAGGAGAGCGATTCGCCGCAAAGAAATAGGCCTCCAATCTCACAAAGGAGACGTTTATTCACGTCGTCCTTCAGCAGTACACACACACTCAATCGTCACCCCGTCCCGGGGGCGCGCGAGGAGCAAGGCTCCGCTGCGCGCACGAAGCGACTCGAGCAATGCGCGACGCTAGCACGCCGCTGCAGGAGAATGTCCCCGCGGCAGTGCTGTGATCTCTCTCTCGTGTCGACCGTTGGGCCGGTTGCGAGAGAGAGTGGGCATTCAACGCAAGGTACGCCTGTCAGAGGTCGCTGGACCCCGCTGGACAGGCTCGAGCCGCTGCAGGTCAGAGGACACGTGCGGGCGAGCTCGAGTAAGCACTGGTCCGAGCGGCAAGGCCGGCAGGGACAAACAGTAACGTACGCACCTTTCGCTGTCTCGGAGGGATCTCTCTCTCTGGGCCCCGCTCGGACGGTCGCGCGGCGCGCGGCCGCCCAAAGCGGGGTCCCGAATTGGCGCCTTTTGGCGGGAATTCGGGACCCCGCTTTGGGCGGCCGCGCGCCGCGCGACCGTCCGAGCGGGGCCCAGAGAGAGAGATCCCTCCGAGACAGCGAAAGGTGCGTACGTTACTGTTTGTCCCTGCCGGCCTTGCCGCTCGGACCAGTGCTTACTCGAGCTCGCCCGCACGTGTCCTCTGACCTGCAGCGGCTCGAGCCTGTCCAGCGGGGTCCAGCGACCTCTGACAGGCGTACCTTGCGTTGAATGCCCACTCTCTCTCGCAACCGGCCCAACGGTCGACACGAGCGAGAGATCACAGCACTGCCGCGGGGACATTCTCCTGCAGCGGCGTGCTAGCGTCGCGCATTGCTCGAGTCGCTTCGTGCGCGCAGCGGAGCCTTGCTCCTCGCGCGCCCCCGGGACGGGGTGACGATTGAGTGTGTGTGTACTGCTGAAGGACGACGTGAATAAACGTCTCCTTTGTGAGATTGGAGGCCTATTTCTTTGCGGCGAATCGCTCTCCTCCCAGCGGAGGTTGAGTGCACCGCAATCGGTGTCCCAGTGTGTGTGTGGTGACGGCTGATCGGGGCCCTTGGCTCGCGCGAAGCTCGAACCCGCGGTGGGTGGTGGCCTTTGTCCACGTAGAAACCCACAACTGGCGCCCAACGTGGGGCCCGAATTCCCGCCAAAAGGCGCCAATGGCAAAGGCCCTTGGGGAGCCGGGGCGGAGCTGTGGCTAAATGACAGTGATTAGTCACCCAGCCGCCTCTCCACCGCCTGAGGCGGGAGCAAGGGAAAGAGGAGAAACAACGCGGGAGGCCGGCTAGCCGCGCAAAGGCGACGGCGGAAAGCCAGATTCCCACACGCTTCACGTGCTTTCTTCTGTGGCCGAAGTTTTGTTGAAGAAGCTGAAAAGCTCCGCCAGTTCTGAACGTCAAGCAAGTAAGCGAGTAGCAGCCATTCCCTATATCCACAAGATATCACTTAATTTGAAAAGTGTTGGTAAAAGAGTTGTTGGTAAAAGAGTTGTTGTTTTACCCCAAGAAATTTACAGTCAGAAAGCGCAGGCAGCTGTGAACAAGAATTTTGCACCTGTTAAGAAAATGCAAGTTAGGATTAAGACAAGGTTCGTTGAATTTTGCAAGAGGTTAAACCTGAATTCACTCGCCGCGGACATCACTAATAGCAGGGGTAACAGCCTGACACCTTTTTTCACAGCTAAGACGCACAAACCGGAAATTCCGTTTAGGACCATTGTCAGTGAGCAAGGGTCGTGGCAGATAAACGTCAGCCAATTCTTGTTTAAGAAGCTTAAAAGCCTTGTCTTGGACGATCCCTTTCTCACCAAAAAGTCAATCGATGTCGCACAGTTTATTAAGTCTAATGAAGATATTGGCTTTGGTTTTTCTATAGATATTCAAGACCTTTTTTATTCCGTGCCCAAAGATCAGATTTTACTTTCTGTTAAGGAATGCATTGAGGAAAACGGCGACGTGTCATTCCAGAACTTAGCAGGATTGTCTGTAGATAATTTTTTAGCCTTATTGCAGTTTTACTTGAATGCTACTTTTATTGTTTTTAACGACCAGCCTTTTTTGCAGCGAAACGGCATTTGCATAGGGTCATGTGTAGCCCCTATTCTCTGCGACATTTTTTTAGCTAAGGTAGATAAGCGGCTGGATGAGCATTTCAAGGCGGGGGGGACAGTTTTAAAAGTTTTTAGAAATGTAGATGATTTTTTAGTACTTTTAACAAAGCAGGAGACCATCACCTACCCCTCTACAGTAGGTGATGTTTTAGATACTTTTAATAAACACGGTCTTGGTTTGTCTTTTACCCATGAACTGCCCGAAGTTTCGGTTTTACAGTTTTTAGACCTTAAATTAACGTTCTGTGAAGGACACGTCTGCTGGGGCTATTACCCACGAGCAAAGAAGGAGTTGTTGCCGTATGACTCGGCGCACTCCAAGACTATCAAGAGAGGAATAGCGTCGCTATGCTTGGAATCTTCTCTCCAAAAATCGTGCCCACATCAGATGTTCCAGAGCTTTAATTATCAGATAAGCCGGCTTGTGGCTGCAGGGTTTCCCTGGTCGGTTCTGACAGCAGTCTCTGAGGCCATCCTTCAGAAGTTCAAACGTGGAACGAGACAAAAAACGGCTGATGCTCTTCAAAAAGCCCCTAGGCCAGAAGTTGTGCCCTACCTCCACAAAATCTCGCACAACCTCAAAAAAGTTGCTGGCAGGCATGGAGTACCAGTTTTGTTCTCGGCTCCCAACAAGTTGGGAAAGCTCTGTCCGCGCATTTGCAGTGCAAAAAAGCGCGAGTGCCTGAAAAAGCATCAGAAGCCGTTTGTAAGGTGTTCCACTGGAGTGGTTTATTCCATTCCCCTGTCTTGTGGAAAGTTTTATGTAGGCCAAAGCTGGACGTTGTGTCAACGACCGTCTAGGGGAACACGCCCTAAATTTAGAAAATAAAAGCGATAAATACAAGCATCTTGTTGCACATGTAAGTAAGTGTGGAGCGTGCGTGGCCCGGTTTGAGGAGACAAAGGTTCTTGGCAAAAGTAAAGACAGGACAGCACGGATAAGCCTAGAAGCCTACCACATACAGAAACTTGGCAGCGAGTGCATCAGCGAACCTTCTTTATCTCTGTTCCAGGCTGAGATTGACTATTTTAATGCAGCTACTTAGATGGAAGATAAACCGAAGTGTGATGCCCTTGTCTACCCGCGCATGCGCTCGCGATTTGATGGCTCTGACTCAACCTTTGTTTTGTTTTTTTGTCATTTTTTCTCACGATCCTTCGGCCTATAAAAGGTGTGGCTTTCACCGAATAAATTCAGTTGACAGTTAGCGCTTGTGTGTGTGTTTCCTCTCTTTTTTGTCCGTGTCTTTGTTTGCGCTATAATATTTCTAATTCAATATAAAAAGAGTCGGAGTGGATGTTGTTTTTTCGGCCCCCGTTAAGTTATCAAGCTTGTGTACGCGTGTCAACAACCCAGGGAAAACTTCCCCCGATTGCCCCAAAAACCATGAATGCAAATTTGTGAAGTGTCAAAAAAATGTCGTGTATTCCATTCCTCTCACTTGTAATAGGTTTTATATTAGCCAGACTGGACAGTGCTTAAATGAAAGGCTCAGGCAGCACCGCAACAATGTAGACAACGAAGTCTCGTAACCTTAGCATGCATTGCCGTGAATGTGATTGCACCCTACAGTTTAATTTTTGCCGAGTTGTTGCTAGGAACAAAGACCAGCTTTGCCGGGAAATTATCGAGGCTTCGAATATTAAGAAGTATGGTGATACATGGGTAAGTGCTGCATCAGTGTCGTTATCACAAAAAGAACTTCGCTTCCTGAATCGCACTTCTTAGTTTGTGTTTGCTTGCAGGGATCCTGGTGCATGAATTGCTCTATGCGTTGTTTTCTATTTTGGTGCCTGAATGTATTTATACGCGCAGCGTGCCAAATAAATGTCAGTTGCTAGTTCAGCGCTGTGTTGTCCATTTTCTCCTTTCCGCCGCTCTCTTTTTTGGCCTTCGGCCTTGCGCTGTTTCAATCATATCATAATTATATGTCATCGCTTGACACAAGGTTAAGGGAAAATCCAAGGGAATTTTGGAAATTTGTTAAAATCAGTAGTAAAGAGGTGACCTCTGTCCCTAATTTGTTGGTTGACGAGAAAACAGTGTATGACGATTACGAGAAGGCTTGCTGTTTCAATTCTTATTTTCAATCAGTCTTTACTGCCGCATATTCTGGCGAATCGCCTGAAACACAAGAAAAAGCCTATGAGAACATGCCCGCGGTTACTGTCACATATAACGGTGTTCTCAAGTTGCTTACTAACCTAAAAAACAAATCAGCAAGCGGACCTGACACTATCTCGTCGTATGTATTGAAATCTTGCTCGCAAGAAATTGCGCACTTCTTAGCAGCCTTCTTTAACAAATCATTATACAGCACTTCTTTACCTGCAGAGTAGAAGGTAGCGAACGTCATTCCAGTCCACAAAAGTGGCCCCAAAAAGGCATTACAAAACTATAGACCAATCTCTCTTACATGCATATGCTGCAAAACTGTGGAACACATTATTTACAGCTCTGTGATGAAACATCTTCAAAGTAATAATTTCTTCTCAAATGCTCAACATGGCTTCAGGCCTGGACTGTCGTGCACAACTCAACTGGTAGAATTTTCCCATGATCTCTTTTATAATTTTGATCTTGGTTTTCAGGTAGACTGCATCTTTTTGGATTTTCGTAAAGCCTTTGATACAGTTCCTCATCCTTTGTTGTTATATAAATTATCTTCTCTCTGTATACACCCTTAAATAGTAGACTGGATTAGAGCTTACTTATCTGGGCGAACTCAAAATGTTTTAATCAATGGCACTAATTCATCGAACGTCACCGTAACCTCTGGCGTGCCCGAAGGGTCTGTTTTGGGGCCTTTGTTATTTCTAGTGTTTATAAACGACATTGTTGAATGACTTGAATGTAAGGTGAGATTATATGCCGACGACTGTGCCATTTACAGGAATATAAGAAACTACCATGATGTAAACAGTATACATAGTGATCTGAACAAAATTCATTGTTGGTGTACTAAATGGGGCATGTCTTTAAACAGCGCTAAATGTCAGTATGTGTCATTTTCCCGGAAACGACTTCCTGTGAGATCAGTTTATAATTTGGACGGGCTACCGCTTGAAAAGGTTCAGTATTACAAGTATCTAGGGGTCTATTTTTCAGAAAATTTGACATGGAACCGACACATAGAATATTTAACCTTAAAGTCATCTAGAACGCTAAACCTCATTCGACGAAATTTTCATAAAGCCCCCCCAAAAGTAAAAGAACAGCTATACGTCACTAATGTTCGTCCAGTACTCGAGTATGCTTGTGCGGCATGGGACCCTAGAGCTCTTATCTCGTGGAAAAACTTGAACGCATCCAAAACCGCGCTGCCAGGTTTGTTTCTGGCGACTATAATTTCCGTACTAGCATCACATTAGTTAAAGAAAACCTGAGGTGGAAAACACTGTCTCACCGGAGACTAACCGCAAAATTAGAACTTTTTTTCAAGATATACTCTGATCTCACGGGAATAAACAAGAGCTCGTACATTCTACCTCCACATTTCATCTCTGAACGCCGCGATCATAACTTGAAAGTTCTTGTACCGCGATGTCGCACTGATGTGTTTCGTAATTCTTTTTTTCCTCATACTTCTTCGCATTGGAATAGGCTTCCCAAGAGCATAGAAGAATGTAAAACAGATAAACATTTTCACTCTTTCCTGGCGGCCAATCTGTCGTAGAAGCTTTCCACCTTTTCAGAACTTGTTTTCTCAGACCGCCATTTCAGTGATGCGTTACTATTTTATTTTAGACAATTGTGCCTTATTGTTTATTTTTAATATTTGTGACATGCTCATTTTATGTATATGTTTACTGTTATTGTCCCCCCCTGCTATAATGCTCCTGGGCGCTGCAGGTATTTGTATAAATATAAATAAAAGGCGGCCGATCAAGGCACGAGGTCTCTGAATCTGCAGGCCGGTGACTTGCAATCAGCCCTGTCTGTGGCAGGCTGATCAGCGCGGCAGGCAATCGCTGTCCGGAGATGATCCGTTGACGTGGCTCGAGTTTGCCTACAAAATAGAACGCGTTCCGTGAGCATCCAGTACTGGGCTGCAAATCCGGATCGTTGGCGATTCGCCTCCGGTGCGCAGGCCAGTGGGCCACAGCGCCCACAGCGCCAGTCTGACACTGACCAGTCAATCAAGAGGAAGGCCCCTTCTGCTCCGTGGTCTTCGTCCAAGAAGAAGATGAAGAAGGAAGGGCCGTCAAGACAAAGGCCTCAGTACTAAAACCCCCCCGGAAGCGAAAAGAGGCACACGCGTTTTCCTAGCTGGAACATTGACGGGCGCTATTTTCTTTCACCGGCAAGCTTCCGCACAGGCAGCTTTTGGAGCGCCCCCGACGAGAAAATTCGTCGCATTAACTACAGACGAGCGCGCAGCTACGAGCGCGGCTTTCTTCCTGTACGCTGCTATTGCAGAAGGGCTCAGGGGGAAAAAAAAGCATAAAAAGAAAGGCTTCACGCAGAACTCTTATTCTTTGACTCCCTTGTCTGGAAGCAGGGTACTCTTATCGAAATTAAAGTTCGCTGAGCTGCACCAAAGCTCTCCGTCTCAGTAGCCCCGCTCTGATGCGATTTATGGCAGGTTATCCAATGTGCCTAAAGGACGGTGTATGAAGACCTTTTCCAGCGTTCTATTTTCCTGTGCCTCTGCGGATGCTGCTACAAAAACCAAACTCTTCCTATTCGCTGTGCGGGTTCGGCGAAGAACGCGACCTCAAAAAAGATGCGCAGTATTGAATTCAATTCCTTTTGTTTGCCACCTTTGTACAAATGATAGCGGGGGCCCGGGGTAAAAGCCGCCGTTTGACAGCTTGACGAGGCTACAGGCCCCACTCTGGCAGCAATACAGTAGCCTGGCATGTGGGAATAAAGGCAAATTACATCACGAGTGCATCTCAACACACGCAAATATATAGAGAACAAAGCTCTTCTCACTTTACAGTAATCAGAGCACAAACAAGAGCGCATTGAAAACAAACTAGAAGAATCTCGTAAAGATGCAGAGTAAAAAAAAAAGTAGGTTAGACAAGTAAAAAAAGAAGAGGTTTGGAGGGGCCGCGGCACTGCTCATGAAATGCCTGGCCACTCACCGTTTCTGCTGTTTAAGGTTGCTTATTACGAATGTTCTTGTTACCGAGATGATGATGTATGTCTTGTAGCAGTGTCGTGGCCACCCTATATCCTGAAACGTTTCCGCACGGCGGCAGTGTACATTTGGCGCATGTTGGTCCCGGGTGGTGACGTTCAAACAAACCCAGGCCCTATGACGAAGGGCCAAGAGGAAAAGCTCGAACTTTTATGAAAATGTTCAAAGGCTCGAGACGAACCACATGAAAATCCTCTAAAGTGTTAACAAGATTCTTATAATTCATATTGGCTTGCAAAATGAAATGAAGATTTTAACTGATCGTGTGCATGAACCTGTACTTAAAATGGAGTCTATTCAAGTTCTTTAAATCGACTTACAGTCTTTAGCTACCCGTGTGCAGGAACTGGAACTTAAAAAACAGTCAGTGTCTACCGCAGTATCTCCCACGGGTTGTACTAACGATGTGTCCAACATTCAAGTAAAACTTGACGACCTGGAAAACCGTTCCCGCTGGTCTAACATTATTTTTATGGTGTTCGAGACACTGATGAGTCTGAAACTTGGGAAGACTCTGAGCGCCTTGTGAATGAGTTTTGTTCAAGCAAACTTGGTATCACTTTGTCTTCCTTAGCCCGTGCTCACCGCACAGGCCGTTTTTCTCAGGAAAAAGAGACCCATTATTTCAAAGCTGTTGAACGAAAAGGAGTCGAAACGCTTATGAGTAGGGGCGATAAATCTTTCGTTGATGAACTTCACTCTGTCATTTTAAACTTGCATTCCCGCTTTCCTCGTGCGACCTACTTATTGTCCGGCGACTTCAATTTCCCTGATATAGACTGGAATAACTTCATTGCTAAATCCACCCTATCAAAAAACTTTGTCGACCTTGCTCTCACGTTCAACTTCACTCAGATGGTCACTGTGCCAACTCGTGGCTCTAAGATTTTGGATTTGATTCTCGTCTCTAATCCCGAGTTAATTAAGTCTGTTCAAAGCATAAAGGGCGTAAGCGATCACAACATTCTCTTATTCGGCCTCTACATTACGCTACAACATCGCCAACCTGAAACCAAGTACATCAGGGACTACAACAAAGCCAATTTTAACAAGATAAATACAGAACTAGATGTCTTCCTTCAACATTTTAGTCCTCTCGCTAATTATAGAACAGTTGAACAAAATTGGTCCTTATTCAAACACAAAATACTGTCTCTCATCGACAGGTTCGTTCCCCTGGTGTGCACTCGAGGGGACGCCAGCAAGCCTTGGTTTTCTAATTCATTGCGAAAACTAGCCAGAAGAAAAAAGCGTACTTTTCGGGAAGCTAAGCAAGCGGATTCTCCCCAGAAGTGGTCTTCCTACTTTAAAGCGCTACGTGAATACACGGGCCAATTGAAGCGCTCCAAACGAAAGTTCTTCCACCAAGACCTTCTAACTATTCTACGCGACAAACCGCAAAAATTTTTCGAGCATATTAACCCCGAAACGCTGCCCGCCACACATGTCATTGAACCATTCGGATGGCTCGCATGTACCAGGTAACCAGTGCGCTGAAGTCATGAATTCGTATTTCGCTTCTGTGTTCACTCATGAACCCACTTCCGACGTTCCCTTCCAACCGTGTTTTAACTACTCCGAAATGCAGCCGGTCACAATCACATCTGAAGGCATAGCGAAACTAATAGATAACCTTAAGATCTGTAGCAGTCCAGGCCCTGACAACATATTGCCTAAAATTCTAAAAGGTACCAAACTGGTTTCCAGTTTGATTTTACAGATAATTTTCAATCAGTCTATCGCCACAACATCAATTCCAAGTGACTGGAAAAATAGCACCGTAACCCCTGTACACAAATCTGGCAGCCGTTCTGACACTTCGAATTACCGCCCCATTTCTTTGACGTGCATCTCTTGCAAACTGCTAGAGCATGTACTGTATTCAGCCATCGCATCACACCTTGACGCCAATTCTTTTTTCTTTCCGAATCAGCATGGTTTCCGTCGAGGCCTTTCATGCGAAACACAGATATTCGAATTCACAACAGACCTTCACCTTAATCTCGACTCCGGCTTTCAAACTGACGTCATTTATCTGGACTTTTCTAAAGCATTTGACTGCGTACCCCATCGTCGCCTCATGGCCAAACTTTCGAGCCTTCATCTTGACCCGCTGGTTTTATCGTGGATCCACTGTTTCCTTTCTAACCGTTCGCAACGCACTGTAATAGACAGCCACCATTCTTCAGCTACAAACGTCATTTCGGGTGTTCCTCAGGGCTCTGTGCTCGGCCCTCTTCTTTTTTTTGGTATTTATTAACGACCTTTCTTGCAACATATCATCGTCAATTCGCCTATTCGCAGACGACTGCATTCTGTATCGACGCATATCATCAAACAACGATCAAGTCCTCCTCCAAAATGACCTCAACGAAATAACCAACTGGAGCACCCGGTGGCTGATGACATTAAACGTTTCAAAATGCAAGTACATGACAGTATCACATAAGCGCACTAGCTTAAATTACCAATATTCTTTAAGGTCAATCCCCCTAACACAAGTCGAGTCCTACCGGTACTTAGGAATAACAATCACTAGCAAACTTTCATGCTCCGAGCACATCTTAAACATAGTAGCTGAAAGTTCAAAATCGCTCAACAGACTGAGAAGGTACCTAGCCGTGTCCCCTCCATTCATCCGCAAACTCGCTTATGAAACATTCATTCGTACTAAACTAGAATATGCCTCACCCATTTGGAACCCGCACCAGTCATACCTAATTGAAGCATTAGAATCAGTACAAAGTCGTGCAGCCCGATTTACTACTTCATGTTACGATCGCAGAAGCAGTGTTTCTGGCATAAAATCATCGCTTGACATACCGCCACTGTCTTTTCGCCGTAAAATTTCCCAACTCTGCCTTTTCCACAAGTTACTACAGTTTACCTCAATTGCACTGCACACTTCTACTCCCTCCCAATAGAACATCTCGTCGTCTCTTTAACAGCCTGAGCCTACAGCGCTTACATGGTTCCACCAATGCCTTTCAAAAATCCTTCCTGCCATCCGCCATTGAACAGTGGAATGAGCAGCCTGAGGCAGTTGTAACTGAGCGCGATGCAAATAAATTCAAAACCCTGCTTTTATCTCATCCTTTTCGTTAGCGCACTTACAGTGTAATTAATGCCCAACAATTTTCAGTACCACCTCTGCACATGTTACATTTTTGAACCCTTGTCTGCTAATCAGTGTTCCCGTTTTCTTCCTGTATATATAGCGTGATGGCCACAGTGTACCTGTGATTGTTCCCTTTTTTATTTTTCAATGCTCTTTTAACAATTGTTTTGCCTTCTCAAACTGTTATATTTCAAATGTTCCTATTGTTTGTGATTTCGTATTTTGGCTCCCCCCTTTTGCCCCACCTAGGGGTCCTTAAGGGAAAATAAATGATGATGATGATGATGATGAGCTCAAAAATACTGATTTTAGCATTTCGCGAAATTACTCGAAAAGGGTTGTGAGAAACGCAGCCAACTGCTGAAGTATGCCAAATCAATAAAAAAAAGAAGGTGACAAGGTTCGTTTGGATATGATAAACTGCTTATTAATAGTGTCTCGTATTTCTGGGATGATCAAGCCAGTAGCGCATTGCGCGTATCCCGTGCCTGACGCATCTCTCCCAGTTCTCGTAAAGCGGCAGGCAAACCACCCGTGCGGCCAAACGCACAGCGTTGCTCTGATTAAGAGGTCAGTTTTCTGTACACCAACATAAGGAGTGTTCTTTCTAAAAACGCGGCTGTTTCTTCGTTAATTGATTCATGCTGCTCCTCCGTCGCCGCGTCTACCGGGACTTGGTTAAATGACATGGTTCCTGATGATGTCGTTTTCGTCTGTGACTCCGAATTCAACATATTTCGTTGTGACCGCACGGGCCGTAGAGGTGGCGGTGTGCTTCTGGCCATCAAAAAAGTGATCACTGCTGTGCCTATCGAGGTCACAATGTACCTTTAATCGGTAAGGGTTCGGTTGAAATGTGGTTCCACGGTCGTCATCATTGGAGTTATTTACCGCCTCCGGACATGAATTCTTCATTCTTAAGTCAGTTTTCTAACTTACTAAGCGATCATACTTGTCGTTTTCCAAATTCAAGCTTGCTTTCACTTGGTGACTTTAACTTTCCGGCTATTACTTGTCGCCATTAACAGCTCCAGCCAATGATCCTGAAGGTCAGGCCTTCCTCCAGTCCTGTCTCGATTTCTCTTTGCAACAACCTAAGCGTCGTTCCGCCACTACAGCCGATATTCTCGATCTTATCCTGACAAATAATCCTTACCTTTGCTCCAACATTGCCCACTTAGAAGGCCTTTCCGACCATTCAATAATCACGGGAAACCTGAATTTTGTGCCCCATAAGAAAGCAACTCGTACTAAACAAATAAGGTGCTACAACCGAGCAGGTGAAATAAACGCTCAATTGTAAGTCTTTGCTGATCTTTTTCTTCACGATTTTCGTCACGCTCCGTGGAAACGAAATGGAACCTGTTCAGCGTGAAGCTTGCTACTGTCATTGACAGATTCATACCCGTCATCAGTATCCCATGCACTAACACAGCGCCTTGGTTTAATAGGCATCTACGTCGCCTTAATAACAAGAAAAAGCGTGTTGTGTTGTTTGTGTATCGGGCATGCGCTGTCTGCCTTATCGTGTCAGCGCATTGTCTTATCAGTGCTACCGCAAACTGTATGCTTGGCAGTGCTACTGCCCCGCCCCCCTCCATCGCCTATAAAAGGGCGTGCTAATAAACCTTTGCTGTTCTTTTTGTTCCTGCCACCATGTAGTTGCCTCTGTCCTTAGTGCGAAACACATCACGATACATGGTGTCAGAAGTGGGATTCTGCGACAGCTGTGGAACTCCTAAAGGCCCCGGCACCTTTGCAACTGACCGGCAACCTCTCTGAAAATTGGAAACGTTTCAAGCAGAAATTCGACCTGTTCCTGCAGGCGACCGCAACGAAGGAGCAACCTCGCAGCGATTCTGCAAAAGCCGCACTCCTGCTGAGCATAGCCGGTGATGAAGCGCTGGACGTGTTCAACACGTTCAAGTTCGAGGCAGCCCAAAGCAAGGACGATTACGCAATGGTGGTTGGAAAATTCGAGTCCTACTGTGCCGAGGTGAGCAACGAAGTTCGCGAACGTTATGTGTTTCGCTCAAGGAAGCAGGCAGATGGAGAACCTTTCGAGAAGTTTGTCCGGGACCTCAAAAAGCAGGCCGCGCAATGCAATTTTGGAGATCAGCGTGATTCGCTGATCAGGGATCAGATCGTGTTTGGCACGAATAACTCAAAGCTGCGCGAGAAAATGCTTCGAGAAAAGTCTAACGTTGCTGAAAGCTGAAGATTTGTGCGAGGTAGCAGAGTCTCTCGCACAATGAAACGAGGTCTGGAAAGCCGCGGATGACAGAATCGATGCTGTTTCAAGGCACGCGCCAGCATCGCGAAGCAAAAGTGATGACTGCAAGAAGCAGTACCGTTGCAAAAAGTGCAACCGGCGGCACAGGCCCACACAGTGCCCAGCCTACTGGAAAAAGTGCCATGAATGTCGAAAACTTCACCACTTCGCGGTTTGCTGTGAAGGACTAACTAAAGTTGAACAAGTTAGTAAAGACAGCAGGGATGACGACTTTGACATTCTAGAAGTAGGAACTGAAAAAGGAAGCAGCAAAGACTGGATAGTGGAAGCACAAGTTGCCGGAAGAAATATTTGCTTCAAAGTAGACACCGGGTCCCAGGCCAGTCTGTTACCGATCTGTATGTACCGCAAGACTCGGGAGTCACAGCAGTTAACGCCCACAAGTGCGGTTCTGAGAGCTTACACCGGGGGTGTCACAAGTCAATTCGGAGCAACGACAAAGGAAGTAACTATCGGTAACGCTTCCGCCACCGTGAAGTTCTTTGTTGTAAAGAATGGCCGTCAAACCATTCTGGGACTAGATGCAAGCGAAGCTCTGGGACTTGTCCATCGCACGGTGGCTATTGTAAATGCTTCTGAGTACCAAGCTCTCAAGGATTTCAAACATTTCTTTCAGGGGCTAGGCTGCCTGAAGCAACCATACAGCATGGTCATGCAACCATCCGCGATTCCAGTTGTCCAACCAGCCCGACGGGTACCCGTGTCCCTGCGACAACCACTTCGGGAGGAGCTGTGTAGAATGGAGCGTGCAGGCGTCATCGTCAAACAGGATGGCCCGACAGACTGGGTAAGCCCATTGGTTTTGGTTAAGAAAAAGGATGGCAAACTTAGGTTTGGTTTGGTTTATGGGGTTTAACGTCCCAAAGCTGCTAATACCCCTGCCACACGGCAAATTTAATGTCATTCCCATCGAATGACATTCGTTCAAAACGACATTAGTTTGCTGCCACACGAGAAAATCTAATGTCATTCGATGAAAACGACATTAGGTATCGAATGAGTTCCCTGAACACATTCGCCTGCGACGTCCGAGCTAATGTGTTCCCTCGACACCAGAGACTTGGTGAGAATATACACCGAAAAACACGATTACAAAAACGTCACAAGCACTGTAATATTTCCGCGTCCCTACGATTGTGCTGTCATTCATTTATGTATATAAAAATGCCAAATAGAATTGGAAAAAAATAAAACTCACTCTCGCTACCAGCCTTGCGTGGTTAACATTCACAACATGGCGACGCCCAGCTCGCCCGCTTCGGACCGAATACTGCGTCGCCGCTGCATTTTTCGACGCGATAGCTTGCTCTAAACGGTTGTATTCGCTTTTATTTTGTGCATTCTCATCCCTCCGTAACAATATAAGTTTGAAATATCAGTCGCTTTTGAGATAAATTTCAGAATTTCTTGATGCTAGGCTTAACTATGTACGGCGTACACTGTCGTCATAGCAACGACCCCGAGCCAAGTATTTCTCCAACTTTGCACTAGAATCTACATTTTCATTTCATCCAATTGATTTACATTTAAAAAAAACAAAAGCCTTCGAATGCATTCATTACTGCCGTTAATAAAAGAGAAAAACGTTTTTTCGGCACTCAGTTCAGGAGGTTTGACTTGCTATCGTCTAGATGGCGCCACAGTATGTTATGCTTCTCGCGCGCTACACTAGTCACACCCAACCACCGTGCTCCCTACTAAAACTGTTGTGAGGACGGGCGGCAGTGCCCGCAAGGTGCGCCCGTAGCATGCGCAAAGCTTTTGCGGACGCACAGCTAATACTGTCTAATTTCACCATAGAGAGCATTTCACAATATGACGTCCGCCATTTGCCTGCCGCAGCTGGCTGAGGTTTGGCTTGGCTTGGACTTGGGGTGGATAGCAGTGATCAACACGTTATTGAAATCAACGTTTTTAGATCCCTCGCACAGCGCGCTTATCTAAATACGTTGACTAAAATGAGGATGAAGATTTTAGAATCGGTTTCCATTAGCAAAGCAATACTTTTTGCAACGTTTCGAAGTATACATCGAAATTTTTGTATGCTGCACTCACTGTACTCTTTTTCCATCGCAATCGCCATCATTTGCAAATGACATTAGTTTTTGCCGTGTAGCAGCGCGCAGAAAAAATGACATTAGGTCGAACGAATGTCATTCGATGGGAATGACATTAAATTTGCCGTGTGGCAGGGGTATAAGGCTATGAGAGACGCCGTAGTGGAGGGCTCCGTAAATTTCGACCACCTGGGGTTCTTTAACGTGCACTGACATCGCACAGTAAACGGGCCTCTAGAATTTCTCCTCAAGGGAATTCAACCGCCGCGGCCGGGATCGAACCCGCGTCTTTCGGGCCAGCAGCCGAGCACCATAGCCACTGAGCCACCGCGGCGGCCGGCAAACTTAGGGTTTGCATGGACCCAAGGAAAATAAACGAGCACGTAAAAAGGCAGCACTACCAGCTCCCAAAGCGCGAGGACATGGAAGGGGAATTGGCCGGCGCAGCCTATTTCAGCTGTTTGGACGCAAATTCTGGTTTTCACCAGATACCACTTGACGAAAAGACGTCCAAAATATGCACTTTTTCTACACCCTTTGGAAAAAACCGTTATCTCCGGTTGCCTTTCGGTATCATCTGCTCCCGAAGTTTTTCAACAGCGGATGAGTGAAGTCTTCGATGGCCTTAACGGTGTACACGTTTACATCGGTGATATTTTGGTGTGGGGCGAAACCAAACAAGAGCATGACCAGAGACTAGTGGCAGTAATGAAAGCAGCTGAAAAAGCCGACCTAACTTTCAAAGCAGAGAAACGCAAGTTTTGCGTCACCAAAGTGCAGTTCCTAGGCGATATCATCACACACCAGGGCATCTCGCCAAACCCAAAGCTTGTGGAAAGTTTGCTGCAAACGCCAGTGCCCAAGAACAAATCCGATGTTCAGCGCATGCTCGGTGTGTTGAACTATTTTGGCAAATACGTTCCGCGCCTGTCTGAGCGAACCGTGTTGCTGCAAGCCCTTATCAAGTCGCACTCAGAGTTCGAGGGGACTGAAAACCACACGAGGGAGTGGAAAAATGTCGTCCAGATTTTAAGCACGACTCCCGTGTTAGCCATCTTTGATCCCCGAAAACAATCTAAGATAACTTGCGACGCATCGAAAGACGGCTTGGGCTCAGCCCTTTTGCAGTGCCACAACGGCCAACGGCGGCCAGTGGCGTATGCATCTCGTGTGCTAACGCAAGCTGAGCAGCGTTATGCTCAGATTGAAAAAGAGGCGCTTAGCATTTCTTTTGGCTGCGACAAGTTTTACCAGTTCATTTACGGACAGAAGATTCTCATCGAGAAAGATCATAAACCTCTACTATCTATAGCTGCAAAAGGAATTTGTGACATGGCCCCCCGCCTCCAAAGGTTTTTTTTGAAACTCCTGAAATACGACTTTGTATTGCAGTATGTCCCAGGAAAGCACCTCATCTTGGCAGACATGCTGTCACGATCGTCGCCCGTTGCTCAAGACGACACCACTGGCGCAACTGACGACGTGGAGGTACATGCAGTTGCCGCCTTGGGCTACATGGTCACGGAGGCAACATGTGAACAGCTGGTAAATGAAACTGCCCGCGATGACTACCTCCAGGCAGTCATTTCTTGCCTGGCAACTGGCAAGAATGTCGACGGGGAACTTAAACCATTTTCGTCTGAGCTTTCCGTCGTAAATGGGATATTGTTAAAAGGCACGAAGGTACTGATACCAAAATCCATGCGGCGTGGCATTTTAGCGAGAATTCATGCCGGGCATTTGGGTCTACAGAAATGCAAAGAAAGAGCCCGTCGTCTTGTTTTTTGGCCCGGTCTCAGCAGTGACATCAGTGTATTGATTAAGGGTTGCCCGACTTGCCGCGAATTTGCTTACAAGCAAGCGCAAGAACCAATGCTGATGCGCCCAGTTCCTTGATGTGCGTGGTATCGCGTTGGTGTTGATATTTTTTCTTTTGGGGGAAGCTCGTACATCCTGGCATTTGGCGCGTTTTCTAACTTCCCAGAAGTCGAGGAACTTGTTGACACTACTGCAAGGACGGCAATCGCTGCACTCAGTGCCATGTTCGCGAGGTACGGCGTACCGCTTGAAGTGTGCACCGATAACAGGCCACAATTTGCCAGTCACGAGTTCGCAGCCTTTGCAAGAGCATACGACTTCACTCAAGTCACATCCAACCCCCGCTACCCGCAATCCAACGGACTGGCAGAGAAAGGTGTCCAGGTGGTAAAGCGGATCATGAAGAAATGTGAACATTCACAGGAAGACTTCTGGCTAGGTCTGCTGGCCTACCGCTGTACGCCACTGGAGGACGGCCGATCACCTGGGGAACTTCTCCAAGGCAGGTGCTTGAGGGCTAATCTTCCAGATCTTGGCGCTGTGCAGACAACTGTGGTGAAGAAGCACCATCAGAAGTGTGGCGGAAAGCCTCTGCCACATTTGGCTGAAGGTTCTGTCGTGAGGATCCAGAACAAAACATGGTCAAAAAAAGGTACTGTCGTTGGCACTGCGGCTCCCAGGTCCTACAAAGTGCAAACCGAGGATCGTCGGGTGTTTAGGCGCAACAGGCGGCATCTTCTGCAAACCCGTGAGAAGTGTTATGTTGATGGGGTTTAACGTCCCAAAACGACTAAGGCTATGAGAGACGCCGTAGTGGAGGGCTCCGGAAATTTCGACCACCTGGGGTTCTTTAACGTGCACTGACATCGCACAGTACACGGGCCTCTAGAATTTCTCCTCCAAAGAAATTCTAGCCGCCGCGGCCGGGATCGAACCCGCGTCTTTTGGGTCAGCAGCCGAGCACCATAACCGCTGAGCCACCACGGCGGCAAACCCGTGAGAAGTGTGCAGAAGACACTACTGATGACGACAGCGGTTCGTCCGAGCGTGAACCAGATAACTCCGGCCAATCTGCTCCAAATATCTCGCCTGGTGCCACAGCACGAACATCTGCTGACTTCTCTCGGCAACAGTCCACCACCGACAGCTCGGCGCTCGGAGGCTCTGGGAACCATATGCCACAAACTTTGCCTGGGCCCACACCGGTTCCAAGAAGGTCGGCACGTACAGCAAAGCCACCTCAACGTCTTCAGTACGACGCTGCTTTTAATCAAATAGCTTGAACATTTGTCGTTTTCATTACCCCTCGGAGGATGTATCGGGCATGCGCTGTCTGCCTTATCGTGTCAGTGCATTGTCTTATCAGTGCTTCCGCAAACTGTACGCTTGGCACTGCTACTGCCCCGCCCCGCTCCATCGCCTATAAAAGGGCGTGCTAATAAACCCTTCCTGTTCTTCTTGTTCCTGCCACCATGTAGTTGCCTCTATCCTTAGTGCGACACACACCACGATACAGTTTGTGTTGTGTTGGGTACAGTGGCGCATAAGCATCTAAGGCTATCTGCACCAAGCTCATAACAAGAAAAAGCGCCTATACAGCAAGGCGTAAATTTCGGCAAGTTGGTAAGTATTCATGATTTTGTTCACAGCGCCACAAGAACGGGAAAGACGAAAGAGTGACACAAACAAGCGCTGACTATCAACTAGTTTTTATTGAAGAACGAAATGCGTATATATGCAAACATTAAAACACTTATCAAGAACACAGAAGTTATCTGGAAGGCACGTGGGAGTTTACATACCTCAATTCCCTCTCAGATAAACCAATGGAAGGGCTGCTGATACACAAAGTGCCTTTGTGGTGAGTATGAAAGGCCTGCATTATCTCGCGTGCGTGCGACTTTATCGCTGTCCAACAGGACTGGTAAGCGGGCGAGTTGATGATACATTATGCAAAAAACCAGGGCGAACATTCTTCCTTCCGTCTCCGTTTGTTCGCGCTGTTTGCATAATTTATCGCTGTGTCGGAACAGGATGCGCGTGTTCTTATAATCAGGTACGCATTTGCACTCCTTGCATATAAACATCGACTGGGCAAGAGGGTCACCTTTTGCTCTCCTTTCTGCGTGACCATTCACATGCTGGCATTGGCAGTTCGTGCAGTGGGTGCCTGTGTGGGAAAGGGGATCATTTTTTTCTCGTATGCTCACGCTACAACAGGCGCTTATTCACACACCTGCCAGTTTGGCCAATGTACATGGCACCGCATGACAAGTGGACCTGGTAGACCACCCCCACCTCGCAGGGTACTGCCGGGGACAAATGACGCACCTGGCAGGCACCCTTCTTGCCTTCTAGCCTCTGGCTGATCTGTTTGCACATCGTGCTTAGCTTTCTGGGCGCTGAAAAGACGACGTCAATGTCGTATCTGCCTGCAACGTTTTTCAGCCCATGTGATAAGCAGTGTGCATACGGGACCACAGCCGGCCTTTTCTTCTTTTTGCCTTCTTTCGGCTGAACGCCATTTTTAAGCTGTCTGAGAAGCTTCTCCGCTGTTCTGGAAATGAATCGATCATTATACCCATTCACACGTAACCTGCTACCTTGCGCCAAAATGCTCTCTCCCATTATTTCATGGCAAGATTTCCTGAGAGCCGATTGCAAGCAAGGAATGGCAATGCCCTCCTTTATGAGCTTACAATGGCCAGACCGGAAAATTAGCAAGGGTTTGGCTGTCCTCGGGCGATACCACCAGCACACGTGTTTGCCCTCCCCACACAGTGCCAAATCCAAAAACTGCAGGTCTCTGTTGCTGGGAACCTCAGTAGTGAATTCCAGCCCGCGTCCACACTCCTTAAAAATCTTCAGAACGTCGACCAGACTTCTAGGCAAGCTGCCTGCTCGGGTGAACACCAAGTAGTCATCAACATATCGAAACACCCGAACAACTGACTCATCCAATGCCTTTTGAATTGCCCTATCAACCCTGCCTAAAAAGATGTTGGCCAACACCGGGGCAAATCTGGAGCCTATGCAAACCCCCGACGCTTGCACAAAAGCCTCACCCTCTCAATGAAACAGTGTTGCAGACAGATAAAAGGACAATATTTCTAAAAAGCTGTCAACCGAGACGCCGCATTTATCAATAAAAGCACTTTCATCGTTGTCCTGTGTAATGCAACTATTTAGAGCTTCCACGAGTTCACAATGTGGCAAGGAATAATAAAGGTCCATCGCGTCAATGCTGAAAAACATGCAGTTACAGGGGCTACCTTCCTTGAGAAACTCAACCACCAAGTCCGAATTGGGAATAACGAAAGGGTCCGACACGCACAAAGAAGCCAGTTGTCTCTGAAGATGCCCTGAGACGACATGCTGCCATGTCCCCCGTTCAGAGGAGATGGAACGAAAAGGACAGCCTGGCTTGTGCGTTCTAGCGGTAAAAATGACTTCCAGCTGCAGACCCGTCGACTTGCTGACAGCTTCCGCGTGCTTGTTCAAGCTGTGTAGTCTCAGCATTTCTACTGCTTCCTTTTTCACCTTGGAAGCCTTGTAGGCATGCTGCCTTAAGTTCCTGCGCAGGGCTTCGGACGCTTTCTCTGCAAAGGCCCCCGCAGGAAGAAACACAAAACACCCCTCCTTATCAGACGTCATCAACCTCAGACCGCTTCCCGCCAAGAATTTCACGACATCTTTCATGCTCCCGCTGTTTCGCTGCTTACCATGTGTTCTCTCCAGCATCCACGGTACAACGGGGACAACCAGAGACCATGCGCCGATTATTCACGTAATACAAGCATCACAGCCTTGTAGAAACGCGCAGGTCTCAATGATTTGTCTCCGCCGCAAAGTTGCACGACTATCACTTTTTCATGAACTGTATCATCATCCATCACTTCATAACGACTTTTTTTTCTTTGCCTCCTTCGATTTTTGACCGCCGCGATCATCCCTTTAAAGTGAGGCGTTTCTCATGCAGAATATTCAACTATGCGCGCATTCATTCTTACCAGGCACGATATCTGACTGGAACACTCTGCCTTCACATATCGCAACCACCACTAATCCTGATTTCAATCTCAATTCAAGTTTATTTGCATATATACAAGTGCAGATGACGGGAGTGCAGCAGACAAAAAGCTAAACGGATTTGGCTTGACGGGGTCTGTACCCCCTACAGAAATGGCAGTATGCGCAATAAAGAGAACACAAAGTTAAAATAATGGATAAACGAAAAAAAAAGCGTTAGTGAAGATTCTGTAACAGAAATACATATGGGCAAAAAAAAACCAACGATACAATGCTGAAAGGAATGAAATAGCAGAAAGCGTATAGCATAAAATTATACAAATAATATAACTTTGAAATTCACAAGCATAAATAATAAGTTACAAACAAGCAAAGAAAATTGGTTAGGCATTCATGGCGTCAGTGTATACTACAGCACAGGAAGCAAAAAAAAAAGGAATCCACAATGAGCCCATAAAAGGAGACATACGTTCTTATTGAGCTTCTAATGAGTTTAACAAAGATGGCAGTGTGTGGCGTAACATTTGTTGACTGTAGTTAGAGCGCGCTTTAGGCACGTACCATGTTTCTATGTGACGTGTGTTCTAAATGTTAGAACTCATTGTCAATAGAGATAAATTCTCGAAAAATTTGGTGTTCTGTTTTTTCGCAGTTGTGAAACGCTTGAGTAAAATGCTACGATATATGGAGGTGACTGGTTGTAAGTTAAGGGCGCTGAAAAAAGGCTGCGTATGAGCGTCATATGAGGAATTAGCGATAGCGCGCACTGCTTTCTTCTGCAAAAGATAAAGTTTTGTGATGTTAGACATTGTGGAGTTTCCCCAGACTAAATGGCAGTGATTCAGATGGCACAGGAAGAGAGAGTTGTAAAGCAGCTTTTTCACGCTCAAGGGAAGAAAAAATCGAAGTTTCGTTAGTATTCCCACAACACGAGCAATTTTGTTAGCAACTGAGTCTGTACAAAGATTCCAAAGTAAGTTCTCTTGAAATACAACCCCGAGGCACCTAACGGATGGCACAATGTTGATAACGGAGGAACCCATTTGCAAATGGCCGTCAATGTAGACATTTTTGTGTTTAGGTTGAAAAAGTACAGCCTTTGTCCTGCTTTATTTATAGACAGTGAATTCAATCAACTACATCGACTGAGTTCACTTAAAGCAGCATTCGCAAGAGCCGACAGGTTCCTTGCACAACCAGATGTAAAAAACAGACTAGTGTCGTCAGCGTATATGATGAATTGGGCAGTGGCGTCTATATTTATTATGTCGTTAATGTAAATATTAAATAACAAAGGTCCAAGAATGCTTCCTTGAGGTACACCAGTTTTAATGGGTAAGTTATCTGGAAGACAGTTATTTATTGAAACCCTCTGACACCTGAACTGTAGATAGCTTTTAATTAAGCTAACGAATGGGCCCCTGAAACCGTAAATTTAAATTTTTTTTAGCAAAGTGGTGGGATTAATTGTGCCAAAGGCCGTTGAAAAATCGATGAACATGCCTAGTGTCACAAGATTTTGCTCAAATGCTTGTAATATTAGTTCCTTTTGTGTTAGTAGAGCTAACTCTGTCGAACGACCCTTTCGAAAACCGAACTGACAGTCAGTAATGATATTGTGTTTTTCGCAGAAAGCGGTCATTTTGAGTGTTATTAATTTTTCTAGGTATTTTGAAAGTACAGGCAAAATGGATATTGGTCTGTAGTTAGACATGTTGTTTTTATCACCGGCTTTGAAGAGCACTGTAACCCTTGCGAGTTGCATGCGCTTGGGAAATATACCGTTTACAAAGCACAAATTATACACATGCTCAAGAACTGGACATATCAGATCTAAAACGTGTTTTACGGGGCGTATTTGCAGGTCATCAATATCGCAGCTTTTACTGTTTCGCAGAGCGGAGAACGTGAGACAAATTTCTTCGGCGCTAGTTGGATACAGAAAAGCACTATCGCAACTTTTGGAATTGAGGTACTGTGCGGAGCAAGGATCGTGCAAACTATTCACAAGGACAGAAAATAATTATTAAAAGCGTTTGCTAATTGCGCGCCTGATGAAAGCTCTCCTTTAACTATCAATTCTCGGACGCCCTCTGGATGCTGACGTCCAATGTTAAGCACTGCGCTGAGGTTTCTCCACGTGGTGTCCGTCCGCTTTATAGCTTCAGGATAAAACAACCTATGCAGGTAATCTTTCTGAGCTTGTCTGAGGGTTGCAGTTAACTTATTCCGAAATTTCTTAAATTCAGATAGATGGCACGTGTCTCTCGTGTCCAAGAAACGTTTAAATAGAGCACCTTTTTGCTTGATTAGTTTCAGAGGTGCATTGGTTAGCCAAGTTTTTCTAACTTTTTTAGGCTTCAGTGTTTTAGGGTGAAAAGATGCCGAGTAAGCCTTTTTGAAAAGACACAGAAATGACTCGTACGCGGCGTCTACGTCAGACCGATTGTACACGTCGAGCCAATTTATTTTTGATATTTTGGTGCGGAACTCCTCGAGTGTAGCTGGATTAATATCTTGAATAGTGATTGGGGGAAACTGCTTTGACCCTTTACTCGATACATATGATTCTAAGAGAAGAAATACTGGCTGATGATTGCTAATATGAGCGCTGATTACTCCGGAGTTAATAGTTCGAGATTCAGTGTTTATAATGAAAACATCAAGCAAACTTTCCCAGTCGCTACTAATGCGAGTTGGTGCTGTAATTGTGTTGAAACATGCATTAGCTTCTAACAGTCGAGTGAAATCAGTACGCAGCTGCGTTTCGTTCAACACATTAATATTTATATCGCCGCCCAAGACGAGTTCATACATGATATTGTTCACAGCGCAACAAGAACGGGAAAAACGAAAGACGATAGAGCAACACAAACAAGCGCTGACTATCAACTAGCCCAAAATATCAACTATCAATAAAAACTAGTTGATAGTCAGCGCTTGTTTGTGTTACTCTATCGTCTTTCGTTTTTCCCGTTCTTGTTGCGCTGTGAACAATATCATGAATACTTACCAACTCGCCCAGATTTCTGCTTTGCTGAACGAGTTCATACCTGTTTTCATTTATCCAGGATAAGAAGCTTTCCATAAATGTAAAAAAGTTTCCAACGTTCCCGCCTTGAGGGCGATATAAAACAGAAAATATGCTTTTGTTGTGAATGGCAGTCAAAATTTCAAAGTCCGCTGTAACCGCCGCAAACTCGTCGATATTTTCACACTGAAAATTTTCCCTGGCCATGAAAAGTACGCCTCCACCGCTCCTGACTAAGCGATTTAAGTAGTGTCTTGTGTACGCTGGGTTCTGTATAACTTCGTGGCCGTGGCGGTACCATGTTGCACAAAGCATAATAACATCAAATTAAAAGCCAAAACATGAAACAAGGCACGCAGCTCATCAGACTTTAGAAGAACGTCAATTTGGGCTAGATGGTGCATTATTTGAGCCAGAAATGGTAATAGCGCTGCAATAAGACGTACACAAGAAAGACTGACACAGGACATGCGCTAACCTGCTCTTATTCGGAACTCTCCTTGGGGGAGCACCACGAAGCCACCATCCTTGTCGGCTTGGAGAAGCCGGAGGCTGTGCTGTCTGAAGTAGGACACAACTTTTGCCATGGGATCCTTGCCTGGTCCAGTAGAGGAGGAACTCGTAGATCTGGTCAGTGCATCCACACCATGAAGGAGGCACCTTTCCTTGTTTTCTTCTGCAGCCTTTCCTGCGATGCGTCTGTTTAGAGCGAGGAACTCATGTGCTTGAACCCGTGGTTCATGGCTGAACTTCGGGCCATGGTTCAACGTGTTTCTTACGTCGCTGTGAAGCTCTACTTCCCCGATGACAGTCACACCTTTTCCCGTTGGCTTCTTAGTCTTCTGTAAGGCAGTAGACTGCAACACTTCGTTCAGAGTGTGAGCCCACCAAAACTCTGTCAATCTTCTTGTAAAGCGACGAATCGCACGAAGATTCTTCTCCGCAAGCCACCCCTGATCCACCCCGGCCACCCCGGTCTTATTGCTGCACTATTACCATTTCTGTCTCAAATAATGCACCATCTAGCCCAAATTGACGTTCTTCTAAACCATCTGTCGAAAACCCAGGGCCCTTTTGTGTGTGATCACCCGTCGTCTTCTCAACTCGATACCTTTGTGTTTCTCATCGTAGCATCAACATGCCGTGCAAGATATACATATGTCGTTTTGCCTTCGAAAGGGTCGCGTTCGAATGGATGTGGCTGCACTGTTTGGGTATTTGCGACCACCCGTAGGGCTACTCAAGCGCATTTGCAAGTTACTGAAAACAGAGCTGTGGAGACAAATTAGAAGGTGTGAAGACCATGTGCGGGCTCTATGTTACAACCTGGACCCGGGGTGTCTGGCGGAAAAGAATCTTCGTGCGATTCGTCGCCTTACAGGAAGATTGACAGAGTTTTGGTGGGCTCACACTCTGAACGAAGTGTTGCAGTCTACTGCCTTACAGAAGACTAAGAAGCCAACGGGAAAAGGTGTGACTGCCATCGGGGAAGTAGAGCTTTCCAGCGATGTAAGAAACATGTTGAACCATGGTCCAAAGTTCAGTCATGAACCACGGGTTCAAGCACATGAGTTCCTCGCTCTAAACAGACGCATCGCAGGAAAGGCTGCAGAAGAAAACAAGGAAAGGTGCCTTCTTGATGCACTGACCAGATCTACAAGTCGCTCCTCTACTGGACCAGACAAGGATCCCATGGCAAAAGTTGTGTCCTACTTCAGACAGCACAGCCTCCGGCTTCTCCAAGCCGACAAGGATGGTGGCTTCGTGGTGCTCCCCGAAGGAGAGTTCCGAACACGAGCAGGTTAGCGCATGTCCTGTGTCAGTCTTTCTTGTGTACGTCTTATTGCAGCGCTATTACCATTTCTGGCTCATCACACTTATTGCGCGCTTATTGCGTGTTCAACAGGAAGAAAGATCTGCATGGCTTTTCATGATAAATTTTAGTCACATCGGCAGGGTTCACCGATTTACCAGCCGTTGACGTGAATGGCTGTTCGCAAAATGCTCGGAATCCAAGTTCCTCATTTCATCTTATCGATGTCCGCAACGCAAGATATGCGCAGCACATTCGACGTGTCTGTCTTGCGCGCGAAAATTCTGCCGCGCTTTGTCCATGCGTACTTCCATTCTTTTGATTTCTTTCGCTCCACAACTTGTCCAAGAAGTTTCTTCAAGGCGGGGCAAAGGTGCTCATTAATAAATACCGGGGGAGAACTGGAACCATCAGCACTCTGGTAACCAAAATCAGAGGTAGAAATTCGATTTTTCCTGGCCTTTTGAATCACCGCTTTCCGTTTCGCACGAGAGGGGAACTGCACGACAATGTTAGGGCATCCTTTGTCTTTCCTTGGCACACGATGGCACATTTCTGCATCGGAATCAAAAATCGGTTCGCTTATGATGTCTCCTAGTTTGCTCAAGATTGAAGGTAGGTTCTGGTCGTCGCTGACCGGAACACCTTTAATCTCAATGTTCCCGTTCCTCGAGTACTGTTTTTGGTTTGTCACCCGGTCTTCAAGATCAAAGTTCTTGTTTCAGTCCTGTGTATTCCTGTGCTAGTTCGGCATTTTCTTTCTTTAGCGCTGAGTTTTGCTTTTCTAGTTTTGCGCAGCGCTCAGCCATAACATCAAACTGTTCACTAAAGAAATCAACGTATTTTTTCCGCTCCTTGTATTCCTTTCGAAGCTCTTTCTTTAGTGCACTGCGCATATCTAGCATTTCCTGTTTAAAACCTTTCAACAGCTTTGTCACTTCAGAAGGCATTTCAAATTAGCAGTGCAGCAAACACGTACAAGAGCTAGGCAGCCGCGGCAGGATGAAAAAAAAAATAAAAATTGGCTACAAATGATTGCACAAACTTGTGTTTAAGATGAGCAGATTTAGTGAACCGGTCGGTACAGCCGCTGCTGCCAAATGACGATCAGCTGCGAGGTGCAGATCCTTTTGTGGTCGGAGCCTCTTTCGGGCAGCCAATCCCGGTCCACGGCCCGCTGACGTCGCTCTGGAGGCCACGACAGTTTATATATGAGCGGCGAAACGTGCGATAGTCGAAGAGATGCGGCACGTTCAACAGTGATCCGCCTAAGGTGCAGACCAAAGCCACTGGGAAAGCGGGTGGTGTCCGGAGGGCTTTTCCACTTCGGTTTCTTCTAGGGTTTCTGAAACAATAACCGAAACGAAAATGTCCAAACTTAGCTGCTCTTAGTATAACTAGAGCGTGCTCTCTCGTGAGCACGCATATGTTGAATGACGAATTTAATCTTATATCTCCAATAACTACTGCTTAACTCTTTGCGTACATTGTCATTTTATTTGTTCATGGTTTCCTTTTTGTGGTGCCAGCAATTGGGCACGTCCAGGGTGAAGGTCATTTCAATGGCAAGTGAAGGACACGTCAATGTGAAACAAAATTTAGTCACGTGACGGACTTTGGGCTCGCCGAAGGCCCTAAACACGGTGTTTACGTGATAGGGCGTGGCGTCACGCCATCTTTATCCTAGTACATGACAGAATGAGCGCCGGCGCGCCTACGAATAAGTCGACATGCGATGATCACGTGCTAGGACGTGACGTCAGGGTCTGCAGCAGCGGCGCGCCTTCGCACGAATTCCATATGTGGTGGTCACGTGCTAGGCCCTGACGTCACGACTTCAGGCGAGCATAAAAAATTAACGGTGCTTTAGCTTTGGTTAAACCGCGTGAGAAGCGGTAGCTTCACGATCGTTTAGCCTGGAAAATGCTAACGAAACGGTCAACTAACAGCATAACAAGGCTCTGCCAGGCAAAACTAAACGTTACGCTGCCGCTTCTTCCTCGGCTTAGCCAAAGCTAAAGCACCGTTAATTTTTTCCCTTTCATGCCGCATCGCACTTTCATGTGACAGAGTACCAATTTCCTGCTGTACTGTTAATTTTTTTGCTATGGCGCCTGCAAGCCTGTTTTTGCGCTCTTTTTTTCCGTTGCGTGCTTTGTTTTTCGTGCTTTGCTGCATGCTCTGCTTTTGCCAGCTCATTTTTAGGCATATGTTTGTGCACAATAATTCCTTTTTGCGCAATAATCCCTTGTGGTGCTTCAGGCGCATGAATAAAAAGAACATAAAGAAATCAGGATTGGGGTGCAAAAACTTGAAGCGAAAGAAAAAAAATGTTAAATCAATCGAAAGCCGGATCAACGAACTGGAATGGCGACACCAGAGAGATTTAGAATCCCGTGGAATTCGGGAAACAGAAAGAGATCATATTTTGGCTAAAGTGACATCACCCTCAAAAAAATTAAACTACCGTTGCTGAGTGATCAAGATGTGGATCGGATCAATCGGTTGCCAGCAAGACGTGGTAAGATTCATGGCGTTATCTGGCAGTTCTCAAAGCAAAGCGTCAGGGACATGTGGTGGGCGAAGCGAAAGTGGATGCTGCTAGAAATGAAGCACATCTGCTCGAAAATCTGACTGAAAGAAAACAAGAACTCTTCAACGACGTCACAGAAGGCGCAGTAGGTGCATAAGGTACATGAGACAAGTGAACGGCAAAATATTCCTAAAGAAGTCTGACGGCATGCCAGCAGTTCACACTGCCAAAGCCTCTTACCTTATTCAGCTCACTTAAAGCTACAGTATCATCGCATGACTAGTGCTGAACCTCATACATTCTTCCGGATACATTTAGAAACCATATCGGCAGAACTTCTTCAATGTGCTTAAAATGTCTCAGTTTAAATGCTCAGTCAATCAGAAACACGCAGTTGCAATAGTCTGCTCTACTTCAATGCTGCAGCGCGTCCCTCGGTATCATTACGATCTCTGAAACATGGCCACGCACCGGCGAAAAATAGAAGCTCCTCAGTTAGACCAAGCAGTCTGTTTAAAGTGTGCTTCCGGTCGTGGTGTGTGTTCACTGCGCTGCATGTCTGTATATGATTATGAAATTTTGTGCACTCCGGTCTACAATACGATTTTTGTTGTTTGCCCTTTCTAGGGCTGTGCTGCCTATTTTTTCGCTTTCCTGACTCAATGTATTCCTATGCTAAAGAAGCTATTTAAGTCTGGTGTTTGGTGGTGACACAAACATTAATTTGTCTCAGATATTCACGCTAAATATGAAAAATTGTTGTTGAAAATGTACGACTCGCCGACGTAATTCATTCAGCACTGCTCGTCGCCCCGCCGCGGTGGCTCAGTGGTTACGGCGCTCGGCTGCTGACCCGAAAGACGCGGGTTCGATCCCGCGTCTTTTCCGCGTGCACGTTAAAGAACCCCAGGTGGTCGAGATTTCCGGAGCCCTTCACTACGGCGTCCCTGAAAGGCTGAGTTGCTTTGCGACGTTAAACCCCTATAAACCAAACCAATCATTACTAGACGTGTTCATAGCGAATTTTGGATCGTACAGTCATCGTACGAGCTCGCTGATAGAAATAATTTACGGATCATGAATACCTTCTTTCGCAAACGAGCCAACAGGAAGTGGACGTGGAAGAGCCTCAATGGTGAGACTAAAAATGAAGTAGACTTCATACTGTGCGCTCAGCCTGGCATCGTAGTGGATGTGGAGGCCTTCAGAAAGGTCCACTGTAGCGACCAAAGAATGGTAAGGTCTCGCATTAGCTTAGATTTCAAAAGGGAGCGCAAGAAATTAGTGAAGCGGAAGTCTATTAACGAGTTAGCATTAAGAGGGAAAGTAGAGGAATTCAGGACTTTGCTGCAGAACAGATTTTCCGCTTTAACTGAAGATGACGACCGTAATTAATAAGTGCAGAAATGTGGGCTAGTTGGTGCGGATTCATACTTAGCACCGCAAAAAAAGCGAGGACCAAAGCGAACGAGGAGACACAACACAAGCGCAGACCATCAACTGAATTTTTATTCACGAAAGGGAAGCTTTTTAAAGACGATAGAAAATACAAAATTGAAACACAACAACCACTACCGCGCGTGCAAGGAAAGCATGACATATCATTCCTGCGTGAAAACGAACATAACAACAGGATAACAAGTGTAATCACATCAAGCCAACCCCCGTACTGTCTGCTCATACTCAAGAACCTGCGCAGAAAAGGAACCTCCTTTTCCTGCAGGCTGACCGACGGTGATGCGGCACACGCGTCTCCTTCTTTTTTAATCAAGTAAGCTTCCATCAGTTCCCGGCAAACCTTTTCTCTGTGCCTGAACAAGATGCTTGTCCTATCTAGGTGTGGAAAGCAGTTTTGCAACCCCTGCAAAGCAAGGAGAGGTTGGAAGACAGAGCACCTTTCAATGATCTCCGGTGTTCCGCTAAACGCTCATTGATACACCGACCGGTCTAGCCGATGTAATTCCTACCACAGGAAAGCGGAATGTGATATACAACACCTGTGTCACAATCTGCGATCCTTTTTCTGTGGGCTATCGTACAACTGCCCCTCCGGCGGACACCACCATGATCAAGCTTTTTTCGCACCGCACTGCACACAGCAGCAAGCTTATTCCTCGCGGTGTAAACAACGTTTACCCCGTACCTCGCCCCCACTTTCTTTAGGCGATGTGAAATACCGTGGACATAGGGAATTCCTACCGATCGTTTCTTCCTCGCATCCTCTGTCACGATGACCTCGGGCCTACTGGTCCTGGCCAAGATCCTTTCCGTGACTCTAGCCAGAGTGTGATCAGGAAAACCTGCTTCCTTAAGCCGGCGTATTTGTGCCAGGAAGCTTGTTTCAACCTTGTGGCGGCAAGATTTTGAGAAGGAGGCTTTTAGGCAAGAACTAGCAATGCCGGCCTTTACCAACTTCGAATGACCCGATCTGTAATTGAGGAGGGGCTTTTCCGTCCTTGGGCGATACTCCCAGCACACCCCACTCGCATGGCAACCAATCCTCAGGTCTAGGAACTGGATGGAGCCTGACTGCGGTATTTCAAAGGTGCACTTCAGACCGTCGCCCCTTTCCTTGAATACCTTGACGACGTCCGGGATAACCCTGGGGGAACTATTTTTTAGGAGGATCAAAAAGTCATCAACATACCGGAAGACCTTTTCAGCAAGATCACCAAGGTCTTCAGCTAATTTAACATCCATTCTGCTTAGGAATATGTCGCTCAAAACAGGTGCGACACGGGATCCGATGCAGACGCCAGACCTCTGGACGTACACCTTTCCGCCCCACCCGACGAAGGTCGAGTCGAGGTAAAACGATAGGAGCTCTAGAAAACTTTCTACCGAAATACCACATTCCGCCATGAACACAACCTCGTTAATGTCCTCGATGATGCAATCCTTCACATACTTCATAAGCTGAGCATGGGGTAAAGAGTAAAATAAATCTTCAACGTCTATGCTGAAGGCGAAATGCCTCTTTTCTCCACCTGTGACAAGAACTTCACAACATCCGTAGAGTTCCTCACCAAAAATGGGTCAGACAACCTGAGAGAACCCAGATGACGCTGTAGAAATCCAGAAACTGCATGCTGCCAGGTGTCCGGCTCCGAAACAATCGCCCTGAAGGGAACGTCCGGCTTATGGGTCTTGGCTGTGAAAAACAAGTCCAGAACGGAACCTTTGCTATTGCTGACCGTGGGGCCCAGTCGATCCGGATTCATCTCTTCCAGGAGGACCTTGGCCTGTTTTTTGACGGAAGCAGGCCTCAGAGCCACTTCTTTGAAGTTCTTTGCAATTGCCTCTCCTGCCTTCTTGCTGAAAACGCCTTCTGGCGCTAGGACAGAGAATCCCTCCTTGTAGACAGGAGAGGCCTCAAGCCATCAGTCGCCAAGTAGTCCACCAGCTCTTTCATTCTTCCTGAAGTTCTGGTTTTTCCTTTTCTTTTCTGGTCCATTACGATTGCGGAGCACTCGTTGACGCACCTTGATTTATCAGCGTCGGGAACAACCCGGGAGACCTCACGCGAGAGCGCTAGCAGCTCGAGGGGCCTCAAGGCAGGTTCAAAGCATAATTTCGGTCCCAGTTCCAGAGTCCGTCGGTGACGATCGTCAATCACCTTGTTTTCGAGGACGGTAATCTTCCCCGTTGTCGCTGAGGCTTTTTTCCTTGTTGGTAGCGTGGGACGAATAGTTCCACAGGAACTCCGTTAGGCTGTCTGCTGTCCTGGACCAATCCTCGTACAACCGGAGCTGCTGCCGCTCATTCACACCACGCCCGCAGTGAACGCGAAGGCAGAGCTTATAGAAGCGTACCTGTCTCCACCACTCCGACTGTAAAATACGGCAGAAACGTCTTGAGTGGCCAGGGGCAGGCTGCAGCCAGCCACACACAGCTTGGATATCAGAAGGGCAGAGTTGTTGCTTAATATGCCAAGATGCCGTCCTTGGTCTACAAACAAACACTGCTATGAGAGCTGTCAAAACTGCTGGGTTATGAAGGTTAAAAGTTACACAAGAAAAAGAGCCCATTAAGCAAGAAATGTAGTTAATAAGTACAGAAAGTTGGGCTAGTTGGTGTGGATTCACACTTAGCAGCGCAAAAAAAGCGAGGACCAAAGCGAACGAGGAGACACAACACAAGCGCAGACTATCAACTGAATTTTTATTCACGAAAGGGAAGCTTTTTAAAGGCGTTAGAAAATACAAAATTGAAACACAACAACCACTACCGCGCGTGCAAGGAAAGCATGACATATCATTCCTGCGTGAAAACGAACATAACAACAGGATAACAAGTGTAATCACATCAAGCCAACCCCCCGTAATGTCTGCTCATACTCAAGAACCTGCGCAGAAAAGGAACCTCCTTCTCCTGCAGGCTGGCCGACGGTGATGCGGCACACGCGTCTCATTCTTTTTTTAATCAAGTAAGCTTCCATAAGTTCCTGGCAAACCTTTTCTCTGTGCCTGAACAAGATGTTTGTCCTATCTAGGTGTAGGAAGCAGTTTTTGCAACCCCTGCAATGCAAGGAGAGGTTGGAAGACAGCACCTTTCAATGATCTCCGGTGTTCCGTTAAACGCTCATTGAAGGGAAACCGAGAACTTCAGGAAGAATGAAAGAGCTGGTGGACTACTTGGCGACTGAGGGCTTGAGGCCTCTCCTGTCTGACAAGGAGGGATTCTTTGTCCTAGCGCCAGAAGGCGTTTTCAGCAAGAAGGCAGGAGAGGCAATTGCAAAGAACTTCCAAAAAGTGGCTCTGAAGCCTGCTTCCGTCAAAAAACAGGCCAAGGTCCTCCTGGAAGAGATGAATCTGGATCGACTGGGCGCCACGGTCAGCAATAGCAAAGGTTCCGTTCTGGACTTGTTTTTCATAGCCAAGACCCATAAGCCGGATGTTCCCTTCAGGGCGATTGTTTCAGAGCGGGACACCTGGCAGCATGCAGTTTCTGGATTTCTACAGTGTCATCTGGGTTCTCTCAGGCTGTCCGACCCATTTTTGGTGAGGAACTCTACGGATGTTGTGAAGTTCTTGTCACAGGTGGAGGAAAAGAGGCATTTCGCCTTCAGCATAGACGTTGAAGATTTATTTTACTCTTTACTCCATGCTCAGCTTATGAAGTATGTGAAGGATTGCATCATCGAGGACAATGACGAGGTTGTGTTCATGGCGGAATGTGGTATTTCGGTAGAAAGTTTTCTAGAGCTCCTATCGTTTTACCTCGACTCGACCTTCGTCGCGTGGGGCGGAAAAGTGTACGTCCAGAGGTCTGGCGTCTGCATCGGATCCCGTGTCACACCTGTTTTGAGCGACATATTCCTAAGCAGAATGGATGTTAAATTAGCTGAAGACCTTTCTGATCTTGCTGAAAAGGTCTTCCGGTATGTTGATGATTTTTGATCCTCCTAAAAGATAGTTCCCACAGGGTTATCCCGGACGTCGTCAAGGTATTCAAGGAAAGAGGCGACGGTCTGAAGTTCACCTTTGAATTACCTCAGTCAGGCTCCATCCAGTTCCTAGACCTGAGGCTTGGTTGCCATGCGAGTGGGGTGTGCTGGGAGTATCGCCCAAGGACGGAAAAGCACCTCCTCAATCACAGATCGGGTCATTCGAAATTGGTAAAGGCCGGCATTGCTAGTTCTTGCCTAAAAGCCTCCTTCTCAAAATCTTGCCGCCACAAGGTTGAAACAAGCTTCCTGGCACAAATACGCGGGCTTAAGGAAGCAGGTTTTCCTGATCACACTCTGGCTAGAGTCACGGAAAGGATCTTGGCCAGGACCAGTAGGCCCGAGGTCATCGTGACAGAGGATGCGAGGAAAAAACGATCGGTAGGAATTCCCTATGTCCACGGTATTTCACATCGCCTAAAGAAAGTGGGGGCGAGGTATGGGGTAAACGTTGTTTACACCGCGAGGAATAAGCTTGCTGCTGTGTGCAGTGCGGTGCGAAAAACGCTTGAGCATGGTGGTGTCCGCGGGAGGGACAGTTGTACGATAGCCCACATAAAAAGGATCGCAGATTGTGACACAGGTGTTGTATATCGCATTCCGCTTTCCTGTGGTAGGAATTACATCGGCCAGACCGGTCGGTGTATCAATGAGCGTTTAGCGGAACACCGGAGATCATTGAAAGGTGCTGTGTCTTCCAACCTCTCCTTGCAATGCAGGGGTTGCAAAAACTGCTTTCCGCACCTAGATAGGACAAACATCTTGTTCAGGCACAGAGATAAGGTTTGCCGGGAACTGATGGAAGCTTACTTGATTAAAAAAGAAGGAGACGCGTGTGCCGCATCAGCGTCTGTCAGCCTGCAGGAAAAGGAGGTTCCTTTTCTGCGCAGGTTCTTGAGTATGAGCAGACAGTACGGGGGCTTGGCTTGATGTGATTACACTTGTTATCCTGTTGTTATGTTCGTTTTCACGCAGGAATGATATGTCATGCTTTCCTTGCACGCGCGGTAGTGGTTGTTGTGTTTCAATTTTGTATTTTCTAACGCCTTTAAAAAGCTTCCCTTTCGGGAATAAAAATTCAGTTGATAGTCTGCGACCGTAATGCTGACGACCGTAATGTTGAAACAATGAACAATCGCCTCACGGATATCATAACACAGTGCGCCGTAGAAGTAGGCGGTAGCATGGCTGGAAAGGATACCGGGAAGCTATCTCAGGAGACTAAGGATCTGATTAAAAAATCTCTGCCTCTCCCGTAACCGAGAGTAGAGTAAGCATGAAATGTTTACGGGCCTAATGTCATCTCGGTGGACACCCGAACCGCACCGTACAGGAAGGGAGGAAAGCCACCACCCGTTCAGCGCGATGCCTTGCCATTTGAACGCAAGGTTTTTTGAGGAAAGGAAATGGCGCAGTAATTCTCTGCCATTTCGGTGGACACCCGAACCGCACCGTAAAGGAAGGGAGGAACGCCACCACCCGTTCGGCGCCATGCCTTGCCCTTTGAACGCAGCGCTTCTCCCCCGGGCCCCTGTGCGCCTGCGCGGCTTTGCTTCGATGCGCGAAGCTCCTAAGAGATCACGTATGACAGCGAAGTGTATCGTGGCATTTATGTGCTTTTTGCAGGCGTTATTAGAAATCGGAAATTATAATTTCGTGCATTATCAAACGCACAGCTCGACTGATATCTTGATAAACATTGAGAAGGCACTGGCAGCAGTTATTTTTTGTGACTCGTTTGGAGACCAACCGGCGCTTCCATGCCGGTCGCGTAGGAGGGCTTAGAGAGTCTCGTTAAATCTCGTTAAGTCTCGTACGGTGCCCGGATGTTCTCGTTTCAGAGCCCGGATGACTGGAATTTAGTGCATTTCAGTGCCCGGATGATGGTATAGCGCCCGGCGACGCTATAAAGCGCCGGCGCTAAGATTGGCGTTACAGCGCGCGCTAGAAAAAAATAAAGATGGACAGCGCGTGCTCGGGGCGCACGCCCGTAACGGACAGTCCGGAACTAGAAGCTTGCCACGCTGGTCGTCTCTCTCTGGTGCTCCGCTGCGACCCCGCAAAATCCTCAACAGTGGTAACTCCGGCCTAAGACATGACCGACCCCAGCAACCTACCGCCCTCAGGCGACCTTCCGCCTGAGGCTACCTTGCGCCCACGGGACGTCGCAGCTCTCCAGCTCCGCCTACCAACATTCTGGCCCAACTGTCCGCAGATCTGGTTCGCCCAAGTGGAGCCGTCTTCCATCTGCACCACGTCACCTCGGAGGCATCTCGGTTTCGTCATTTTGCTTTCCAACCTGCCTTATGAGGTGGCTCAAGAGGTAGCGGACATCATCGCTGCACCCTTGGGCGATACCCCGTACCAGCGACTAAAGCAAGGCATCCTGGATCGCACCACGGCGTCAGAGAGTGCGCGCCTCCAGCAGCTGCTCACCTACGAAGAGCTTGGAGACCGCCGCCCCTCCCAGTTACTCAATAGCATGCGGCAGCTCCTGGGCGAAACCAATGCAGACCCGAACGGCGCACTGTTGAGGCAGCTCTTCCTACAACGCTTGCCGCAGTCCACCCGCCTCGTCTTGGCTGCTGCGGGCGACTTCACCCTTGACCGCCTCGCCCAGCTCGCTGATCGAGTCCACGACGCGGCTTCTCCTTCTGTCGCCCCCCTCTCTTCTGCACCGGACACCGCCGTCATTTCACGGTTAGAGGCCGGGTCGATCAGCTGGCCGCTTCTATCGATGCCCTTCAGACGTCCTCTCATGCCCCGAACGGTTTATCCTCAGCACCTCGCCGCCGTTCGTCTTCCCCGAGTGGTCCGCACTCGTCCAGTCCTCGCCGTCCGCGTCTCTGCTGGTATCACCGAACTTTCCAGCACAACGCTCGCCGCTGCACTCCACCATGCAACTGGTCGGGAAACGCGCAGCGAGATCACTGACGGCGACGTGTGACCTCGCTCTTCAACCTGGCCGCCTTTTCATCGTCATGGATCACATTTCTGGCCTGCGCTTCCTCATCGACACTGGTGCCGAAGTCAGCGTACTGCCGGCCTCCAAAGCAGACCGTGCTTCCAAGTCACATGGACCTACTCTTCGTGCGGCCAACTCAACCTCCATCGCAACGTATGGTCTTCGATCCCTCACTCTGGACATTGGCCTACGGCGCACGTTTCGATGGGTCTTCATCGTCGCCGATGTACATCAACCCATCCTCGGTTCCGACTTCCTGACGCATTTTTATCTGGACGTCAGCATGCGTCACCATCGTCTCATCGACAGCAAGACGCGCCTTTCCATCACTGGTGTTATATCATCTGTCGCTTCCACTGGAATCCGAACTCTGCTTCCGTCATGCCCGTATGCTCAAGTCCTCGCAGACTTTCCCGAGGTCACGAAGCCTTGTAATTTACATCAGCCACCCAAGCACGGTATCACCCACCACATTGTCACGCGTGGTCCACCTGTCGCAGCTCGCCCGCGCCGCCTCTTCGGTGAGCGTCTGGCTATTGCAAAACGGGAATTCGACCACATGCTCCAGTTGGGTATTAATCACCCTTCATCCAGTAGTTGGGCCTCACCACTCCATCTGGTGCCCAAGAAAGATCCGGGTGACTGGCGTCCGTGCGGCGTGTTAAACCTGAAAAGCGCATAAAAACAACGGACAACAGAAAGAGACAGACACACGAGCGCGGCGACTGCCGGGCTCTCAACGCTCACACGGTACACGACAGCTATCCCCTTCCACACATCCAAGACTTCACTGGACATCTGGATGGCTGCAAGATTTTTAGTAAACTGGACCTTGTCAAGGCGTACCACCAAATCCCTGTTGAGCCGGCCGATATTCCGAAGACGGCCATCACTACACCCTTCGGACTGTTTAAGTACGTGCGCATGCCTTTTGGGCTACGCAACCCAGCTCAAACTTTCCAAAGATTCATCGCTGAAGTGACGCGTGGTCTCCCGGCGGTATTTGCCTACATCGATGACATCCTCGTCGCGAGTCGTACTCCACAGGACCACGAGCGTCACCTCCGGGAACTCTTTCAACGCCTCCAAGAGTTTGGCTTGGTCGTCAATGCCCAGAACTGTGTCTTCGGCTCTTCTGAGCTCGAGTTCTTGGGCCACCACATCTCGGCGCTGGGAATTCGTCCATTGCCTTCTCACGTCCAGGCCGTTAAGGACTTCCCAGCACCAACTACCCTACGCAAGCTCCGTGAGTTCCTGGGCCTAGTGAATTTTTCACGGCGCTTTATCCCCCACTGCGCCGAGCTTCTTCACCCCTTGACTGACCTTCTCCGCACCACGAAGTCCTCATCCTCTGCGATTTCCTGCTCTCCCGAAGCTCAGGCCGCTTTCACGGCTGCCAAACAAGCCCTCGCCGATTCAGTCGTCCTCATCCACCCTAGGACTTCGCGCCCACTCGCATCATGGTGGATGCTTCCAGCGTGGCCATTGGCGCGGTTCTCCAGCAGAAGATTGACTCCGAGTGGCACCCACTGGGTTTCTTCTCTCGGGAGCTCCAGCCTGCTGAGACTCGCTACAGCGTATTTGGTCGTGAGCTGCTTGCTATCTACTCCACCATCCAGCACTATTGCCACTTCTTGGAGGGCCAGCCATTTTACGTTCTCACGGACCATAAGCCTCTGGTGTATGTGTTCCGTACGAACTCTTAGAAGTACGTCGCCCGTGAACTTCGTCAGCTGGCCTAGATATCGGAGTTCACAACCGATATTCGACATATCAAAGGCACCTACAACGAGGCAGCTGATGCACTTTCACGCATTTCCAACATCGGCGTGTCTCCACCTGCTGTGGACTGGCCGTCCCTGGCGCGGGCACAGCTTGAAGACCCTGAGCTGCACGCCCTGAGTGACCACCCCCGAGCACTCCGTCTGCAGCTCGTGCCTCATCCGTTTGTGCCCGGATCACTCTGGTGCGACATATCATCGGCTCTACCGCGACCGTTCATCCCGGAGGCCTTTCGTCGTGCCATTTTCCATTCCCTTCACGACATCTGCCATCCTAGCATTCGGGCCACGCAGCGCCTCGTTACCCAGCGGTACGTCTGGCCGAACATTAACACCGACGTTCGCCAGTGGGCCCGCTCGTGCCTTGCTTGCCAGTCCACCAAAGTGACACGCCATACCAAGACTCCCCCTCGGTCTTTCCTGCCGCCTGGATCACGCTTTGACCATATTCATCTCGACCTGGTTGGACCGCTTCCCCCTTCTCAGGGCTACAAGTATATTCTGACGATGGTCGACCGCTTCACCCGTTGGCCCGAAGCCGTGCCCATTCCGGACATTACTGCGGAAACAGTTGCCAGAGCCTTCGTTTCGACGTGGGTTTCCCGCTTCGGCTGCCCCGGCATTGTTACCACGGATCGCGGCCGCCAGTTCGAATGCGCCCTCTTCACTTCGCTCACCCGGCTACTCGGCACTAAACACTGCCGCACCACATCATGCCATCCCTGTGCCAACGGCATGGTCGAGCGGTTCCATCGCCAGCTCAAGGCTGCCCTTACTGCGCGCCTGGATCGCGAGCACTGGGTAGATCACCTCCCTATGGTGCTCCTAGGCCTACGCGCCGTCCTGCGTCGTGACCTTGGCTGTTCGGCGGCCGAACTCGTCTTCGGTACCTCCCTGCGGCTTCCCGGAGACTTGTTCGTACCTTCGGCTCCCTCGTCCCAACCCCTGCAATACCTTCACCGCCTACAGGACGGTCTCCGGCACCTGCGCCCAGTGCCGCCTCGCTCAACTGCCCATCAAGTCTTTGTGCACCTCGACGCACGTTTTTCTCAGGCGAGACGCTGTAAAGGCGCCTCTTACCCCCTCATACGACAGCCCGTACCGCGTCCTCACCAGGACGACAAAGTCAGCGACAATCCTGCTCGATGGTCGTCAAGAGGTCGTCTCCCTCGACCGACTCAAACCAGCGTACCTCGAGACACCTCCCCAGGAGCTCCCCTCAGATGTTGCCGGCCCACCTGCAGACCTGCTTGCCACTGTGGCTAATCCATCTCTGCCCCGTCGGCGCGTACATTTCGCCGTTCCGTCTAGGCGGGGGGCCCAATAGCGCCCGGCGACGCTATAAAGCGCCGGCGCTAAGATCGGCGTTACAGCGCGCGCTAGAAAAAAATAAAGATGGACAGCGCGTGCTCGGGGCGCACGCCCGGCACGGGCAGTCCGGAACTAGAAGCCTGCCACGCTGGTCGTCTCTCTCTGGTGCTCCGCTGCGACCCCGCAAAATCCTCAACAATGGCTCTCGGTCTCGGCGTGACGTCACCACACTGCCGACAACGGGAGCTAAAAGCATTTCATGCTTAAAAACTGCAAAGCATGAGGACGTCGAACTCCATAGATAGAATAGAGCTAGTAGAGCTGTCGAAGCTAATAAATAACCGCAAGGTAGCCGAAATCAAGAAGTTTAACATGGAGAAAATCGAGCATGCTCTAAAGAGCGGACGTAGCCTAAAAGCAGCGAAGAGAAAACTAGGCATAGGTAAAAGCCAGATGCATGCGGTAAAAGACAAAGAGGGCAATGTCATTAGCAATATGGATAAGATAGTTAAAGTAGCCGAAGAATTTTCCACAAATCTATACAGTAGCGATTGCAATCAGAGTGTTACTGAGAGAGGCAGTGGAACACAGCAATGGGACATCCCGCCAGTAACGAAGGAGGAAGAAAGCCTTGGGACCAACGCAGAGGGGGAAAGCAGCTGGTGAGGATCAGGTAACAGCAGATTTGTTGAAGGACGGAGGAGAGATTGCGCAAGAAAAACTAGCTACCCTGTATACGCAATGCCTTGTGACCTCGAGCGTACCTAGAGCTTGCGAAAACGCTAACATTATCTTATTTCATAAGAAAGGAGACGCCAATGACGTGAAGAATTACAGACCGATCAGCTTACTGTCTGTTGCCTACAAGGTATATACTAAGGTAATCGCTAATAGGGTCAGGACAACCTTAGACTTCAATCAACCAATGGACCAGGCAGGCTTTCCTAAAGGATACTCGACAATGCACGATATTCACGCAATCAATTAGGTGATAGAGAAATGCGCAGAATATAACCAGCCCCTACATATAGCCTTCACTGATTACGAGAAAGCATTCGACTCAGTAGAAACCTCAGCAGTCATGGAGGCATTGCGGGATCAGGGTGTAGAAGAGTGCTATGTGAAAATATTGGAAGATATTTATAACGATAGCACAGCTACCATTGTTGCCCATAAAGTCAGTAATAAAATTCCAATAAGGAAAGGTGTCAGGCAGGGAGACACGATCTCGCTTATGCTATTCACTGCCTGTTTACAGGAGGTATTCCGGGGCCTGAAATGGGAACAGTTGGGGAAAAGAGTTAATGGAGAATACCTAAGTAATTTGCGATTCGCTGATGAGATTGCCTTGCTAAGTCACTCAACACATTAACTACAAAGCATGATCAATGAATTAGACAGGCAGAGCAGAACGGTGGGGCTAAACATTAACATGCAGAAAACAAAAGTAATGTTCAACAGCCTAGCAGGAAAACAGCAATTCGCAGTTGGTAGCCAGGTACTGGAAGTAGTAAGAGAATATGTCTATATAGGGCAGGTAGTGACAGCTGATCCAGATCATGAGAGGGAAATAACTAGAAGAATAAGAATGGTGTGGAACGCATATGGCAGATTATCTCAGATCATGAATGGCAGTTTACCAATATCCCTCAAGAGAAAAGCATACAACAGGTGTATCTTACCGGTACTCACCTTTGCGGCAGAAACGTGGAGGCTAACAAAGAGGGTTCAGTTTAAATTAAGGACAACGCAGCGAGCTATGGAAAGAAAAATGATAGGTGTAACGTTGAGAGATCGGAAGCGAGCGGAGTTGGTTAGAGAACAAACGCGCGTTAATGATATCCTAGTTGAAATCAAGAGGAAGAAGTGGGCTTGGGCAGAGCATGTAATGCAAAGGCAAGATAACCGCTGGTCCTTAAGAGTAAAGGAGTGGATTCCAAGAGAAGGCAAACGTAGCAGGGGGCGGCAGAAAATTAGGTGCGCGGATAAAATTAAGAAATTTGCGGGAATATGGTGGCCGCGGCTGGCGAAGGACAGGGTTAATTGGAGAGACATGGGAGTGGCGTTTGCCCTGCTGTAGGCGTAGTCAGGCTGATGATGAAGCTGGCATTATTCTTTTGCATTTCGGTGATAATTTACCCATATTCACCTGTATTAAAGACATAAGAAATAAGATTAAGCACTTAGAACAGTGTTGCCAAGTTATCAACAGTGAAAATCTCTTTAAATTCTGTAACAATTTGGAAAAATTCGACTGAAATAGTACGCTTCGCAAAACAAATTTAAAGAATGCGTGTGGAAATTTTTTGGAAATCGTTAAATGTAGCTAGAAAGAATGTTTTCCCATAAGGACAGCAAAGCGCACTAAAATAGCGTGCTACGAGCATGTCAATTTTATTACCTGCAAACTGCCGTAAATTATTGGTTTAATTTATTGATATCGCCAGCTGTTTCCAGTAAAAGCAATGTCGGCAATATTGCTGCGGAAAAGAATATATTTACAGATATTTACAAATAGACAAGAACAGCTGCGAGCGGCACCGAGAACACAGTCCGAACTTCGTTGTCGTCTTCTACTCTTCGCACTCGTGCCATCGCTCTTTGTCGTCGTCGTCTACCCGCATCAGGACCCCCGGCTGCTGAAACGCCGTCTCGGCGTTAGGGCGGCGACGTATGAGCGTCGTGGTAAGGTTTAAGGCGACAGACGTGGACGATGTCGGTGGTGGCGCCAGATGACGAGGGCGAGGTTTCAAGGGGAGCAATTTCATAGTTCACGTCGGTAACACGGCGCACGACACGGTAAGGGCCACGGTAGTGCGAAAGGAGCTTCTCGGAGAGACCGACGCGGCGAGAGGGCGTCCAGAGAAGGACGAGTGATCCTGGGGTATATTCGACGGCCTGGTGACGGCGGTCGTAGGCTGACTTCTGGGAAACTTGAGAGGCTTGGAGCCTACTACGTGCTATTTGGCGCGCCAGCGTGGCCTGGGAGATGGCGTCCCGAGCGTAAGCAGTGGTGGGGGCTGAAGAAGGCGGCATGAGTGTGTCCAAAGGCAAGGTGGGATGCCTACCAAACAAAAGGTAGAAAGGAGAATAGCCTGTTCTGTCATGAAGGGAAGAGTTATATGCAAATGTCACATAAGGCAAGGCTGCGTCCCAATCTCGGTGGTCTGGCGATACGTACATGGCTAACATGTCGGTGAGCGTGCGGTTGAACCTTTCCGTAAGCCCATTGGTTTGTGGGTGGTAAGCTGTCGCGAGCTGGTGCTGCGTGTCACACGAACGAAGAATGTCGTGAACCACTCTGGATAGAAAATAACGACCGCGGTCGGTGAGCAGATGACGAGGGGCGCCGTGGTGAAGGATGACGTCTTGCAGAAGAAAATCGGCAACATCGGTAGCGCAGCTGGACGGCAAAGCACGCGTGATGGCGTACCGAGTCGTATAATCAGTTGCGACAGCGATCCACTTGTTGCCGGAGAGGGACGTCGGAAAAGGGCCAAGAAGGTCGAGGCCAACAAGGTGAAAAGGTTCAGGAGGTATGTCGATGGGTTGCAGAAGACCGGCAGGCAGAGTGGAGGGCCTTTTCCGACGTTGACACAGGTCGCAAGCGGCCACGTAACGCTTGACGGAACGGTAGAGACCAGGCCAAAAGAAGCGATGCTGCACCCGAGCGTACGTGCGGGACACGCCAAGGTGACCGGCTGTCGGTAGATCGTGCAGTTCTGCAAGGACAGAAGAGCGTAGACGTTGGGGTATCACGAGCAGGAGCGGAGGGCCATCGGAGCGTAGGTTTCGGCGATACAAAATGCCGTTCTGGAGCACATAAAGGTTCAGAGACGGAGATCGGTTTGCAGAACGGATTCCATCAACGATAGGTCGTAAAGATGAGTCGTGACGCTGTTCGTTGGCAATATCAGCAAGATCAGAGATAGCTAAGAGGCAGGGCAGGGTCTCAGCGTCCTCTAGGTCAGGTGGTTCCACAGGATATCGGGATAAGCAGTCAGCGTCCTGGTGATGGCGCCCTGACTTGTACACGACGGAGTATGAGTATTCTTCGAGGCGCAATGCCCAGCGACCAAGGCGACCGGTGGGATCTTTTAGTGAAGACAACCAACAGAGAGCGTGGTGATCAGTGACAACAGCGAATGAACGGCCGAACAGGTAGGGTCTGCATTTAGCTACTGCCCAGACAAGGGCAAGACACTCGCGCTCAGTAATGGTGTAATTTTGCTCTGCGTCTGAAAGTAGGCGGCTGGCATAAGCGATGACTCGATCTTGACCCTGTTGACGTTGGGCTAGGACGGCGCCGATGCCATATCCGGAGGCGTCGGTGCGAACCTCTGTGGGAGACGACGGGTCAAAATGTGCTAAGATGGGCGGAGTGGTCAGCAAATGGACGAGAGATGAAAATGAGTTCTCTTGAGCAGGGCCCCAGGTAAAGGGGGTGTCGTTCTTCAGAAGATCGGTGAGGGGACGAGCGATGCCGGCGAAATCTTTGATAAAACGGCGAAAATATGAGCACAAGCCGACAAAGCTGCGCACATCTTTCGACGACCTTGGAAGAGAAAAGTCCTTCACAGCTTGAATTTTGATGGGATCTGGGCGTACACCAGAAGCGTCAACGAGGTGTCAGAGAATAGTGAGTTGGCGACGGCCGAACTTGCATTTCGATGAGTTCAGCTGAAGTCCGGCGTTACGAAACACTGTCAGAATATTACAGAGGCGCTCGAGGTGCGTGGCAAAAGTAGGCGAGAAAACCACAATATCGTCTAGGTAACAGAGGCAGGTGGACCATTTAAAGCCACGAAGAAGGGAGTCAGTCCATCATTCGTTCGAAGGTAGCCGGGGCGTTACAGAGGCCGAACGGCATGATTTTAAACTGGTATAAGCCTTCAGGCGTCACGAAGGCGGTCTTCTCGCGGTCCTTTTCATCAACAGCAATTTGCCAGTACCCCGATCGAAGATCAATTGAAGAGAAATATTTGGCGCCGTGGAGGCAATCTAAGGCATCATCGATCCTTGGGAGTGGATATACGTCTTTTTTTGTGATGCGGTTGAGGTGCCGATAATCGACGCAGAAGCGCCAGCTGCCATCCTTCTTTTTCACCAGGACGACTGGTGAAGCCCAAGGACTTGACGAGGGCTCGATGATGTCTTTTGCGAGCATCTTGTCCACCTCTTGATTTATGACGGTGCGTTCGGCGCTGTACACTCGGTACGGACGTCTGCGGAGAGGAGCGGAATCACCGGTGTTTATGTGATGCGTCACCACAGAGGTCCGAGCCAAAACACGGCTATCAAAGTCGAAGATGTCGCGGAAAGATGATAAGAGGCACCTAAGATCGCGAGCTTGCATCGGCGGTTGGTCAGAAGCGATCATGTCAGCGTAGTCGTCCGTTGGGTTCGCTGTTGATGGGGCCGCAGGCAACCGGCATTGCTGAGTGGAAGGTAAGCAGCGGTCCACCACTGATATCACACATTCGGCAGCAGGGCACAGCGTGCCGAGTGAGATGCCTTGCGGGAGCGGTTGGATGGATGAACCGAAGTTCAGGACCGGAAGGCACGCTCGGTTGGCCGACATTGTAAATACAATGTGTGGAAGCGCAATGCTGCGCGTCAGGGCGACGTCAAGTTCCGGAGTGACTCCGTAGTGACCATCAGGTACAGGGGGAACAGATGAGAAAGAAATGTAAGTTGCGGCTTGAGGCGGTAGACGGACAAAGTCGACAGCACAAAGACGGTGTATAACTGGGGACGGCGACTCAGCAGAAAGAGGAAGGTCAAGCTGAACAACATTAGTGGCGCAGTCAATGAGGGCTGAATGCTCAGACAGGAAGTCGAGGCCAAGAATGATTTCATGAGGGCACTGGTCCAGAACAGAGAACAGAACGGATGTATGGCGGCCGGATATGGTCACACGGGCTGTGCATAGTCCAACAACATGAGCAGTTCCGCCGTCGGCTACGCTGAGAACGGCATTGGGTGCAGGGGTCAGTACTTTTCGGAGGCGGCGTCGTAGGGCTGAACTCATGACGGATATGTGCGCGCCTGTATCGATCAGAGCTCTCACAGGCACTCCATCGACATGAATGGCGAGCAAATTATGGTGTGCGCGAAGGGCTAATCGAGAATTTTGGGAATGGGGCTGTACTGCAGCATCACCTCCAGACACTGCAGCGTCTAGTTTTCCGCTTGCGAGCGTCCGTAGGGGCCAGGAGAGGAGCGACGGCGTTGGGGCGAACGAGACTGGCGACGCAGGGGGGACGGGGAGCGGCTGGAGCGTGGAATCTGGCCGTCGACTGTAGCACTGTGCTGGGCTGGAGGGGGCGTGTAGTGGCTGGGCTGTTCGTCGTTGCGGTGGGAGCTGAGAGGACGGTATGTGCTGCGACGGGACCAATAATTTCGACAGTGGCGGGAGATGTGGCCAATGCGGTGGCAATGGAAACAAATGGGCCTGTCGTCGGTTGTCCGCCAGTCATTAGGGTTTCGGCGACGTGGAGTGAAGTACGAAGGTCGTCCAGGAGCAATCGCAGTGATTTCGGGTGGTGGTGAAGACCGTACAGGGCTGACGGGCTGGAAACCAAGGTTGGCAAGCTCTTGGCGGACGACAGCTTGTACCAGAGAGATGGTAGGTAAGCGGGTGTCGCCATCATGTAGATGCTGGGGGGGGGGGGGGGGGGGGGGGGCAGGGGACATAGCTTCGAGCTCGCGTCGGATGATGCGAGTCACATTTTCTGGGGGCGCTGGAGTTGCCCGGTGTGGCAGGTCTTCACATGAAGAAGTCGCAGCCGTGTTGGGGAGGCGTGTGTACGGCTGGCTAATACGCCTGCTTTTGGCTTCCTCGAAGCGTCGACATTCCTTAATAATTCCGTCGACTGTAGTGCAGCTCTTGTATACGAGCAAGTTGAAGGCATCGTCGGCGATTCCCTTCAACACGTGGCCGACTTTGTCAGACTCGGGCATGTTGGCGTCAACTTTGTGACAGAGGGCCAGCACATCTTGCATGTACGACACATAGGACTCCGTAGATGTTTGAGCTCGGGAGGCGAGGTCCTTCTTAGCGGCAAGCGTTCGGCCGAGCGGCCGTCCAAACAATTCGCGGAGTTTCTCTTTGCACACGTCCCAGCTGGTCAGACGGTCTTCGTGGGTCTCATACCAGACCCGGGCGGTGTCTTTTAGATAGAATATTACATTTGCGAGCATAAGGGTCGGATCCCAGCGGTTGTAGGTACTCACTCGCTCGTACATGTTGATCCATTCGTTGACGTCAGTGTTGTCGGTACCAGAAAATGTCCCAGGGTCACGAGGGGGAGAAAGAACGAGTGATGTCATGGCCGGGGCTGAGGTTTGCTGGGCGGCGTCGTGGGTCATGATGAGTAAAGGCAACTGGCGGCCGCTGCGGAGCTCCGTCGTCGGTACACGTAGGGGAAATCCGCACCTCCACCAAATATGTTGCGGAAAAGAATATATTTACAGATATTTACAAATAGACAAGAACAGCTGCGAGCGGCACCGAGAACACAGTCCGAACTTCGTTGTCGTCTTCTACTCTTCGCACTCGTGCCATCGCTCTCTGTCGTCGTCGTCTACCCGCATCAATATATTACTCATTGTTTAGTTCTTGCCTCGACAACAGTAATTTAGCAGGGGGAGAACAGAAAAAGAAAGCATAAAAGTTGCACATTTGGAGAGAAGTTTTTGCAGAATTACTGAAAACGTTACTATAACATTGAATATATAAGCATGTTTTCCAAAATATAATATGCTTTCGTTTATGACACGCTTTAAAACGCTAGATTGCTAAATACATATTTTCTTATTAACCTGGCTAACACTGAGCCAAGCTACAAAGTATACAAAATAAAAAATGTCGATCAGTGGAATTAAATACAGAGAACAACATACGGCTTCCAAAGACTATAAAGCATACTGTCACGTCTGCTAAATGCATTTTGTTTAAATAATAATGCCCGATATTAACCACCTGACACAGCATTGCGTTTGTAAATAAAAATAAATATATTGTTCAGCTTGTTTATCGCGCCAGTGCGCCTGACGCGATTTCGACATCTGCTCGCCGTGAAGCAGAAGCACAGCCACAACGACCGAATGTAAAGACACCAAACCCACGGCGTGTAACATTTGTAACGCTCGGCTGTGTTATGCATGCTGCAACTGAAAGAGAGATGATCACAAAACACCTGGTGATTCAGTGCTTTAAACTGAATTGGGTTCATTTTCACTGCCTCATAGCACGAATCGCGGCGGAGGCCCGGAGTAAAAGCTGCCGTTCGACAGGTCGACAAAGCCACGGACCCCCTTTTTGGCAGTACCACAGTAGGCTGGCATTTCTATCAGGAATGGGCGAAGTACAGCACGCAAGCACTTCTACACAAGCTGAGGGAAGAAAGCGCTTCACAGCGATCTGCCCACAACGAAAGCGCAGTGAAAACAAGGGGCAGGAACCTACAATCACATCGAATCAATTTTTATTTTTTCTTGCACAAGGTAGAAAGATGGCGCAGCCGCGAAAAGTCGCAAGTGGGAAGGCCAGAAAACCATGGAGAGGAAAAAAGGTGATAAAATAAGTCACATTACCAGAAGTTTTAGTCAGCTAGAGAAAATTCCCAAACAGGCTTCAGCACATCGCATTTTGAAAATTATAGTTTTTTCTGCAAGGTTCCTAAGCAGTCAGAGCCGCCAATTGTTCAATGTGCGATGACCATACGAAGTACGTCACGTTTTCGCGCTCCGCCACCGAATATTTATCGCGGCTTTTATTGATCAGAACTGATTCTAGAAAATATAAATTTGAAAGGAAAGACATGTCGTTTCAGATTTTGTATTGCATACTTTTGCACAAGCGGTAGTCGTAAAACTTAGTCATCATTATCATCAGCCTGCTTACGTACGACACAGGCCAAAGGCCTCCCCAATATTTCTCCATTTTACGCTGTGCTGTCCCAGATGCGGCCTCCTATCCAGGCAAACTTCTTAATTCTATCCACCCACCTAACTTTCCGCCAAGAATGCTACGCTTCCCTTCCCTTCGAATCCACTCCGTCATCCTTAGCAGCGGTTATCTTGTCTTCCCATTACATGGCCTCTGCAAGTCCATTTCTTCCTCTTGATTCCGACTGGAATGTCATTGACTGTGTTTGATCCCTGACGCACTGTCCCTCTTCCGATCTCTTAACGTTACACCTATCATTTCTCTTACCATATCTCACTGCGCTGTCCTTAACGTGAACATTTTCCGTTAACCTCCATGTTTCTGCCCCATAGGTGAGTGCCGGTAAGACACGGCTGTTGTAAACCTTTCTCTTGAGGGATGTTGGCAAACTGCCATTCATGATCTGAGAGAACCTGCCATATGCGCACCACCGAATTCTTGTTTTTCTAGTTATTTCTCTCTCATGATGCGGATCTGCGGTCACTACCTGCCCAAACAGCACGTACTCCATGCCACTTTCGGCACGTCGCTACTAATTGTGAACTGCTGTTGCCTTGCAAGACTATTGATGTTTTCTGCTTGCTAATTTTTAGATCCACAGTACTGCTCTGCCTGCCCATCTCATTTATCATATTTTGAAGTTCTACTGAGTGTCTTGGCAAGGCAGTCGCATCATCGAATCCCAGAATACTAGGTTCGTCATCATCATCATCATCAGCCTGATCACGCCAAAGGCCTTTCCCATGTCTCTCCAAATCACCCTCTCCTTTGCTACGTGCGCCCTCCGTGTCCCCGTAAACTTGTTAATCTTGCCGCGAATTTGCTTACAAGCAAGCGCAAGAACCAATGCTGATGAGCCCAGTTCCTCGATGTGCGTGGTATCGCGTTGGTGTTTATATTTTTTCTCTTTGGGGGAAGCTCGTACATCCTGGCATTTGACGCGTTTTCTAACTTCCCAGAAGTCGAGAAACTTGTTGACACTACTGCAAGGACGGCAATCGCTGCACTCAGTGCCATGTTCGCGAGGTACGGCGTACCACTTGAAGTGTGCACCGATAACGTGCCACAATTTACTAGTCACGAGTTCGCAGCCTTGGCAAGAGCATACGACTTCGCTCAAGTCACATCCAACCCCCGCTACCCGCAATCCAACGGACTGGCAGAGAAAGGTGTCCAGGTGGTAAAGCGGATCATGAAGAAATGTGAACATTCACAGGAAGACTTCTGACTAGGTCTGCTGGCCTACCGCTGTACGCCACTGGAGGACGGCCGATCACCTGGGGAACTTCTCCAAGGCAGGTGCTTGAGAGCTAATCTTCCAGATTTTGGCGCTGTGCAGACAATTGTGGTGAAGAAGCACCATCAGAAGTGTGGCGGAAAGCTTCTGCCACATTTGGCTGAAGGTTCTGTCGTGAGGATCCAGAACAAAACATGGTCAAAAAAAGGTACTGTCGTTGGCACTGCTGCTCCCAGGTCCTACAAAGTGCAAACCGAGGATCGTCGGGTGTTTAGGCGCAACAGGCGGCATCTTCTGCAAACCCGTGAGAAGTGTTATGTTTATGGGGTTTAACGTCCCAAAGCGACTAAGGCTATGAGAGACGCCGTAGTGGAGGGCTCCGGAAATTTCGACCACCTGGGGTTCTTTAACGTGCACTGACATCGCACAGTACACGGGCCTCTAGAATTTCTCCTCCAAAGAAATTCTAGCCGCCGTGGTCGGGATCGAACCCGCGTCTTTTCGGTCAGCAGCCAAGCACCATAACCGCTGAGCCACCGCGGCGGCTGGTATGCTATAAGTGTTGTATATTTTCTACTGAAGACACAAAACTACGCAGTAGACAGGACACAGAAAAGAAGCAGACAGGACGAGCGTAGACTAACAACTGATTTATTGGTCGAAAACAACCTTCCTTCAAAGGCAACGCATGCGCAACCAAACTTAACGCCCAGAGCAAAAGTACAGAATCTTATCAACCCAAAAAGTCAAGTTCCTTCTGATACAAGTGAATTGATGCCTCGCTAACACATTTTTCCGCACCGTATCTAGCAATTTGCCAGGCTTCAAAGATCTCGCGTGCCTTCTTGTCCTTCGCGCAGCCTATAATCTTCGTTTGCTTGAAAAGCGGCGTACAAAATACTTGTTTCTTCTTGTCATTGATCTTACAAGACTGGCAGTGCCTTGCTAAATGCTGCCCACCGTGCTGGCTCAAAGAGTTATTATGCTCCTGAAGGCGTTTATTAATGCAGCGCCCCGTCTGCCCTACATATACGGAACCACAGCTGAATGGGATCTCGTAGATAACTCCCATCTTACAGGCTACAAACTTAGGTCTGTGGTTGACTCCGCACCCTACTTTCTTTTGCAGGTTATTGTTAGTTAATCGGCATAAACGAGACAGTTTACATGGGGCGGAAAAGAACACGTTAACACCAAATTTCCCTCCCACCTTCTTCAAACCGTGCGGTTTGAAGAAGGTGGGAGGGAAATTTGGTGTTAACGTGTTCTTTTCCGCCCCATGTAAACTGTCTCGTTTATGCCGATTAACTAACAATAACCTGCAAAAGAAAGTAGGGTGCGGAGTCAACCACAGACCTAAGTTTGTAGCCTGTAAGATGGGAGTTATCTACGAGATCCCATTCAGCTGTGGTTCCGTATATGTAGGGCAGACGGGGCGCTGCATTAATAAACGCCTTCAGGAGCATAATAACTCTTTGAGCCAGCACGGTGGGCAGCATTTAGCAAGGCACTGCCAGTCTTGTAAGATCAATGACAAGAAGAAACAAGTATTTTGTACGCCGCTTTTCAAGCAAACGAAGATTATAGGCTGCGCGAAGGACAAGAAGGCACGCGAGATCTTTGAAGCCTGGCAAATTGCTAGATACGGTGCGGAAAAATGTGTTAGCGAGGCATCAATTCACTTGTATCAGAAGGAACTTGACTTTTTGGGTTGATAAGATTCTGTACTTTTGCTCTGGGCGTTAAGTTTGGTTGCGCATGCGTTGCCTTTGAAGGAAGGTTGTTTTCGACCAATAAATCAGTTGTTAGTCTACGCTCGTCATGTCTGCTTCTTTTCTGTCCTGTTTACTGTCTACTGCGTAGTTTTGTGTCTTCAGTATGTCTTACCAACTAGCCTCTCATCACACACTTCTAGAGTATATTTTCTCTTGATTGATGTTGGTAAATTGGCGTTAATGATCTGAGGGACCCTAAAATATGCGGTCCACCCCCTTCTTATTGTTATGCTGTTGAGCATTACTTTTCAATGTATTATTGAGTATTAAGCTATTATTCATTAACTCTTATCCTCAACTGTTCTCAATAATGACCTCTCCTGTAAAGCCCTCTCCTGTACCTCCTGTAAACAGGCGATCAATAGCACCGGCGAGGTCGTGTGATTCTGCCTGATACCATTCATTGTAGTAATTTAATTTTTTACTTTATGGAGAACTACGATGATGATGATGACGAAGGATTTTCATGGCGCAAGGGCATCTATGGCCAAACAGCGCCATGGTACTAGGTTTTTCTTCAACTTAAGTTGGGGTTAAACGTCCACTTCCCGAGCATTTCACCCTAAAGAAACCGAGCACCAGGCTGGAGAAAACTTGCACCCATTCTGTCACCGGTGCGGGGCACTGGGGATCGAATCCCGCACCTCCCGCATGCGAGGCGGATGAGGCCACCGTTGCGGTTAATGGAGGCTGCCACCCGCTATAGATGTCTTCCAGCATTTTTACACTTTGCTCTTCTGCTTCATTGTAGTGTTCGTTCGTTCGTTCGCGCAAGGCCGCAGAAAAGGGGTGTTATCATTTTTGTTCGAGACGCGAGAAGCGACCGGACTAATCTCGATTGTTCACAGCCATGAACAGCTGCATCTACGTGTTTCTAGATTACTCTAGATGATCTCGACCTGTTATCTCGAAGTTTCCTTGCCGGCTTTAAATTGAACGATGCCGCGAGCAGCGGGCATTCGTAGTTCGACGACCGCCGAGCACGCGTGTTGCTTACGCCGCCGCCGAGTGATTCAGTTCTTTTCAGGGCGCAAGTCTGCCCAAATAAAGAGCTTCGTTTGCAAGTCTTTCTGGTGTCTTCTTGACCGCTGGACTGCCGTCACTGCAACGTGACATCTGGTGGAGGTGCGGGGTAGCCTTTCATGTTCCGTACACCCCCTGCAAGTCGTGATGCCAGCCCTCTGAGTCATCTACCGCAGGACCTGAGTCCAGTCCACCGCGCAAGCCGACGCCTGCAAGGGGACGCACCTGCATTCGGGATTGTGCCGGACCCTACCCGGAAGCGAAAGCCAGCAGCAACGTCTACCATGAGCTTGCCCCAGGCGACGACTCCAATCATTCTTCACCAGCCCCGGGTGCCACCAACCTTCGACGCTTCGCCTGGCGCCGACCCCGAAGAATGGCTGGAACAGTTCGACCGTGTGGCTATCTTCAACAACTGGGACGATGCCACGAAACTTAGGTACGTCTTCTTCGCCTTGGAGGGACCGGCAAGAATCTAGTTTGAGAATGAGGAAGCTAGCCTCACGAACTGGGAAACCTTCAAGGAGCAGCTTCTGAAGATCTTCACGAACGAACACTACAATGATACGTGGCAATATCTTCATGACTGCTGAAGTAGCCACTGAGTCAAATGAGTTCCTTTATTCTGCAAGGGCTGTTTATAGTCGGTTACACTCACCTCATTTCTTTATCACCTGATTAATAGTGTGAATATGGTCTAATATCGAATTTATTTTACGAAAGCCTACCTATCAATTGGTTGATTAAAGACTAATGCTCCCAGTAAACCATAAAACGTCACACGGGCATCAGTAAGATATTTACACTGGACACCAGACACCTCCATCAGACATCCATTTTAATACCGTTTACCAAAAATCTGCGTACCTACAACACCAAAATTAGAATCCAGATTAGACCGAGGTATAGTACGTTGTGCAGACATCCAGCTCGGCATTTACGAGATGTTTGCGCGTGGTGTAGGTATTCCCAGTCTGTGTAGTCTAGCCGTGTATATAAGTAGAATATGACTATACGTAGACCAATACCCATGTGAAAATTTCTAACTGGTTCCAGTCCAACTGGTTCAATGAACACATTTCCAGTTGTTGCAACTCGAAATTTGTTCCTTAAACCAGTTGCGACTGGAACCAGTTGCAGTACCAGATGCGGCTGGCACCTGTTGCAATTCCAGATGCAACAGGGACCTACTGCATCCCAATCTCAGATTTCCTTATGGAGACGTTGGGACGTCCAAGCACTACAGCTAGCTCAAATACAGTTGAGTAAGCGAGTACATGGCCATCACGGGGCCATCACGAAGGGCACTTTAAATAAATTGGCAACACCAAAATGTGATTCCCGAAACTCGATTTCGAGCATTAGATTCTTCAACGGCAGCTTGAAGTGTGCTGCCAATTTGCTAGAATTTAAGTATTCTTTGGACGAACTAATTGCGTATTTACGGAAGTACAGTTCAAATACATTGACAACACGCAAATGCGATTTCCCGAAACGTGATTTCGATCACTCAGCGGTTCAACGGCATCTAGAATTCAGCTGAAAATACGGTTAAAACAACTGCCCATTTGCTAGAATTGAAGTATACTTGGGTGAATAATTCCCATATTTACGAGAGTACACTTTTAATACATTGACAGGATGCTAAAATTCCATGCATATTTTTTCACGTATTTCCAAAGTGCTTGAAGTATGCTTTAAGGGAGGTATTTTTAGTATATTTTAAGAATATATTTTGGATCATCATCATCATCATCAGCCTGACTACCCCCACTGCAGGGCAAAGGCCTCTCCCATGTCTCTCCAATCAACCCTGTCCTTCGCCAGCCGCGGCCACCATATTCCCGCAAATTTCTTAATCTCATCCGCCCAACTAATTTTCTGCCGCCCCTTGCTACGCTTGCCTTCTCTTGGAATCCACTCCGTTACCTTAAAGGACCACCGGTTATCTTGCCACTTCTTCCTCTTGATTTCAACTAGAATATCATTAACGCGCGTATGTTCTCTCACCCACTCCGCCCGCTTCCGATCTCTTAACGTTACACCTATCATTTTTCTTTCCATAGCTCGCTGCGTTGTCCTTAACTTAAGCTGCACCCTCTTTGTTAGCCTCCACGTTTCTGCCTCATAGGTGAGTACCGGTAAGATAGACCTCTTGTACACTTTTTTCTTGATGGATATTGGTAAACTGCCATTCATGATCTGAGATAACCTGCCATATGCGCTCCACCCCATTCTTATTCTTCTAGTTATTTCCCTCTCATGATCTGGATCAGCTGTCACTACCTGCCCTAAATAGACATATTCTCTTACTACTTCCAGCACCTGGCTACCAATTGCGAACTGCTGTTCCCTTTCTAGGCTGTTGAACATTACTTTGGTTTTCTGCATGTAAATTTTTAGCTCCACCATTCTGCTCTGCCTGTCTAATTTATTGATCATGCTTTGCAGTTCATGTCGAGAGTGACTTAGCAAGGCAATGTCATCAGCGAATCACAAATTACTCCATTACCTCTTATCTACAACTGTTCCCACTTCAGGCCCCGGAATACCTCCTGTAAACAGGCAGTGAATAGCATAGGCGAGATCGTGTCTCCCTGCCTGACATCTTTCCTTATTGCAATTTTATTACTGACTTTATTGAGAACTATGGTAGCCGTGCAATCGTTATAAATATTGTTACGAAGACAAAGAAGAGGGCATTGGCGCAAGACGGAGCGCTCGCGCTAGGCTCGCAACCATTAAATCATATTATCATCTGTCAGCATGTCGCCCATTTCCTTGGCTTGCCACCTCGTAACATTTGGTGGAGGTGCTGGATACTCATCGTCATCCTGGTCCCTGGAGCATCGCCACCTTCTGCTCGCCTTCATCGTTGGCCGAGGGGACCTGGACTCCGCCGCCGGCTCAACCCCAGCTCGACCTGACCTGAACTGACCTGAACTTAAAATATTTTCACATGGCGCTCTTCTACACCCTGATTCCGCAATGCCTGCATGACTGCTGAGGTTTCTACTGAGTCAAATGCTTTCTCGTAATCAATGAACGCTATACATAGGGGCTGGTTGTATTCTGCGCATTTCTTTATCACCTGGTTGATTGCGTGAATATGGTCCATTGTCGAGTACCCTTTACGAAAGCCTGCCTGGTCCTCTGGTAAATTGAAGTCTAAGGTTGTCCTGACCCTATTAGCGATTACCTTAGTAAATACCTTGTAGGCAAGAGACAGTAAGCTGATCAGTCTCTAATGCTTCAAGTCCTTGGCGTCTCCTTTCTTATGAATTAAGATAATGTTAGCGTTTTTCCAAGCTCTAGGTACGCTCGAGGTCACAAGGCATTGCGTATAGAGGGCGGCTAGTTTTTCTTGCACAATCTCTCCTCCGTCCTTCAACAAATCTGCTGTTACTTGATCCTCACCAGCTGCTTTCCTCCTCTGCATTGCTCCCAACTCTTTCTACGGCACACTCCGTTATGATATTTGTGAGGCGATTGTTCATTGTTTCAACATTACGGTCGTCATCTTCAGTTATAGCGGAAAATCTGTTGTGCAGCAAAATCCTGAATTCCTCTACTTTCCCTTAACGAGTTATCAATAATGCTAACTCGTTAATAGACTTTCGCTTCACTAATTTCCTGCGCTCCCTTCTCAAATCTAAGGTAATGCGAGATCTTACCATTCTGTGGTCGCTACAACGGACCTTTCCGAGGACCTCCACATCCTCTACGATGCCAGGCTGAGCGCACAGTATGAAGTCTATTTCATTTTTAGTCTGAACATTGGGGCTCTTCTACGTCCACTTCCTGCTGGCTCGCTGGCGGAAGAAGGTATTCATGATACGTAAATTATTTATATCGGCGAACTCTACTAAGAACTCTTCCCTGCTATTCCTAGAACTTATGCCATAGTCACCTACCGCCTGGTCTCCAGCTTGCTTCTTGCCTACCTTCGCATTGAAGTCGCCCATCAGTATAGTGCACTGTGATTTTACTTTGGCCATCGCCAATTCCACGTCTTCGCAGAAGGTTTCAACGATCTGGTCATCATGGCTCGATGTAGGCGCGTAGGCCTGAACCACCTTCAGCTTCACCATATACCTCTTATTAAGCGTAACTACGATAGCTGCCACCCTCTCGTTAATGCCAGCTATATCCTGATTGATGAGGAATCCCACGCCTAGTTCTCGTCTATCTGCTAACCCACGATAGCCCAGTACGTGCCCGCCCTTTAGTACTGTATACGCCTCATCTGTCCTCCTAACCTCACTAAGCCCTATGACATCCCAATTAATACCAGGTAATTCCTCCAACAGCACTGCTAAACTAGCCTCACTGGATAAGGTTCTTAGGAACGTATTTTCTACATATTTTTAGTGCATTCATGAATACAAAGTATGTTTAAGATACAATTTAAATCGCAAACCGTATATTCCAAACGTATCAGTTTTCGCTAAGGGGTTGCCGTGAGGCGAGCACCAAAAAATCCTAAAACACAGGCAGCGCTGGTCATCCCTCACATTTGAAGTCAACAGCAATTTCGAACTTTTAATGCAGTAAGACAACACAACACGAAATACCGAATGGTTAAAAAATGTAGTGTTCTTAAATTATATCTCACTTACATTCCCAGGACGTGACAGTAATATCTACGAGGAGTCTAGGTTAAGGCAGATGTAATGTCGGGGGTACGTCTACAGTTTTTCCGCGAAAAAAGGTTGGTAAATAAGACGTCTCAGAGATTTTACCTGGGTACATAGACGTTTAGACTTAATCTGGACATCTCTGGGAGGTTTGTGGTTTGCTGGGTTGTGCTGACTCTATTAGTGATTACCTTATAAGGACTGACAGCAGGCTGATCGGTCTGTAATTTTTCAAGTCCTTGACGTCTCCTTTGTCATGGATTATGTTTGCACTTTCGCAAGCTTCCGGTTCTCTAGGTCATAGGCATTCCGTATACAGGGTAATTTTTCTTAAGCAATCCCTGTTCATGAACATATCTGCTGTTACGTGACCCACACCAGCTGCTTTTGCCCCTTCGCATTGGTCTTACGGCTTTCTTTTCTTCCTCTTTTGTTAGTGTCGGGATATCCCATTGATACTGGGTACTGTTAGTCTCATTTACGCCCAGATTTCAGGGGTTACTGGATAGATTTCAGTAGAATTCTTCGGCTAATTTATCTATGTTATCCATATTGATAATGGCATTGTTCTCTTTGTCCCTTAGCACATACATCTGGTTTTTACCTATGACTGGTTTCCTCTTCACCGCTTTTTCTCTACCTTCGGTCTTTACAGCATGGTCGATCGTCTCCGCATTAAACTTCCTTGCGTCGGCTGCCCTGCGCTTGATAGTTCTGTCAGTTTTGTTCTGTCTGTTGGTTGAGACGCCTTCATGCTTTGGGATTGCTTAAGATATTGCGTCTCCTGAGTATGCTTGCCGTTATTCTGTCGAACCAATCTACCGCCTACTCTAATGCGTATTGCGATATGGTAGGTGCGAAGCTATTTTCATGGCTTGAACATTAACATCGTCCGCCACAATAATTATCTTGTCTGTAACGATATACTGAATTCCTCTACTTTCCCTCCGGCCGCTGTCTAATGAGCTTCCGCTCTACTAGTGTCTTTTGTTCCTTTTTTGCGGGGCGTCCTCAAGGATTCTTAATTTTTTCTCTCTAACATAAGTCGCTCCTGAAGGTGTCTTGCCATTGTTACGCCCCAAGTTAGAAGATCAGACTTGAACCGTGTAATATATATCGTCAGAATTACATGCCGTTGCAGTACCTCATGGTTCCTATAAAGAAGGCCTAGAATATCTGAGGATTTAAAAGCTAACATTAACGCCCTAATGATTCTTCAGTAAATATTAAGCTAATGACATAAGAAATGTTCTAATTCTGAGGGGATATTCTGAAGAAATGTATTCCTGGTGCGAGAAAGATGTTTTATTTTACATCAGTAAAAAAGCTTATTTCTTAGCTGTATTAATCCGTAACGTGTTCCTATTAGTTGTTTGCTTCAGCGCATAGTTAGCGCCACCTCTCATATCACCTATAGTGTCTCCGGCAAGTGTCGTCAGTGTAGATGATAAGTTTGTCGAGGGCAATCGCATGTACAATATCATTGATGTCGACGTCAAAAAAATGGCTGTGGCTTTTGCAAGTGACGTTAGCGTGGGTGATAAGTTTGTCGATGGCGATCGCATGTGCAATATCGTTGATGTAGACGTTAAAAAATTGGCTGTGGCTTTTGCAAGTGTCGTCAGCGTAGATGATAAGTTTGTCCAGGGCAGTCACATGTAGAATATCGTTGATGTAGACCTTAAAAAATTGGCTGTGGCTTTTGCAGGTGTCGCCAGCGTAGATGATAAGTTTGTGGAGGGCTATCGCATGTACAATATCATTGATGTGGATGTTAAAAAATTGGCTGTGGCTTTTGCAAGTGTCGTCAGTGTAGATGATAAGTTTGTCCAGGGCAGTCACATGAAGAATATCGTTGATGTAGATGTTAAAAAATTGGCTGTGGCTTTTGCAAGTGTCGTCAGCGTAGATGATAAGTTTGTCGAGGGCAATCGCATGTACAATATCATTGATGTAGATGTTAAAAAATTGGCTGTCGCTTTTGCAAGTGTCGCCAGCGTAGATGATAAGTTTGTCGAGGGCAATCGCTTGTACAATATTGTTGATGTAGACGTTAAAAAATTGGCTGTGGCTTCGCTAAAGTAAAGCCTGGATATACTTAGCGAACAGTGCTATAGACTCTCACACACATCACAAGCATGGCCAAACGGGTTGTTCACAAAGTCCCACTTAAACACTCTGGACGCACTGGCGCTTTCACTCAGTCTTAACACGTGTTCAGTGTAGCGGTGAGTCTTTGAATCTTCCTCCATGTTTTCCTCCTTCTGCTCCTCCTCCTCCTCACTTTGTTGACTACCAGTGGCCACAGCGGTGGCCATAGCGCGTCGTTCAGCTTTTCGCGAGGCGTTCCTCGCGTTTTTTCGGCGCTTTGAGATGCACGTTTCGCCTTGGCTCGATCTTTCGTTCATTGTTCGGCGGCCAGCTCCCAGGCGATCACCTCTTGGTCGGACGAACTCAATTTCTGTTCTTCTGCGTCGTTTAGCAGCAGCCTCCCTCTCTTTGGCTCCCTTGTTGCCAGTTCACCGTCAAGCGCAGTACATACATGCGGCGCACCCTCCTCGCACATGCGCAGTAGCGCGCGGCGCATCTGTCGAAACATGCGGACCGGCTAAGGTCAGGCGGCGGCTGCCGTGGCGAGGACGCGACGCACCCGCGCCTCTCGTGACTTCACTTGGTTTTCACACATGCGCAGATTTGGCGGCTCTAGCACACGCGAAACTCGGCTCTGACCTGCCTAGTGTAACTTTTCGCTACAAAAGAAAATGACCTCAAATGTTCCCGTATAGAGCGCCGTATCATTCAGTTTACTTATCTGGTTGCGATGCATGAGATAGGATTGCACGAACGATAATGCATGACCGTGGAAACCTCAACGAGTATTGCTTGGAAAGCACTATTCCGACGTCCAAGCCCCGAGAAAGGCTTTGCGATGTATGTGGGTTTGCGAGAAAGATCTTGCAATGGGAGTGGGTTTGTGCCAAGCAAATGAATGAAATACAATAAGCATTTAGTGTTATTTTATGTTAGTTTAGTTAGTTAAGTTTAGTGTTATTAACTCGCTTGAATCCTACAGATTCAAGCGAGTTAGTAACACTAAAGGAAGTAAATGGAAATTTGGTCCCCGTAGAAGCAAGTGCGGAACATCTAAACAGTCATTTCAGCCAAGTATTTACAGACGAGGCACCTATTTCCGAGCACTTTCAGTTTCCCGTTCCATGCATTGCTTATCATTCTAATCCTATCACTATCACAACAGATAGGGTTCTTCGGGCGATTGATAGGCTTCCATTAAATTCTAGCCCTGGTCCTGATGGCATAGGCACAAAACTTCTAAAGCTAACTTCTCATGTGTCGGCATTATTGTTATCACTTTTATTCCAGCAGTCTTTGAACAGTAGCTGTGTTCCAGACGATTGGCGAACTGCACTCATTATACCAATATTTAAGTCTGGAGATATTACAAATCCCAACAACTACCGACCAATTTCTCTTACTTCAGTGTGCTGCAAGCTACTGGAACACATAATATTTACCCACATCATGAAACACCTTAATGCAAATGACCTACTTGAAAATCAGCATGGTTTTCGGTACCGGCATTCATGTCAAACCCAATTATTTGAATTAGTCACGGATCTTCATTCTACAATTCATAGTGCCTTGTACACTGATGCAATTTATATTGATTTTTCAAAAGCCTTCGATCGGGTAGCTCACAAGCGCCTTATCAAAAAGGTGCAAAACTCATGACACTACAAAGTGGATTGATCATGATACTACAAAGTGGATTGAAGAAGTTTTAACTAACAGGCAGCAATCCGTATCTGCTAATAACATCGTTTCTGAAACTAAAAATGTTAACTCAGGTGTACCTCAAGGATCCGTCTTAGGTCCACTTCTGTTTTTAATTTATATTAATGACATCGCTTCAGTCATTAGCTCCTCCATACGTCTTTTCGCTGACGATTGTATCATTTGTAGGGAAATAGCTAATCCTAACGACGTTGTTGTCTTGCAAAGAGATCTAGATAGGTTAAGTACTTGGTGCAGTGTTTGGCAGATGGAAATAAACACCGATAAAACCAAACAGATGACTTTCTCTGCACTATCTAAAACACCAGTAAACAATTACAGTATAAATAATAGCGTCATTGCGCGCTCATCAACTTTCAAATATTTAGGCGTTGTTCTTTCCCCGGACCTAAATTGGCATAGCCACATAGAGTATATAACTAGCAAATCTTTGAAAAAATTAGGCCTGCTTAAACGCCGTTTATCTCTAGCTAACCCTTACACCAAACTGCTGGCCTACGCATCTCTAGTTCGGGCATCATTGGAATATTGTTCGGTAGTATGGCAACCCCACCAAGAAAACTTATCTAGCTCTATAGAATCAGTGCAAAATAAGGCAGCACGCTTTATTTTACGGTCGTACTCTCCATTTCAGAGCGTTACTGCAATAAAACAGTGTCTAAATCTTCTGGACCTCAACATACGACGCAAATTCTTTCGCCTATCGTTGTTCCACTCCCTCTACTACAACCATTCATCTTTTGCACGGAGGCACATCACAGCAGCACATCACATATCATCTCGAACCGACCATGCGCATAAAATTCAAACAATTTTCGCCCGCACAAAGAAATACCAGAATTCCCCGTTAGTCTTGGCTATAAGCGAGTGGAATGGTTTACCTGCTAACATTGTAGCTATCACTGAACCATCATCTTTCCGTTCAGCGCTACTAACATTTCTTGAATCAGGCGCAGCATTGTCGTCTGTTTGAACTTGTCGCCTTGTACCCCTGCTTTGCCGTATGCGTGTTCATATTATTTTTGTTTATTGCCCAGTGCACCATGCCCACGACGTATAAAAAAAACTACCGAATTTGATAATTAACACTTAGTTCTTTTGTTCTCTATCTGTATTATGCATGAAGTGAAGCTTGAGTAGTTGTGCTATTTGCTGCCCCCCCCCCCCTATGTACTGCCCAGCCGGGCCCTTAGGGTATTTAAATAAATAAAATAAATAAATTTCCACGACTGGGTTTAGAAACCACGATGGCGCGAACAGGTCAGCTTGTCTGGCCGGTGCACGCGAGCACTATGGGCTATCGTCGCAGCCGATCACGCCTCGTGTTAAACTGCAACGCACTATCGCGCTGTGCATTGCAGCTCGTCTTCATCAACTAATACCACTATATAACTAATGTCGTCGCCACATATGCCGCAGACCTAGCAAAGGAAAACCATGAGCCAGACAGTGTAAATACATCCTTTCGCGCGTCTATTCGGTTTATCTACGCTTTAACGCTACCCACTTTTTTATGGTTTCACACCATATTTCCGTATTCCGCATTACTCTTAATAATAACTCTTGGCTTTCTTTGCTGACACCACAACACGTTTCTCTGCTTGCAGGTCGAGCCAAGCGGATGTCATCCACTCAGTATGGCGCTGCTCAAGGAGTGCTTTCTGACGACACACCCTTGATGCATGACGCTTTCACCCGTGCTCCGAAAATGCAAGAAAACATCGCATCCACACTGGAAAAAGCTGCACCTGATTTCATTTAGCGTTGAAGCACAGGAAAAAAAGTTCCAAAAGGCAGCGAAGCTTACACACGGCGCCCTGATCTTTGCTTCTTCTTAAATCAGTCGTGGGTGCGACTGTGCACTTTCTGTTTTCAGACATTTTAAACTAAATCTGCTTACGGCACTCACAGCGCCCGCCTTGCGAATACAACACAAGCAAAACACAAACCAGTGATTTAGTCTCTAAACTGCTCTTTTAGGCGAAAAATAAAGTAGGTTTCCTCCAAGTGCCGGCTCCGCGTGCGTTTGAATTGAATTTCAGGCTCTGATGGCGTTCCTGCCGATGTGAAGCTTCGGTAAACCGCTTACGAAGAGAGTTTCTCCCAGAGAAATAAAGCTCTTAGAGACCAAAAGAAGAGGGCGCGTAGGGAGTCACACAGCAGGCCTGTGCTGGTCGCGGCTAGTGCAGACATTCGGGCGCAGCGTTAGTGTCGTCTCTCAGGTCTCTGGCATACCTGAACAAGACATACAAGCAGTACAAAAGCGCTTGGACCGCATCCGGAAGTTCATTGGACCGCATCCGGAAGCACGAAATTCAAACTTTGTGGCGTGCGTCGTCGGCAATTTGATTCCGATTCACATTCTGGCGGCGCCTGTTTGTGTGACATCAACAATCGACACCCCATATGAAAGAGTCTGTGTGGAGTGAGGCCAGGTGTCTACCGGTCGGAAGCCATGGCAGCCAGTCTGTTTGAGAGCAAGTGAAAAGTAAGCGTCGGAAGACTTTCAGGGTGACCGCATTGCTGCTCGACCGCATTGCTGCCAGCAGTCCGGACGACCAGGATGAGGATGCGCCGTACGGGCGGCAGAGCGATGCACCGTCGTCGGCCCACCGCCGCGGCGCTGAGGCCGTGATGGAGGCATGGCGGTCCGCATGAGCGCCGAGTGTTCGCCATGCGAGCCGCGAGAAACCGAAGCATCAACGACATCGGCGGCGAGGCGACCAGTGTCAGCACCACCCCCCTGATTGGGTGCACCTCGTGGCCATCCACCACCACGATCGCCACCCCTCCGCTGCTGGGACACGCACTGCGACCGCCCAGGCCCACGGGTGAGTGAGGCAGAACTTGTCTTTTCGGCCGCCTGGCGGTTTGCCTTTATGCACGCCCACTGTTGACGTGCCGGTTTGCCAGATGAGTGAAATAGCCTCTTGTAGAGACAGCGAAATGCTTCCGATGCAATTCAATTGGTTTCGTTTCGTTCAGTAGTCAAAGCAATCCGTTTCAACTGCAGCTGTGAAATAGCCCCCATTTGTTCCCTAGACGTGGCCACCAGCGCAGAATACCTAGGATGAGGTGGGCACCTCGGCAGCAAAGAAGCACTCATTCCATGTTTCGCACGCTGTCGGCCCCAGATAAAACTGCAGGTGATTTGCATTAATGCACGCCCATTGCAGACGTGCCGGTTTGCCAGATGAGTGAAGCAGCCTGTTTTAAAGACAGTGAAATGTTTCCGACGTAATTCCATTCGTGTCGTTTCGGTGAGCAGTCAAAGCAATCCGTTTCAACTGCAGCGGTGAAGTAGCCCCCACTTGTTCCCTACACGTGGCCACCAGCGCAGAACACCCAGGATGAGGTCGGCACCTCGGCAGCAAAGAAACAGTGACTACATGTTTCGCCCGCTGTCGGTCCCACATGAAACTGCAGGTGATTTTTATTTATGCATGGCCACTGCTGACCTGCCGGTGTGCCAGAGGAGTGAAGTAGCCTGTTTTAAAGACAGTGAAATGTTCCCGACGTAATTACTTTCGTTTCGTTTCGATGAGTAGTCAAAGCAGTCCGCTTCTACTGCAGCGGTGAAATAGTCCCCACTTGTTCCCTAGACGTGGCCACCACCGCAGAATACTCAGGATGAGGTGGGCACCTCGGCAGCAAAGAAGCAATGATTCCATGTTTCGCACGCTGTCGGCCCCAGATGAAACTGCTGGCTGTTTGCATTTATGCACGCCCACTACTGACGAGCCGGTTTGCCAGATGAGTGAAGTAGCCTGTTGTAGAGACAGCGAAATGTTTCCAACGCAATTCTATTGGTTTCGTTTCCTTGAGTAGTCAAAGCAATCCGTTTCAACTGCAGCGGCGAAGTAGTCTCCACTTGTTGCTAGACGTGGCCACCAGCACAGAATACCCAGGATGAGGTCGGCACCTCGGCAGCCCAGAAGCAGTGATTCCATGTTTCGCCCGCTGTCGGCCCCAGATCAGACTTCAGGTGAATTGCATATATGCACACCCATTGCTGACGTGCCGGCTTGCCAGATGAGTGAAGTAGCCTGTTGTAGAGACAGCGAAATGTTTCCAACGCAATTCTATTGGTTTCGTTTCGGTGAGCAGTCAAAGCAATCCGTTTCAACTGCAGCGGTGAAGTAGCCCCCACTTGTTCCCTAGACGGGGCCACCAGCGCAGAACACCCAGGATGAGGTCGGCAGCTCGGAAGCAAAGAAACAGTGACTCCATGCTTCGCAAGCTGTCGTCCCCAGATGAAACTGCAGGTGAATTGCATATATGCACACCCATTGCTGACGTGCCGGCTTGCCAGATGAGTGAAGTACCCTGTTTTAAAGACAGCGAGATGTTTCTGACGTAATTCCATTCGATTCGTTTCGATGAGTAGTAAAAGCAATCCGTTTCAACTGCAGCGGTGAAGTAGTCCCCACTTGTTCCCTAGACGTGGCCACTAGCGAAGAATGCCCAGGATGAGGTCGGAACCTCGGCAGCAAAGAAGCAATGATTCCATGTTTCGCACGCTGTCGGCCCCAGATGAAACTGCACGCCCATATCTGACGTGGCGGTTTGCGAGATGAGTGAAGTAGCCTGTTTTAAAGACAGCGAGATGTTTCCGAAGAAATTCCATTCCTTTCGTTTCGATGAGTAGTCAAAGGAATCCGTTTCAACTGCAGCGGTGAAATAGCCCCCACTTGTTCCCTAGACGTGGCCACCAGCGAAGAATGCCCAGGATGAGGTCGGCACCTCGGCAGCCCAGAAGCAGTGATTCCATGTTTCGCAAGCTGACGGCCCCAGATGAAACTGCCGGTGATTTGCATTTATGCACGGCCACTGCTGACGTGCCGATTTGCCAGAGGAGTGAAGTAGCCTGTTTTAAAGACAGCGAGATGTTTCCGACGTAATTCCATTCGTTTCGTTTCGATGAATAGTCAAAGCAATCCGTTTCAACTGCAGCGGTGAAGTAGTCCCCACTTGTTCCCTAGACGTGGCCACCAGCGTAGAATACCTAGGATGAGGTGGGCACCACGGCAGCAAAGAGGCAGTGATTCCATCTTTCGCCCGCTGTCGGCCCCAGATGAGACTGCAGGTGAATTGCTTTTATGCACGCCCATTGCTGACCTCCCGGTTTGCCAGATGAGTGAAGTAGCCTGTTTTAAAGACAGCGAGTTGTTTTTGACGTAATTCCATTCGATTCGTTTCGATGAGTAGTAAAAGCAATCCGTTGCACCTGCAGCGGTGAAGTAGTCCCCACTTGTTCCCTAGACGTGGCCACCAGCGCAGAATACCCAGGTTGAGGTCGGCAATTCGGCAGCCCAGAAGCAGTGATTCCATGTTTCGCCCGTTGTCGGTCCCAGATGAAACTTCAGGTGATTTGTATTGATGCACGCCCACTGCTGACGTGCCGGTTTGGCAGATGAGTGAAGTAACCTGTTTTAAAGACAGGGAGATGTTTCCGGCGTAATTCCATTCGTTTCGTTTCGATGAGTAGTCAAAGCAATCCGTCTCAACTGCAGCGGTGAAGTAGTCCCCACTTGTTCCCTAGACGTGGCCACCAGCGTAGAATACCTAGGATGAGGTGGGAACCACGGCAGCAAAGAAGCAGTGATTCCATGTTTCGCCCGCTGTCGGCCCCAGATGAGACAGCAGGTGATTTGCATTTATGCACGCCCACTGCTGACGTGCCGGTTTGCCAGATGAGTGAAGTAGCCTGTTTTAAAGACAGCGAGATGTTTCCGGCGTAATTCCATTCGTTTCGTTTCGGTGAATAGTCAAAGCAATCCGTTTCAACTGCAGCGGTGAAGTAGTCCCCACTTGTTCCCTAGACGTGGCCACCAGCGTAGAATACCTAGGATGAGGTGGGCACCACGGCAGCAAAGAGGCAGTGATCACATCTTTCGCCCGCTGTCGGCCCCAGATGAGACTGCAGGTGAATTGCTTTTATGCACGCCCACTGCTGACGTGCCGGTTTGCCAGATGAGTGAAGTAGCCTGTTTTAAAGACAGCGAGATGTTTCCGGCGTAATTCCATTCGTTTCGTTTCGATGAGTAGTCAAAGCAATCCGTTTCAACTGCAGCGGTGAAGTAGTCCCCACTTGTTCCCTAGACGTGGCCACCAGCGTAGAATACCTAGGATGAGGTGGGAACCACGGCAGCAAAGAAGCAGTGATTCCATGTTTCGCCCGCTGTCGGCCCCAGATGAGACAGCAGGTGATTTGCATTTATGCACGCCCAATGCTGACCTCCCGGTTTGCCAGATGAGTGAAGTAGCCTGTTTTAAAGACAGCGAGTTGTTTTTGACGTAATTCCATTCGATTCGTTTCGATGAGTAGTAAAAGCAATCCGTTGCACCTGCAGCGGTGAAGTAGTCCCCACTTGTTCCCTAGACGTGGCCACCAGCGCAGAATACCCAGGTTGAGGTCGGCAATTCGGCAGCCCAGAAGCAGTGATTCCATGTTTCGCCCGTTGTCGGTCCCAGATGAAACTTCAGGTGATTTGTATTGATGCACGCCCACTGCTGACGTGCCGGTTTGGCAGATGAGTGAAGTAACCTGTTTTAAAGACAGGGAGATGTTTCCGGCGTAATTCCATTCGTTTCGTTTCGATGAGTAGTCAAAGCAATCCGTTTCAACTGCAGCGGTGAAGTAGTCCCCACTTGTTCCCTAGACGTGGCCACCAGCGTAGAATACCTAGGATGAGGTGGGAACCACGGCAGCAAAGAAGCAGTGATTCCATGTTTCGCCCGCTGTCGGCCCCAGATGAGACAGCAGGTGATTTGCATTTATGCACGCCCACTGCTGACGTGCCGGTTTGCCAGATGAGTGAAGTAGCCTGTTTTAAAGACAGCGAGATGTTTCCGGCGCAATTCCATTCGTTTCGTTTCGGTGAATAGTCAAAGCAATCCGTTTCATCTGCAGCGGTGAAGTAGTCCCCACTTGTTCCCTAGACGTGGCCACCAGCGTAGAATACCTAGGATGAGGTGGGCACCACGGCAGCAAAGAGGCAGTGATCACATCTTTCGCCCGCTGTCGGCCCCAGATGAGACTGCAGGTGAATTGCTTTTATGCACGCCCACTGCTGACGTGCCGGTTTGCCAGATGAGTGAAGTAGCCTGTTTTAAAGACAGCGAGATGTTTCCGGCGTAATTCCATTCGTTTCGTTTCGATGAGTAGTCAAAGCAATCCGTTTCAACTGCAGCGGTGAAGTAGTCCCCACTTGTTCCCTAGACGTGGCCACCAGCGTAGAATACCTAGGATGAGGTGGGAACCACGGCAGCAAAGAAGCAGTGATTCCATGTTTCGCCCGCTGTCGGTCCCAGATGAAACTTCAGGTGATTTGTATTGATGCACGCCCACTGCTGACGTGCCGGTTCGGCAGATGAGTGAAGTAACCTGTTTTAAAGACAGCGAGATGTTTCCGGCGTAATTCCATTTTTTTTTTCATTTCGATGAGTAGTCAAAGCAATCCGTTTCAACTGCAGCGGTGAAGTATTCCCCACTTGTTCCCTAGACGTGGCCACCAGCGTAGAATACCTAGGATGAGGTGGGAACCACGGCAGCAAATAAGCAGTGATTCCATGTTTCGCCCGCTGTCGGTCCCAGATGAAACTTCAGGTGATTTGTATTGATGCACGCCCACTGCTGACGTGCCGGTTTGCCAGATGAGTGAAGTAGCCTGTTTTAAAGACAGCGAGATGTTTCCGGCGTAATTCCATTCGTTTCGTTTCGATGAGTATTCAAAGCGATCCGTTTCAACTGCAGCGGTGAAGTAGTCCCCACTTGTTCCCTAGACGTGGCCACCAGCGTAGAATACCTAGGATGAGGTGGGAACCACGGCAGCAAAGAAGCAGTGATTCCATGTTTCGCCCGCTGTCGGTCCCAGATGAAACTTCAGGTGATTTGTATTGATGCACGCCCACTGCTGACGTGCCGGTTTGCCAGATGAGTGAAGTAGCCTGTTTTAAAGACAGCGAGATGTTTCCGGCGTAATTCCATTCGTTTCGTTTCGATGAGTAGTCAAAGCAATCCGTTTCAACTGCAGCGGTGAAGTAGTCCCCACTTGTTCCCTAGACGTGGCCACCAGCGTAGAATACCTAGGATGAGGTGGGAACCACGGCAGCAAAGAAGCAGTGATTCCATGTTTCGCCCGCTGTCGGCCCCAGATGAGACAGCAGGTGATTTGCATTTATGCACGCCCACTGCTGACGTGCCGGTTTGCCAGATGAGTGAAGTAGCTTGTTTTAAAGACAGCGAGATGTTTCCGACGTAATTCCATTCGTTTCGTTTCGATGAGTAGTCAAAGCAATCCGTTTCAACTGCAGCGGCGAAGTAGTCTACACTCTTCCCTAGACGTGGCCACCAGCGAAGAATGCCCAGGATGAGGTCGGTACCTCGGCAGCCCAGAAGCAGCGATTCCGTGTTTCGCAAGCTGTCGGCCCCAGATGAAACTGCGCCAGTGATTTCCATTTATGCACGGCCACTGCTGACGTTCCGATTTGCGAGAGAAGTGGAGTAGCCTGTTTTAAAGACAGTGAAATGTTCCCGTCGTAATTCCATTCGTTTCGTCTCGATGAGTAGTCAAAGCAATCCGTTGCAACTGCAGTGGTGATATAGCCCCCACTTGTTCCCTAGACGTGGCCACCAGCGCAGAATATTCAGGATGAGGTGGGCACCTCGGCAGCAAAGAAGCTGTGATTCCATGTTTCGCACGCTGTCGGCCCCAGATGAAACTGCACGCCCATTGCTGACGTCGCGGTTTGCCAGATGAGTGAAGTAGCCTGTTTTAAAGACAGCGATATGTTTTTGACGTAATTCCATTCGTTTCGTTTCGATGAGTAGTCAAAGCAATCCATTTCAACTGCAGTGGTCAAGTAGTCCCCACTTGTTCCCTAGACGTGGCCACCAGCGCAAAATATCCAGGATAAGGTGGGCACCTCGGCAGCAAAGAAGCACTGATTCGATGTTTCGCACGCTGTCGGCGCCAGATGAAACTGCAGGTGATTTGCATTCATGGCCAGGATTCTGGTTCATGCGCCCCTAGTTCTCAAATCCGCCACCACGCGCCGCATGAAGTTGAGCTCCTCCTTCTCCTCTTACATCCCGGTCAAAAAATCCTTCAAAGTTCCTTCAGGGAGCCAACAGGATTCTTGACTGTCACCTCTACATGCACCTGAAGGACCTGAAGGAATCTGCATGGATGCTCTGTTTGCAATGGCGCGACTCTGACGGGGCTGAAGGCATCTCCATTAGCAGCTCTGTTGGCACCGGCGCGGCTCTGATGGTGCTAAAGGCATCTCCGTCAGCAGTTCTGTTTGTACCGGCACGACTCTGACGGTGCTGAAGGCATCTCCGTCAGCAGCTCTGTTTGCACCGGCGCGTCTTGAAGGTGCTGAAGGGATCTCCGTCAGCACGTCTGTTTGTACCGGCACGACTCTGATGGTGCTGAAGGCATCTCCATTAGCAGCTCTGTTTACCGGTCGGCGTGGCTCTGACGGTCCTGCAGAAATCTACATGCAGCGCTGCTCTGTCTGCGGGCGACGTTAGCTTCGACCCAGTCAGAAAAAACCATTGGAACCAATTGGACATTCCAATTGGAACTAAATGGACATTCCCATTACTTCCAATTGGATTTCCCAATTGGAACCAATTGGTTCCAGTTGTGTTTTAGCCCCCGACCAATTGGACCCAACTGGACTAGCCAATTGGACCCATTAGGCCAGGCAGTTATTTGACCCAGAAAATATTCACAAAATATGCTACGTTCATTGAGAAAGGTAGCTAAATGTTTGAATAATATGCTCTAGGATCTTGGATGAATATTTCTACAACTTAACATATTAAAATGTGCAAAAGGAAAACTGATATATGAGGACTGCAAGTAGACACTGTGCCTAGTACCAATCAACATTTTTCTACGGAATTGAAATTAACATGCTTTTATGGAAATCAAAGCCAACAGACACATGCATATCACACACAAGCAACACTGCACATTCAGGCACTAGTAGCATACATTAGTTCGATATGTACATCCAGAGAACACACTTCTGCTCCAACTTATATACCCAATTTATTAGGCTCTCATGCTGGGGCCGGTGGCGCTTGCCCACTGAGCGCAGATATTTAATTTAATTTCAGCTCCAGTGGTGGTATAGGTGATGAGCACCATTTATTAGGCTAAGCTGCTGATAGCTCTTATTGTAAGTACCATATTAGTTCTACCTTTTTCGTCAAACATGCAAACATTCATTGGATAAATTGGGTGCAGTTCGGCGGACCAATTGCATGCAATGGGTAAGACCAATTGGGCTCACCAATTGGAAACCCAAATGGTTCAATTGGTTAGTCCATTTGGACCATCCAATTGGAACACCATTCCAATTGGAACCATTTGGAAACCCAAATGGTTCAATTGGTTCGTCCATTTGGACCAACCAATTGGAACACCATTCCAATTGGAACCAATTGGAAACTGAACTCGTCCAATTGGAACCAATTGGAACCCATTGGAAATCCAATTGGTTCCAATGGTTTTTTTTGACTGGGGACCGTCACCGGTATAGCTGCGAATCGCTTCGGGAAAGTTATAATACTGGCAAGAAGCTTAATTGTACGTTTTAATCGGTTTGTGTAGCACACATCTTGTAGTACCAGCACAACCGCTCACCGGTGGAGATTTATTTGGCCAGAAAGCAGCTTACGAAATTAGCGGGGACATATCTGAAACACACGTACGTATGCTCAAACATATACAATATTCGTGCAAATTGCATGATTCTTGCAAGCACGCATTAATGAGCTGCGCGCCCTTCCGATAGTGCCTGAAAATTCTTTGCACGGAGGCCATGAATCGCTGTAGAGCTCGCGTTCTCGATCATATGCTTAGCTTTCAAGGATGCATCCGGCCGGCTTCACTCGATCCTGGCTCATTTTCGGCAAAACTGTACACATATCATATATCAATATTGGACGGTAAACGTTGTCTCGTAGTGAACTTGACAACTGATGCGTACCAACCAAGCGGTTCGCATAACTGAAGTACTTCTGCGTTTCGTGCGAAGCATGCAAAGACGGCCGGCCGCTATTCGGCTTTGCTGACTTTTCTTCACTCGTCCTCGGCGCAGACGATTCCAGGCGCACGGCATAAACTACGGCCAGGTGAAAAAAAATGTGTGTTAGCTGCGCAGTTAATTTTAATCTAGGGAGAACCATCAATTGAGGCGAATGAATTTTTAAAAGGTGCTGCACAATTAATTCTAGCTTAACGCGTTTGTGCGCGTTGCGCGCAAAAAGTAGAGCAAATGTGGTATCGGTACGTACGTCGATCATACTTCATACTCAAAACTGATTATGTTCGACCTTTCCGCTATGCATATGCTGCGCACCGCGTGCAGTGAACCCGCCCGCTATCAGGGCAGATCTGCCTATCTGATAGCCAGTACACGTACGCATGTTTGTGTGCGGCATACACCGGCCAGGAACTGCGCCAGTCGGAATTAACTTTTTCTACTACGCATAGCCTTCCCTCGATCCTCGATCATCCTTTCAGCAAGGTGGAGACGCTGCATGCATGCTCGATCGTCCAGAGCTTCCTCGATCGGGCAACGAAACCAGTGCCCATATTCTACGCGGGAGCGCGCGCCCGCACCGATTTTCGTAGTCACGAGGAATTCATACGCCAGCGCACCTTTCAGTCGGGGATTAAGGTGACTGAATGCAGCGCACAGCGCTATAAGCGCGGCAAAGACGTGCAGCGAATTGCTCGCGCTGAACGACAGCGCAATTTTTTTTTTCCATGGCGCGACGTTTCTGTTTAAATAATTTTCACCAAGCAGGAAAGCGCCCTGCACTTGCATTGACTGTTGAAGCCAAGCGCAGTGAGTACACTGAAGTCCCCTCGAGGCATCTGTGTTGTCATGAGAAGCCGCACAACTCATGTGCGGCTCTCCTTCAGTTATATCTCCCAAACTCCCCTCCCTACGCAGAGTAGCATGCCAGCGATATTGAAACACCGGCTAAATTCTCTGTATTTCATTAAAGAGTCTCTCTCTCTCTGGCGATGTGTATCATTGAAAACATTAAACTCGCCCACCTAGCACCGCGATGTCAAGTGAACATATTCCTTGACGCTGGATTCATGATCTCTATGCAGTTAATTCCCAGCCCCCTGTATGTCACACTAAGTGAATGGGGATTAACCATCACATCACACCAACTGGCCAGCTCCACTGGCTGGAGGACCTTCTTTGAAAGGCATTTGCGTAAAAATTCTTCGTATCACTAGGGTATACGGCAACTTAATTGACAGCAGTAACAGAATTTTGGTTCCCGGAACACACCCATGGAACATGTAACGCTGCATCAAAAATAAGTGCAGCCAGTTTTGAGGCTTTGAGGTTTTGAGGATTGTTCTCGCAATCACTCTCCGAAGGTACCATTCCAGACGACTGGGAAGTGGGGAAGGTCGTTCCCGTCCACAAATCAGGTAGTACTGATTCACCTCTTAATTATCGCCCCATTTCATTAACAAGTGTACCGTGCAAAATCATGGAACATGTCATTTACTCTCAAATCATGCAATCTTTGGATTCAAATAATTTCTTCCATCCATCACAGCATGGATTTCGCAAGGGGTTTTCCTGCGAAACTCAACTAGCCATTTTTCTACATGATATTCACGCCAACCTTGATACTAACCTGCGAACTGACTCCATTTTCTTAGATTTCGCTAAGGCATTCGACAAAGTACCTCATCAACGCTTGCTTCTTAAACTCTCCCAGTTGAAGTATACATCCGAACATAATTGCATGGATTAAAGCTTTCCTCACGCATCACTCTCAGTCCGTCGTCATTAATAACCAACTTTCCAACCCGCTTCCAGTAACCTCTGGCGTCCCACAGGGTTCTGTTCTCGGTCCTTTGTTATTCCTCATATACATTAATGATTTACCCCAGCATGTCTCTTGTCACATCCGCTTATTCGCCGATGATTGCGTCATTTATCGCTCAGTGACTAACCATTCTGACCAAGAATCCCTTCAGGCAGACCTGCGCCATGTGCAAGACTGGTGCTACCAGTGGATGATGATGCTTAACTCTAACAAATGCAAGTGCATGTCCTTTCCCCGCCGTCGAAATCCTCTTGTTTTCAAATACACAGTCTGCAATTCCCCAGTTGACCTCGTCCAGTCATATACATACTTAGGAGTCACCATTTCTAATGATTTATCTTGGCGTTTGCACGTGACTAACCTGATATCATCTGCTAATAAAACACTAGGTTTCTTAAAACATCACCTACGGGAAGCCCCACAACACGTAAGACTACAAGCGTACATCTCATTCATTAGAACTAAACTTGAATACGCATCACCCATCTGGAGCCCTTATCAAGAATATTTAACACACGCTATCGAATCTTTTCAAAACAGGGCTATCAGATTCATGCACTCCTCATACTAGTACGATGTCAGCATATCATCCCTCAAATCGTAGTCAGGTCTAGCTAATCTTTCTAGTCGCCGTCGCATAGCCAGTCTTGTCCTGTTTCACAAGTTCTTTTATTCACCACTAAAACAAGAACCATACATTTGCGCACTTCCACAATGTAGGTCCCACCGCATCGGTCGATCATTCTCTTCCAAGTTTTGCGTCCACGTGGCCGTACCACTGTTTTTGCCAACTCATTTTTTTCTCGTGCAGCAGCTGACTGGAACGGCCTTCCCCATAATATTACTGCCATAACATGTTCATCATCATTTTCAAGCACTGTTGATTCCTGCATTTCGTAAACCCCACCCCTTATGTAACACCCTGGAAAAGGGTCTTTAAGGAAAATAAAGTGATGTGATGTGATCTACAAACATGATTTATTACACACACTAGGCCACAACAACAAAGCAGAGGGAGTAATAAATGTTGGACAGGAACGTGCATTATTAATTACACTTAAAAGCAGCAAACATTTTAAACACATGAAAAAACAAGGCTGACAAAGCATCATACTATCAGGCTGCAAGGCCAGGTATATCCTTATGTCTAGAGACCAGATTTTAGGCAAATGCCTATTTTTTTCAAGGCATCATAGGCGCACCATTTTTACATATGAGCATGAATTAGGCGTTCACGACATGTTTAATACACATTTGATGGTGCCATAAATGCCTATTTTGGGCGTCAGCGCCTATAAATGCCGATTTCCAACGTTGGTGCCTAAAAATGCCCTATTTTGAAGAAAATGGCCCTGATATACGTTGTGGTTTTGTTTTCAGATTCTCTTTGTTTTCGAATCCATTTCGGTTTTGAGTTGAACCCACACATGGCAACATTAAATGACTTCGTCACTTGGGTGTGGTGAACACTACTCCAACGCCGACTGTGTAGACAATGTCAACCACATCAGCCAAAAATATCGAAATAACCTTTTTCCTGTTTCTGCCGTTTTGTAGTTACAGCTTGTAAACTCTGGCCGTTAAAATGGTAGTTGACGAGATGGTGCTACATTTTGGAAAGTACATGAAGTACGTAAGTTTCGTCCACATAATTCCCAGTGGGTTCGAGTTGACTGCAAATTGTTCCATAAGCTGGCTGGATAAAGTTTAACTGGATAAAATTTGCCATATTGGTAATCTGCCTTATGATCATTCCTTGTGCCTCATCTGCATGTCATCCTAATCAAATAGCCTTTGGCGGCAGTTTTCTTGGAGTAGGCCGCACTGGACAGCTGAGAGCCGTGCCAGTCGTGCGTGCATACGGAACACATTCATGCACTCAAACAATGTTTGATGCTTGTATGAATATCACTCTTTTGGCGTCACTCCTATGTCATATTATCTCAACCCTTCAATCGAAATGGTTTCCTACAAGCACACTCCTGTAACATCTGTTGGTGTGGAGCGTTCCTTTTCAGCTTACAAGCTTGTTCTCAATGAGAAGAGGCACAATTTTGAGCCCACCAACATGGAGACGTTGCTTGTGTGCTACTGCTTTCATGACTTTAGCAGTGATTACTATATGAACGGTGTTTATTTATTATGAATCCCCAGTGGATGTACGTAGGCCCGTGCTGAACTATATAATTATTTTCGGCATATAAAGCATCACCAGCACTAAGCGGCTACATTTTTAGCATTTTTAGCATTTTTAGCAAGCACCATTTTAAGTCCGCGTGACTTCCGACACTTGGAGCCACTAACTATAAAACGCAGTTTACACAAATGGCGACACATTTATTAATGTTAAAGCACCATGCATGCCTGCAATAGATAAGTTTAATTCCTATGAGGATGACTCTGAACACATGTCGGATGCTTTAAAGTCACATTTGCGTCAATTGCTAAATGCACGGCCTCTTGTTTTACTATTGTGCACGACAAGCAAATTGTTTGTTTCCAGGTATGCCAACGCATTTTAAAAGGCTTTGTAACCATCTCTTTTGCTCTGCTGAAGCATGCGTGTTGTACGAAAAGCTTCACGACAGCTTTAAAAAGAGTGCTTCTAAGGTTTGCACACAATGGTTAAGATCTCAAATCATTCCGGCTGTTTTTACTTTATGGCAGATATTGCGTGCTGATGTTCGGATCTGATAAGTGCAATTTTGATGCAGTTTATAGTGCCTATTTTCTTTTTAGGTGCCTAAAATCAAATCTTAACCACCTATTTTTGGCGCCTAAAACATGCCTTCTTGGTGCCTAAAAATCCGGCCTCTACTTATGTCTTATAAATCCCATCAACAGACTTTGTCAGCATACATGGCAATGTGTTCTCTCTTGCATTATTTGCACTAAATACTTTGAAGCATAAATGTTCCAAGAATAAAAGAAACTTTGAGATTAGTGTAATATTGTCACGTAGTTGTGATGGCTGCAGTTTGGCAGTCAGGTAGACAGCAAAACGGCTTCCAAAGAAACACTGTTGGGCTGTTTCACACCCACAAAGAACTGAACGACTCGGCAGCGGTGTAGCAACAAGCGTGCTTGGAGGTCGTCGAAGACAATGCCTGCCGCTTGTGGCCGTGCTGAATTTATAACTGACGACGAACTTTTGACAATGTGACAATATGGAGCAACCTCCCGTCACAATCTGAAGATTGGTGTAATTGCTGCTAACTGCAATGAATTTCATGGCCACAAGTTTGAAAAAAGTTAAACACACTGAAGAGCTACCTTAAAGGAATACAAAAATAAAAATACACTGAAACTACCTTCATGAACTGCACATCATACATCACTACCAGATCAATCTCTTTCCTTCTGGTTGGGCACTTCACACAAGTATGAAACATTATTAATACTAAAGAAAACACATTGCAGAGACACATCATCAAGGGAGTGCAAACAATTATTCTGATCAGCCGGTGGGTGCTGACACTGCATGATATGTAGGACATCAAATACAAGTGGTGAAACAAGAAGCCTTTGGGAGTGAAAATATATACAGCCTGCAATCTCATAAGTTCCAAGTACATAACAATATGAGCCGTCTACCATTTTAACATAACAAGAGCTGGTCTTTTTTGGAGTCAAATAATCCGAACTGTGTATAATAATGCTGCCAATTTGTGCTCGAAAGTACCTAGACATCTGAGGAATGCAGCCAAAGTGTGAATTGAAAATCATTTTTAGCTGCTCGGGAAATGAAGGAACAGGGTGTGGCACACCTAGAGCACATGTCTGGTAGCTGTTTGTGTGCTAAGCGCCAATATTTTTCTTGGCAAAAGCCAAATGAGCTGGGAGCTCCAAATTTCTTTCTGAGCTTCGATAGCACTGCTGCATTATGCACCGTTCAGCGGCAACCTGCAGTGTAGTTTGCAGGTACATGTGGCGCCGTCTCGTGGCCGAAGAGACAAGCACTGAGTAGGCAGCTCGGCGCGGCCCGACCGGCTCCGCTTCCCGAGGAAGGCGCAAACAGCGAGTTTGTGCAGCTTTGCGGATTTTCTGGAAGCTTTACCTCGGCCATCCTACGCCATGGATGTCGGTCGCACTCGGGAAAAAAACCAACCGGAGATACTGTTGCGTGAAGGACTGTCATACCCGAGAAGGGAACGGAGACGTGAAGCTGTTTCGTTTCCCTGCAAGGCCGTACGGGTCAACCCGGCGACTGAAGTGGATCGTCGCAGTGCGTCGTGTCAAGGAAGTTGCACTGGTGTTATAATTCACGTGAAGCTAAGAGGAGAAAAAAAGTATAAATGTGGAGCGGCTGAATGAAGCTATAATATTGAGCGTTCATTAAATTCGCCGCTAGTAGTTCTCTTGCTTGGTATCGTCGAATTGCGGTCGCGCTCCCGCGTTGAGAAGCCGTTTTCTGGTTCTGTCAGAACAACGGTCTTCAAATCAGGATTCGTCGCGTTCGAAAGCAGGGCTCTTGGTCGCGGTTTTGTCCTATACTAGTACTCAAGTACGTGCGCTCAACGTTAGCGCGTACGTGTCGAGGTACCATGAATTAAAGGCAGCACGCCTCGCGGGGTGAGTCGCAGGTGATTAATTCAGGTCCCACTCCCGTATGTCGTTCCCTTATGTGTTTGCCCGTCTCGCGCAGATTTCCATGCTTTGCCTAAGGGGTGAGTTGATTTTGCAGTGCTTTCTGTCATACAAATTTGGTTGCATTATATTTTAGTGGTGAAGACTTCTTCAACTGCAGCCCAAATGACAACACAAAAATATGTTCAAAACACTTTGTCCGTGGTGAAAACAGTACCACTGAAACGCATCCCGGTTATCTCCCGACAAGCAAGGTCATACATGAAACTGCCCTAACATTATTAACAACCTGAATTCAGCTGTAAACACCTCGATACCGCGGGAGTCATAAAGAGGCTGACTGTGTGGTTGCTTGGACGTTCAGTCTGGGCTCGATAGATGCAATTCTTTCTGTACACCCACCACTGTTTACTGTGCTTTCGATTGCACGCTACGGGAAAAATTCACATAATCACGGGTCCCGTGCATCTAAACTTTGTCCCTTTATGTTTTTCAAAATCTATTTTCCAGATCAGTTACCAATGCAAAGCGGCGAGACGGTTGCTTACACATGCACTGTACATGCACAAGTTGAACGTCGTACACGTGTTTGCCCCGCTGAGACTGACACTTCGCCGAAATTTCAGCGCCGTCCGTTTCCTTCACTGAGTGAACATGGTTGCTCTCGTAAAGGCGACATCCTTTTTAGAGCTCCGGTCGCCGAAAATACACACCGATGGCATCAATAGGCTTGAATCCGCAATATAAAACAACCGACATTTTCAAATTCCTACTGGGCATGCACGCCGCAAAGAACGACCGCCTACCCAGTACCAAAAAAACATGTGGTGGCGGCGCTGTAAGCAGCGCGACAGCTATGTTGGCTAGGTGGCTATGTTGACAGCCGTGCTGTGCGGACGTGCGTTTTTGGTGCTCTTCGGATCACGCGTGGAGACCGGGACCGGACAGACTGCGAGAGCGTCTGCGTAAAATAGATGAGTACTTTCCTTTAATAGTTTTAAAAGTGCGTTTAGTTTTTTAGGCTGTTAGGGGAAGTGCAGGTTAAGGAATAGAATTTAGGTCAGTGACCTAATTTCGGCCGGGACTATTTGGCCGACAGTTGTCTCAGTGTTTTTTTTTTGTGTGTGTGCGTTAACTTTTAGAGAGATAGCTATTTTTTTCCAAGTGATTGATCGGCGTTTGCGGTAGCCAGACTTTTATTTGATTTTGCACGTGTTTTCAAGTGTTTTCGTCTTGAGCGTGTAGATATCTGGGCATTTGGTGCAAGCAATAATCGAGTGTTGCTACGATGGTTACTGAAGGTTAGATGTATGGAGTGTGAGGAATCGGTGAATTTAAAAGAAACGCGGTTCGATTCAGTGGAGGAGGCGGAAGGCGCAGATTTTATGTGCAAATTCTGCGTATTAGGTGCACGCCTGGACAGGGCTGAACAGGCGAACAGCGAACTAGTGCTAAGGATGGATGCTCTAGAAACAGAGTTACAGATAGAGAGGGCAGAGAAGCGTAAGCTTCAAGTACAGCTATCTCAGATCGAGTCAAAAACGGCTGACACCGCCATTGGAAGCCACAATGGCGGGCATTCCAGCGCCAGCCACGTGGATGGGGCTTGCACTGGCATGGACAGCGAGGGGCCAGTAGGTCAGACATGTTCAGGCAGGAACAGCTATGCACAGGTGGCAGCTGGGAATTCGAGAGGCGGTACTGAGAAGGGGTCCGGGCTACTTCCAGGAAATGAGGGCACAGTCGCTGATAAGAGGCAGCGAGATCCGGAAGTTAGGAGGGAGTGGCAGAGTACCCTAGTGCTTATCGCTGGTGACTCAAACATGGGGCGCTGCAAAAGAGCTATCCTGGACCGGGTGAAGGGTGATAGGCGGGTAGCAGTCGGGGTGTTTCCAGGAAAGACAATGGACGATGTCCTGACAGCGACTAAAAGTGAACTTTCCGAGAAGGCTGCAAGGCGTAACTTGGTAGTGGTAGCGGCGGGGCTAAATGATGTCCTGAATGGTAACGCCGCACAAGTAGGGAAAACATTAGCTGAGGGAGTTGACGGTATAAGGGCGATAGCACAGCAAGCGCAGATCGTGGTGTGTACAGTGCCTGAGGTACAGGGAAGGAATGCAGAGGTTGCTAAAGACGTTGTGAATCTTAATCGCGAGATAAGGCAGTTAGGCCTCGAGAAAGGCTTTGAGGTGGTAGAAATAAACAAGGAAGTGCACAGGGCAGGTTCGGGCAGAGACTTTGGACGAGATGGCATCCATTTCAGTGGAAGGGTAGGAGAAGAGATAGGCAGGCGCCTGGGAGGCCGAGCGGTAGCTTTTTTAGGGGGTCCACGGTGGCTCAGGGCGTAGGTGTAGGTAGAAGCGATGTAAATGTAACAATAGCGGCTGATCCCAACAAAATGGCCACTAGGAGGCCCAGAAAGAAAACTACGAAAAAGAAATTTAACGCCAGGATCAGTTACATAAACATGCAAGGGGGTAGAAAGAGAGCGAAATGGCTAGAAATAGAACAGCAGTTAAAGGACGAAGCAGTAGGTGTGTACGCTCTATGCGAGACACATCTGAGGGATCTAGAAGATCCACCTTTCATCGATGGCTATGTCTGGGAAGGGTGCAACAGAACAACAACGGAGAAGAAGGGAGGAGGAGTAGGTATGCTGATACATCAAGGAACAAATTGGCAAAGAATAAAATCAACTTGCAAAGAACATGTCTGGGTATCAGGTACAATTGCTGGCAAAAGGACATGGCTAGGGGTAGTTTATTTAGGGACCGGGGACAAATGCAGGCAAGAAAACAAGGATCTAGTTAAGTGCCTCAATGACGATATAAAGCAGATTGGAGACGGTGTCGATATTATTTTGCTTGGAGACATGAACGGCCACATCGAGGATCTGGATGGATACACAGATTGTAACGGGAAGTTAATGCTAGACTTGTGTGAGCGGCACAACTTAGTTATTGTCAATAGAGAAACTAAATGTGAGGGACAAATCACGTGGGAATCCCGTAACAGGCAAACAACCATTGACTACTGTCTAATGTCGCAGGGCATCTATAGCAAGCTCGCAATAATGGAAATAGACGAAGAGGGGAAGGACAGCCTAGGAAGTGATCATAAACGTATTAGTCTACAGTTGGGAGCCCTAGTCAAAAGAGAAATGCAACGAAGTCCAAAAGACAACGCAAAATTAAATGATGAACAAATAGCGCTAATATCAGCCGATATAGAAGAAATAATTGAGAAACGCCACATGGAAAATTGGGATTATAATCAGTTGGAACTGCTCATCGCTACAAAAATGAAACAAGTGAAAGGAGTTAACCGCTGGAGAGGAAAGAGGAAGCCACGAAGCTGGTGGAATATGGAAATTAAGGAGGCCATCGAACAACGACGGGTGGCTTCAAGGGAACACAGAGAAGCAAAGAGGGCGCAGTTATCTGTAGAGGAAATAGGAAAAAAATGGGAATCTTATCGACAAAAGAAACAGCAAGTTCAGGTCCTAGTCCAGGCTAAAATAAAGCAGTCCTCTGATAAATGGCTGGCTGAAGTTCGCGAGGCAAATAAAGGGGGGCCAAGAAAATTCTGGAACCATATAAGCTCGTTGGGAAAAACAAATCAAAGAAAGCAGGAACAGATTATAGATGCTGAGGGAAAATGTTTGGAGGGAGACGATGCTGTGGACTACATTACGTCATTTATAGCTGCGTCTTTTAGCGACGCCAATGGGGTAATCTCCCCAAGTGAGGCGGCAACACAGGACAGCACAAAAGAGAACAGCTTAGAACTGACTAGTCTTAACTGGGAAAAGGCGGAAGCGAATATTCCTAAAACCACATCCGCAGGGATAGACGAAATTCCAATTAAGCTGATTAATGAACTTGGCCCAAGAAGCAAGGACGCGCTGATAAAAGCATTGGAGGCAGTCATAACAAATCAGCAAATTCCGCACAGCTGGAGACAGAGTAAAATGAATTTGATTTATAAAGGGAAAGGAGATAAGATGAACATAAAATCCTTCCGTCCGATTACGATAACATCTGTTATGTACAGGCTGGCAATGCAGGCGGTGAAATTAAAAATGCAGTCATGGGTAGAAGGGAATAGGATACTCGGAGAACTTCAGAATGGGTTCAGAAGGGGTAGGCGGTTAGATGATAGCCTGTTCGTGCTTACCCAATGCATAGAAATAGCTAAGGCGGAAAATAGACCTCTGTTTATAGCCTTTCTAGACATAAGCGGTGCATACGATAACGTGAACAGGGAACTCCTGTGGAGCATATTGAAAGATTTAGGTATTGGTGATGAGGTAATTGATTTTCTACAGGAAATCTACCGAGATAATGAAGTTGAAATTACATGGGAAAGGAAAAAAAGTACCACAACTGTAGGGGTGCACAAAGGATTAAGGCAAGGTTGCCCTCTATCACCGCTGCTGTTCATGCTTTACGTGATAAATATGGAAAGAAGGCTAGAAGAAAGTAATCTGGGTTATAATCTATCGTACAGATTAGGCGGAAATGTAGTTGAGCAGCGACTCCCGGGTTTAATGTATGCGGACGATATTGTACTGTTAGCAGATAGCCAGGAAGATTTACAAACTTTGGTTAATTGCTGTGGAGACGAAGGAGACGCTCTAGGATTCAGTTTTAGTGCAACTAAATCAGGTGTGATGATTTTTAACGATACAACTGATCAGGTGCTTACAATACAAGGCCACGAAATACCCAAAGTGGCCGAATACAAATACCTCGGGATATGGCTAAACGAAGGGCAGATATACACGGAAAAGCATGAACAGGCTCTTAGGGCAAAAGGACGAAGAGACGCCGGGATAATGAAACATAGGGCATTATGGGGGTACAACAAATATGAAGTACTAAGAGGTATTTGGAAAGGAATAATGGTGCCGGGACTTACTTTCGGCAATGCGGTTCTGTGCTTAAGGGCAGAAGTTCAGTCGAGATTAGACGTAAATCAGAGAGCTGTTGGAAGATTAGCACTAGGTGCCCACGGCAAAACCACAAACGAGGCAGTACAAGGGGATATGGGCTGGGCATCGTTTGAGGCACGGGAAGCTAAGAGTAAAATACTATATGAAGAACGCCTGAGGAAATTGGACGATAACAGATGGGCAGCTAAGGTATTTAAATATTTATACAGAAAGAACGTTGACTCACAGTGGCGGAAAAGAACTAGAAAACTAACCAGTAAGTATGCCGGTCATGAGGACGGAGAAAGAAAGAGCATTAAACGACAGGTTAAAAACGCGGAAGTTAAAAATTGGATGAATTCAATGGAAAAGAAACATAGTGTAGAACTATATCGATTCTGGAAAAGGCAGATCAGGAAAGAAATTTTTCTATGATAACTCAAGAGGCAGTGCCCTACTTTTTGAAGCTAGATCAGGGTGTCTTAGAACGCGCAGCTACAAAAAGAAATTTAACGAAGAAGATGACACATGTGCAGTGTGTGGTAGATCTGTGGAAACAATTGAACACCTCATAATCAAATGTGATGGTATCCATCCGGATGTCGATGCAGGCACAGTCACTCTTTCTGAGGCCCTAGGGTTTAAAGATAACAATGGTCATGTAAATAAATCTGCAGTGGAAGTCAGCAAAAAGCGATTGGAGGATTGGTGGTTGAAAAGCAGAGATGTGGCATAAGGTTAGAATAGTAGGAAACCGTAGGCAAAGTTGATGGAGAATCTTAATGAGAATTGCCAACACAGTAAACAAAAAAAATAATAAATAAAGAAAAGCTGAGCATGGTGGCAATTGCCACCACCCCGTTTCAAAGGGGGCGCTCCTATCCATCCATCCATCCAGCGGCGCCGCCTGTCTATTGCATGTTGCCTATAGGCACCAGCTTGGCTGCTGACACAAGCCGCAGTGCACGGCCAATCCCATCTTCAAAAGGAACCGTGGACACACCCCATAATGGGCCAAACATGCGCGTAGCCTTAGAAAGGTGCAGCAGCTGGTGAACATTATATGTCATAGCTGCCTCACCATAGAGCCTCGCTGCTATCCCTAGTAGCACAGTATGTAACTGCAACGTTGCCACAACATTGCCAATGTTGTACTATGTTGCGCTAACATTCTTCAACATTAGATAATGTTGCTGCTATGTTACCAAGCAACTTGCTGATAACGTTGCTCTGAAGTGGTCTTTTCACATTGCAGCAATATTGTCAAATGATGAATAAATGTTGAACCACATACGATGGCATTGCTATAACATTCATGCTATAGGTTAATCTGCCCTCTCTGGCTATTTCTGAAGCCCAAATAGAAAAGTCGGTACCAGATCACTTCCCCTCACCGTGAGAGTATTAATTTGTTTATTAATTTTTACTTCGATTGCAAGTTTGCATGTGGTGTGTATGCAAATGGTGACACTAAGGTAGAAAGATATATTTCTATCTGAAATATTTTTAAACAGCTGGAATTACTTTGTTTTTAATTAAACAGGCAGACAAAATTAAAACTGCCGAAGAAATTTAGTTCTGGTTTCACTGACGCCCTGCAGTCTAATGGTCCAAATCCAAACCGCGGCTACTCGCGGCCGCGCCGAGAGACAAATTCCAATCCTGCGGCGTGCGCTGGTCCGAGAACTCGCGTGTCAGCGGCAGTCATGGCAAGATTTTCACGTTTTTTGTTCTTCTAGTACAGTTTTTTGGCGGTCGTCGTGCCCGCACTGCTGTGTTTCGTTGTGGTTTCACTGGAATTCAGCTGAAACAACAAAGGCTTGCCCAGAGGATGACCTCAATGGTGAGTGATTTCTAGACTTGCATTGTTGTGCTGTGACCTGTGTTGGTTGGCACAAAGCCAGTAGTGTATATATGTTACCCATGCCCTGCGTGATAGTTTGATAAAGTGCTACATTCGTTGTATTATGAAGAGAATGAAGTGTTCGCTAATCGAGGTGTCATTTCGGCAACGACGCCGAAGAACAGCAGAGGCTGTTCACGACGAACTAGAAAACTGTTTTCGTCAAGGGTACCCACGATGGTGAGAGCCGGCTTTTGCGGGTACGCATCACGAAATGCTACCCTGTTTGGCAGTTGTCAGTCTTGGTAATGGTCATGGCAGCAGATTGTGCGCAACAGGAGCAGAACAGTTTCAAGATGCCTTTTCATCGCATAATGTTATTTTATCCTCTTTATCAGCGCCGGTCGAGGACGCAGTTGAAAGCCGCAGTTCTCACTTGTCAGATTTTAGCACCGCTAGCAGCATCCCTGACATATAAAGTGCAACGTAAGAGTTGTCGCGAATTTCTGACAATGAGGAGTTGGTGGGTTATGAAGATAGGATGACACCTGAGTCTGGTTCCGCTACTCAATGTCTAGAGCACGACTTGCGCGTGTGGGCAATTAATAGCCAATTGCCTGCTTCTCACCTGCATTCCCTGCTTAAAGTGCTGAAACCATACCATCCAGAGTTACCCACGGATTCTAGAAAATTACTAAAGACGCAGAGGCATAGTGATCCAGCAGTGATGAGCGATGGTCATTACCACTACTTTGGAATTTTTCGTTCTCTGGAAGAACAAGTTGTGCATGTTCCTTAACGTCTGCGCTTTGTGCGAGGGCATTACACCAGTTCTCATGCATTCTACTGGAAGATAGCATAGATCCAGCGACATTGTAAGCAAGGAACCAGAATTTATTCTTTCACTTAACACTGACGCTGCTGCATCATGCCAGTAGTGTAGTATTTTCCCTCTCATTCTTAATCAGATGTATACTCTTATAACCAACATTTATGGGACTGTGCAGCGATTTGCACCAAGGGTAAGAAAAGTGAAATATTCATTGGAATTCAATCATCCTTCATCATCATCAGCCGGACTATACTCGCAGCAGGGCGACAGCCTCTCCCATATTCCCCAAATTAGCCCTTTCCTGTGCTAGCTGCATCCACTTGACCCCTGCACCCATCATCAGTTTGTGATCTAGCTTATGTAGCCCACGAAGAATCGGCCGTTAGCAACTATGCCTTTCAAATTGTGCACAGCAGTGAGGCTGAAAAAGACTATAGGCTGGGCCTGCCCTCTTCGCTCAGTTTACTTTGTCGGCCACCTGCCATGGCACAATTGAGGGAAGACAAAGGGAGTGATGTGCAACCACCTCCAGCCGCGTCTTCATCTACAAACGCCCTTGTGGTTTTAAGCAATTGAATGGCCGTCCCCATGGCTGACACCAGTAGGTCCGCTTGTAAGGCAGGATTCAAGCCAGACAGCAGCACTGGCCATTGCTGTGAGATGCGGGAATGGGAATTTTTGTTTGTATATTATTTGCTTGCTTTTGAGGAATTTTAGTTGGCATGAATAGTCGATGTCTTTTTTGTAATGAATGCATTTTTAGCCACTTTCAGAACAATTTGTTGCTCAGGCTGTTAAAATATGCTCGCGCTGCCAGGGAAGGGCGGATTTTTTTCTCACTATTTTGGTTTGAGCCAAGTGACTGGACATAAGTTCTTTGTACAGAGCTGTCCAATGTCTGTGCTCATTGAGGATTGTAAAAGATTTGTTATTAGACGTGTGCCCACCAAGATGCTTATATTAGGAAATTTTTGGTTCTTTCTTTTTTTTGCAGGGATGCAGCTTTGCTTGTCACATCATGAATTAGAAGAGACCATCATTGTGAGCAGCTGGAGGCTACCAGAAGATAAGCATATTTTAGACGTGCTAAATTGTTCAGGCAAATGTTGAGAGTACTTTAAATTTGTAGTTTTCCAGTGCAACGGTGCATGACCAAAGAAGGGAAGAAGAATACTTGAAGAAAACAGCGCAGCAACAGGGACAAGAGAGAAGATGAGACAGGTGCTGACTAGCAACTGAAGGTTTATTGAAAAGGAATGCATAAAATATACTCTCTTCGCAACCAAGAGCGTGCATGAGCTGCGCAAACAACACTGATAACCTGTCAACTTCAGTCATGGTGGTCAGGATACAATAGTTCACAATCATTAACAAGGACGGATGGCCGTTCATGGCTGTGAACTGTTGAATCTTGACCACCATGACTGAAGTTGATAGCTTATCAGTGTTGTTCGCGCAGCTCATGCACGCTCTTGGTTGTGAAGAGAGTATATTTTAAGTGTTCCTTTTCAATAAACCTTCAGTTGCTAGTCAGCACCTGTCCCATCTTCTTTCTTGTGCCTGTTGCTGCGCTGTTTTCTTCAACTTGCCGTTTTACTGAAGTTGGGAAGAAGGATAAAACACAGCGCTCACTGACAACTGGTTATTTAACGGCGCAGACACTGCTTAAATGCCTTCAGACCAGCGGAGCAGGAAAAAAACAAACTTATCACACCTTTATCATCAAAACTATGAAAGAAACATCATTTCTGTGTTATATGATACAACTGAAGTATTGCTCGCACATTGTGAACCAGCTTTTTTAATATGATGCGTCTCTGTCCCTTCACAAGTGGCTTGCTTCTGCTAAGGATCTTCACACTTGAAAATCTCTGTACAATCACTGCAGTGCTTGACAAGTTTGGAACCTGTCCTCATTCTTTAGATCTCCTGCATGCAGTTTGCATTTACGGGCCTGTAGCATTTTGCCTCCATCGAAATGCAACCACTGCGGCCAGGATAGAACCCGTGTCTTAACAGGCCAGCAGCCGAGCACCATAACCACTGAACTGCCGTGGCGGCTCATGTATGTGTGTGTGTTCCGTAGGGCTGGAAAACTATGAACTTAAATCAGTGATGCTAACCAGGCCAACAACTAACTCTGCTGTTCATAATACCTCTGCTCCTTGTTTCTAAATGGCCAATTAGGTGGCACTGCTACTTTGTTTATTTGTTGCAATTTTGTGCACAAAATGAATGTCTTATATTTGGGAAACACAAAGTCCAGGTGGTGTATGTTTGCAAGGTGTGCTATTGTTGTGTCGATAGTTTACTGAAGTGTTTTGTATTTCTAACATGCCAGTTGAGAGGTGTGTGTGCATTTTCATGCTATGGTAATGTGCCTAGTAACTGTTTAAAACATTAGCTCTGGTTCTTGTTCCTGAGTAGCTCACATGTGTGCTGCTCATCCCTTTTTTCTTAGCTAAGCTACTTCATCAAATTGCATGTTGTAGGTGTCACCATGCATGTATATCTTAGAGCTTAAAGTAAGTGCTCTTGGAAGTCATCTTAAGGTGAATTCACACGGTGGACTGAATTGCAAATCTTGAGGGTGAACTGTGCATTATGTGGCTTGACGTCACGAATTGACGCCAACCAATTGGTGTCTGCAGATGGAAAGAGGAGGGCGTTTTTTTTCTATTAGGACAAGATCTGCTGTTTTCATCTCATGTGTGAATGCTTTCAGCATGCGGACACTGCCTTTACTTGAGGTGATGCTAGAGATCTTTTTGTGACCTCATCCGTTGTGTGAATATACCGTAAAAACCCGCGTATAATACGAACCCGAATATAATACGGGGCTAAGATTTAGAGACGCGAAATGGGAAAAAAAGTTTCACCCGCGTATAATACGAGTAACACAAGCTCATAGAAGACATTTATTCAAATCGCATCCCGCACTTCACTTCAATTACTTTGTTCTTCAGTAGCGCTTTCTTCGAACATTTCTTTGTCCGACAAATCATCCCAAATGTACTCATCTTCCGTGCCATCGAGGGCGTTCGAGATGCCGCACTTCTTAAGCCCGCTTCAGCCGCCCGGTTGGCGTCACTGCAGGCTCACCTGAGCGCATCCACTCTGCGTAGCACCGCCTGACTGCGTCCTTGAACGGTTTGTTTACACAACCATCAAACGGCCGCGAAAGCTTTGTCGCATTCCGCTGCACGCGAAAAGGGCTTCTTTCTGTTGTGGCCATCCACGAATGCTTCCTTCGACGACACCAAACTGCCTCCCGGCCGCACCGTTGCCGATGTTCTCCGCAGCCAAAATCGCTTGAAAGTAGCCGAGTACTGTTTTCGAGACCGTGACATCGTGCTCTCTAAAACAATATCCACTTCACGAAGCGTGCCTTACATGCTAGCACGTGCGTTGTCAACAGGCACACGGCACACCGCGACCCCCCGGCGCACCCAACGGATCAACAAAGAAACGACGTCGTGACGTCGTTTGTCGAGAGTAACGAAGCCAAGCCGTAGCCACGCGCCAATAGCGAAGCGAAGCCATAGCCACGCCGCAAAAACAAAACCAAAACATCGAGTAACTTCGAAAATTTTTGTTCGGATCCGCAAATAGTACGAGGCGGAAATTTAGGACGCTAATTATGGGAAAAAACCTCGTATTATACGCGGGTTTTTACGGTACCTTTGATGTGCATTTTGGTGTAAGGACATGAACTCTAACTATACCTAATTCACAGAACTGGCCCCAGCAATGACATCCATCAATGGGGCTAGTGGCAGTGGGCCAGACGAGTTTGGTGAGCGAACCTTCTTGTGATGCATGCCATTTTTTATTTTTCATAATCAAATCGGCCTAAGAAAATGTTCACTGCAAACAAAGGATTTGTCCAATGAGCGCCTGTTAATCCTGTCCTGTGCCACTTGAGGGCGCCTTATCCCCTGAAACTTCTACTCTCATCCTTCCACCATCTCTGCTGTGCCCCTAACTTTGACTGTATGTGCTACATTGACCTTTCTTGAAATTGGTTACATACCCTTCCCAGGCCCCATTTCTTTCTGTACTTTTTATCTCTACTTTGTGTCGCTCTCCTACTCTACTGTGTGATTACATCTATACCTTTCGATAGCTTGTCGTCCTGCCTTCAGTTGCATTTCAAGCCTTTTCATTAAGCTTCATGTTTCTTTCCCATAGTTATCTAATAATTAAAAGCTTTTTAATTGATTGACATCCCCTTTCTTGTGAATTAACAAAATATATTAGCATTATTCTGGTCGTCTGGTACATTCAAAGTTGTTAGGCGTTGTACCGTGTACAGGTTGAAAAGTTTTCTGGCACAGTGTTCCTGCTGTCCTTCAGCAGATGCGCAGTTAATTGAACCTGACGTCTTTTTTTTTCTTTTTGCATTGCCTATGAGGCTTGCTGTACTGTCCCTTTCATTTTTGGCAGGATATGCGATTTTTCTGAACTGCTCTCGCTCCGCAGTGTTCTGCTGTGTCTTTAAGGCTCGTTTATGGGGGTTCAGCGTCCCAAAGCGACTCGGGCTATGAGGGACGTGGTAGTGGAGGGCTCCGGAAATTTCGACCAGCTGAGGTTCTTTAACGTGCACTGACATCGCACAGCACACGGGCCCCTGGAACTTCGCCTCCATCGAAATTCCATTGCCGCAGCTGGATCGAACTCTCGTCATTTGGGTCAGCAGCCAAGCGTTATAACCACTGAGCCACTGCGGCCACGGTTGTCACTTGTCACTTAGCCCTCATTATCTCACCAGTTATCTTTTTAGCCATCAGTGTTAGTGTAGTTTAAAAGGGTGTGCGCTAAAAAAGACGTACACAGGGAAAAGATACAGACGACAGGAAAGAAGCGCAACTTCCAACTTTAATGACAACAAAAGAAGCCAGGCGCACATGTATATCCGCTGATAAACAGATATGAGCTGCGTGATGGAGCGTGACCCCATCAACCAAACATAAGACAGCGCAAAAAATGCATATCTAAGTGACATTAAAAGAAACCCAAGAAAGTGAACATATCAAACACCTGCCGAGGTAAGGTAAAAAAGTGGGATTCGTATCGGCTGACAACAATGCATAACAACATGGGAAAACAGAGCTGTATGAAAGATGACACTGAAAAAGAGGATAACACCATAAAAAACGCTAACAACATGACGAAATTTTTAACAAAGAACAAGTGAAAGATGGAGATAAAAACCGTGTAAAGGGTGGTAAATAAAGGCACATTGGAACATCTAAAAGGACAATAAAACATAGAGAGGCGAACGGGTTAATAGTCTAGATGTACCCATCCAGAAAGGCAAGTTCATTTCTAGACAGGTTAATGGAAGGCGTGCTAACGCACTTGTCTTTCCTGAGGTGAATAAAAAAGGCCTCGATTACTTCTCTTTCTGTCTTGTCCTGAGCCTTAGCTAGAAACTTGGTTTCATTAAACTTGGGGTAGCAGTTCTGGCAACTGCTGCAGTGTAACGGAAGGTTACCTCCAGACCTGTTCTTCATGGTGACGTTGTTCCTGCGGGCGCGCTCATTGAAACATTTCCCAGTTTGACCCACATACACTTTGCCGCACGTCAAGGGAATCTCGTACACAACATTGGCAGTGCATTGTGTGTACACGGTTTGATGCTTGATATTACAGGCCTTCTTAACACGCTTCCTGGTCACCATCGGACATAATTTCGCCAGTTTGCAAGTAGCCGAAAAAACCAGCCTAACCCCGTGACGAGACGCAACTTTCTTTAAATTGTGTGAAAGACCATGCAGGTAAGGTATAACCTGCACAGGTTTCCGTTCTGTTTGATGTTTAGCATGCTCCGAGTTTTTAATTTTTTGCAAAAGGTTTTCAGACATGTTCGTGACCAGATTTGCAGGGTAACCTGCAGCAGAAATTCGGTCGATCTGGCACTGGAAACTTTCACCTATCTTGTGGCCGCAGGATTTTTCTAATGCAGATTTCATGCAAAGAGATACTATGCCAAGCTTTACCAGCTTGGAGTGGGCACTATCATAGGGCAAAAGTGACTTCTTTGAGTGCGGCTGATAAGACCAACACACATGATCATTTGTAAAAATAAGCTGTAAGTCAAGAAACTGGAGTCGATCATGATCTGCTCGTTCATGCGTGAATTTTAGACCCCTCGATGAAGAACAGAAGGTAGTGAGAATTTGGACTACAAGTGTATCAGCAGCACAGTATGAAGGTGCGTTAAGAAGGACAAGATAATCGTCGACGTATCTGAAAATACATGTTATCCCTGTGTCCTTCAAGCTAGCTTCAAGGCGCCAGTCAAATGACGCCAGAAAAATTCCGCATAAGACCGGTGCGACTGAGGAACCTATACAAATTCCGGCTTTTTGCAAGTAAAACTCATCCTGGAAGCAAATAACAGTGGAATCCAAATAAAACAATAGTAGGTCCAGAAATTTTTCAGTTGTGACACCGGCAGAATTTTGAAACCTGACTTCGCCAAATTCTTCCAAATGTTCACGAACAGCATCCAACAACCCGTCGTGAGGCACAGAGCAAAATAAGTCCTCAACGTCAATTGAAAAACCAGTTGTGGCCGATACCTTGCCTCCCTCCAGTACCTGCACCACTTCCTTTGAGCTTCGAACGCGGTAAGGGTAAGCGCCAGCTATTCTGTCCAGTTGGCACCGAAGGAAGTCACCCACAACGTTTTGCCACGTATCCCTTTCAGACACAATGGCACGTAGTGGACAAGCAGGCTTATGCGTTTTACCTGAAAAGAATATTTCGAGGCATCCGGTCTCAGCTCCTTTGACCGCCTCGGAGCATGCTAAACATCAAACAGAACGGAAACCTGTGCAGGTTATACCTTACCTGCATGGTCTTTCACACAATTTAAAGAAAGTTGCGTCTCGTCACGGGGTTAGGCTAGTTTTTTCGGCTACTTGCAAACTGGCGAAATTATGTCCGATGGTGACCAGGAAGCGTGTTAAGAAGGCCTGTAATATCAAGCATCAAACCGTGTACACACAATGCACTGCCAATGTTGTGTACGAGATTCCCTTGACGTGCGGCAAAGTGTATGTGGGTCAAACCGGGAAATGTTTCAATGAGCGCGCCCGCAGGCACAACGTCACCATGAAGAACAGGTCTGGAGGTAACCTTCCGTTACACTGCAGCAGTTGCCAGAACTGCTACCCCAAGTTTAATGAAACCAAGTTTCTAGCTAAGGCTCAGGACAAGACAGAAAGAGAAGTAATCGAGGCCTTTTTTATTCACCTCAGGAAAGACAAGTGCGTTAGCACGCCTTCCATTAACCTGTCTAGAAATGAACTTGCCTTTCTGGATGGGTACATCTAGACTATTAACCCGTTCGCCTCTCTATGTTTTATTGTCCTTTTAGATGTTCCAATGTGCCTTTATTTACCACCCTTTACACGGTTTTTATCTCCATCTTTCACTTGTTCTTTGTTAAAAATTTCGTCATGTTGTTAGCCTTTTTTATGGTGTTATCCTCTTTTTCAGTGTCATCTTTCATACAGCTCTGTTTTCCCATGTTGTTATGCATTGTTGTCAGCCGATACGAATCCCACTTTTTTACCTTACCTCGGCAGGTGTTTGATATGTTCACTTTCTTGGGTTTCTTTTAATGTCACTTAGATATGCATTTTTTGCGCTGTCTTATGTTTGGTTGATGGGGTCACGCTCCATCACGCAGCTCATATCTGTTTATCAGCGGATATATATGTGCGCCTGGCTTCTTTTGTCGTCATTAAAGTTGGAAGTTGCGCTTCTTTCCTGTCGTCTCTATCTTTTTCCTGTGTTTGTCTTTTTTAGCGCACACCCTTTCAAATATGAATATGTACCAACTAGCCCGTCAAAAAGCTTTACTACTGTTAGTGTAGCAGCCGATCAACTCTTCACTGAGATGTGTTTCTCATAGTATTAATGTTTCTACAAGTTTTAATACAGCATAACCCTGCTGATGTACTCCTCACGGGACTAAAAAAAATTGGCTGTGGCTTAGCTCAGCTATGCCAGACATACGTAGCGAGAGGTAATGGACCTTCAGAGGCTAGGCGAACTCGTCGAGCTGCATCTTCACGGCGTCGCTTATTCAGACGTTCTGCACGTTCTTCCTCGGTCTGGTCGCCTTTGCCTTGTTTCGTTCCAACAGCTAAGCTTGGTTTGTTTCAGCCTCTCCGACTCGCTCTCCATCTCTGGCCACAACAGCTTCAACGAACCGCCCTCTTATACAGGCCGCTGCTCATTCATTCATAAATCTTTAATCACAAGGATGACCTGAGGCCCAAGGGGGAAGTGGGTTGGTTAGGGGAAGGTGAGGGTGTCGGTCTCTGACATGAAGTCTAGCAGGGCACTGAGCTTGCGCTTGGCGTCGGTACTGGGGGCCGTCCAGTCATCGTATGTCTGGATGTGGTAGGCAGAGGTGTAGCAGGCGCAGAGGCTCGCAGTGCCAGGACAGGTCCAGATCAGGTGGTGCAAATCAACAGAGTCAGCAGGGCAATCGGGGCAGCCGATCCTGGTTCGGTGCCATCGACTCGGGATGTCCGGGGTGTACGCTGCACCGGCTCGCACCTTGTGAGCGAGAACTTGGGCCGGGCGAGAAAGTCCAGAAGGAATGGATGGAGTAATGTCTGGGACAAAGTCCCACGACAAACCCCTCTGCTCTTGTTAAAGGCGTGTGATGATAGAGTCAGGTATTATGAGCGGGATGGGAGAACGATAAGGGTGGTCCGAGTTGGTCGGCTCACGTTAAGGCAATGCCGACGGTCTTCCTCTAGCTGCGCGCCAGCAGCCTCGTGGGCAGTCCTGTTCCCGGTCCCTTGTGCGTGATTTCTGGGTGTCCAGTGAATGCGTACGTAGATTTGGGAGGTCTCTTGCTGTGCCTACTGCTATCTCTGGCTCTCCTCCTCCTCTGACGTTGCACCAGATGGCGCGGCTCCATCTGGCAACGGTTGCTAGGCAGCGGCGCAAGAAGCGGTGTGACCACGGTGTGACCACCGCCGCAGTGAAAATGCTACTTTGCGACCAATAGCTCTTGCTACAAAAAAAAAAATGCAACAGCGAGGAAACATTAGACGCAGGAAGTAGGACAAATTTAAAAATGACAGGAATGAAGAACTAAACACATTTATTGCAGTGCTGGCACTTGAAAAAATCATGCAGCATTGTCTGCTGCATTTTCTTACGTCCGGTGAGGACTACTCATTTCTCCAGAATTTACGGGGCTATGTGGCTGTTGCGATCATTGCAAACATACTTTCTGAGAATGTCTAATGCCGCTACAGCCAACATAATGGTTGGTTCCAGCGGAGGCTAGCCCTCGTCCTCTTTGTTGCCACTGCTGTGTGCATCCAGAAGTCACAAAAGATGTGATGAGGTGCGGAAGGACAAAATCAATCGCGCCAGCCACACTAACACTAGCAGCACAATTACAAAGAAACAAGGATAGGTGAAGAAAAAATTAGCTGTGGTTTAGCTCTGATTAAACATGGCGAGAAGCGGTAGCTTCATGTGGCTGCGCTTTGCAAAGCTTTGTTTGTTTCTAGTTTCTCGGCTTGTTGAAAGATTGTTGTTTCTTTGGACTTTGCCGCACGTAGCTACGTGAAACTACTGCTTCTCACCAGGTTTAACCGAAGCTAAACCACAGCTGATTTTTTCCTATACCCGTGGTGTTAGATTTTCTGCGTGTGGAGCGCTAATCTTCCTCTTTGTATTCTTCGTCTTCCTCTTGTTATTCCTCTTCAAACTCCTCTCGAAATCGCCTGTCACTGATCAATCATGAATCGCTCGAATCACAAATTACCATGATATTGCATGAGCGGCTGTGTAACCTAGCAGTTAGTATACAAGAAGCACATATACAGGGTGTCCCAGCTAAAAGTAACGAAGCTTGTAAAAAAGAGGATGATCCCTAGCCGAGTGAGACCAACTGAGGGTTGTTGCCAGTCGCGTGTCCTAGTCTGTAGTATTTTTTTTTATTATGCAAACATGATTAATTAGCAGAGACTAATTAGCTAACTTTTTAATTATTGCCTACAGGAAGAAAGTGTCAGTGCAGGAGTTGTAGATCCCTTTGAAAAATAACCGTTTGCCGTGTTTGCAGCCAAGTACCACTGATACAGCTTCTTTTATTTGACTTAAAAGAAAGCCCGCGAAATACAAAAAGAGCCACGTGATAGGGAAGCAGTTTCAGCGCTCCCAGACGACCAGCCAAGCAAAGACATTCGCTTATCTTTGCAACGTTGTCCCGAACGGGGTTCGGCGTTTTGTGATGGTTGCGAGATATACGTAATTAACTCTCGCATCGGCGCTAGGGCGACCGTTTCTTCGGCGCGTGACGGTGCAAGTTAGCGGCACGGCCACATTCCTATCACTCGAGGCGAGGTTACGCGTGAAAAAGCGCTCCATGCGAGCCGCGCTTCACTTCCTTGAAAAGCAGCACCCGCTCACTTTCCATGACGCATAAGCAGTTCCTGGTGCATATCTCGCCACCTCCTCAAGACGCCAAAAGCTGTACGGGACAGCGTTGCAAACATAAGCGGATGTCGTTGCTTGATCGCTCGTTTGGGAGCGCTGTAACTGCTTCCCTATCACGTGGTTCTTTTTGTATTTCGCGGGCTTTCTTTTAAGTCAGATAAAAGAAGTTGTATCAGTGGTACTTAGCTGCAAACAAGGCAAACGATTATTTTTCTATGGGATCTACAACTCCTGCATTGACAATTTCTTCCTGAAAGCAATAATTAAAAAGTTAGCTAATTAGTCTTTGCTAAATACTGCAGACTAGGACACGCGACTATCAACAACCCTCAGTTGGTCTCACTCGGCTAGGGATCATCCTCTTTTTAACAAGCTTGGTTACTTTTAGCTGGGACACCCTGTATATCTCCAGTTTTATTGAATTGTCACACCGTGGGTCTGAAGCTTAGTGGTTAGCGCACCTGGCTCTCGCCCAATGGACCTGAGTTTGAATCCCACTGATTGTGAGGTTTATTTGTTTGTTTATTTTATTTGTGGCAGACTTGAAGGTCATGTTGCGTACATGGCGATCTCAGCCGTGCACCTGTAGCAGTGAAGCTACTGCTTCAAAAAAGTGCAACCACTGTGGATGATGATGGCACAGCCTGTCTGAATGCCGTCTGCCTAACACAGTGGTGCTAGACATGCCAGGCCAAGTAAAGCCGCTTTAGAAGTAAACATATGACTGCCACTGTTTCTCATTTAGGCTGGCATGGGGTGTTATTTCACAAGTATTACTGTGTAGGAATGTGGCCGAAGTTACAATGCAACGAACAGCAGGGTTTATAATGCATGGAACCCTATTATCATCATGCCAGATCTAGACCACTACAATGTGTAGCAGCCAGGAAAATGCAGCACCCATCAACTCAGCAGCGAGGTTCTACTGTGCAAAGCTTTCACTGTTACCTTGAGAGCAAAATACTTAATTTTTTTCATTTACTTGATAGCCCACAATGTCAAACTGAACTCAGTTTGCTTTTGCTTATATGTGCTGCTGAGGTGCATTGATATTTGTGTACTTCCTTTTCTTGTCAAAAAAGTATGCTCAGCCGAGGAGATGGAGACCGCCGCGGACTGCCAGCTCCAGCTGCCTGGTGGGCAGGACACTGTGATAGGTTCTGCTAGGGATGATGGAAAGGTGATTGTGCGTGTTCTTAAGTCATATAGTGTATCAAATACCATAGTAGAGTGAGTGAATGATTCTTAATTAAATTGGGGCTGGTACATAGTGAAATGGGTACAGTTTAGAGGATGATGCTAGCTTACAGTAGAAACTTATACTAGTCCCAGTAAGTGTGCCGAAAAGGGTAGTGTGCAAAGCATAGATGTGTGGTTTCAGACAATATCATGTAAGGCACAGGTCAGCATTTCTAATTTGTCATTTTTGTACTTCATTACCTGACGATGCCATAATGGGTCTGCAGTTATTCTTGTCCTGAGGAAATTCTTAGTACACAAGTAATTTTTGATCATGAGGAGGCTGCCTTGTTCTGTCAGGTATGCCTAGTTGTTGGTATGTGAAATTTATTCTCATTTCTGAAGTTTGTTTGAATTGGGGCAGAGAACATTATTTCAACTTTTGGCGGTATTTGACTCGGAATGAAGAGAAGCTAGAACTGTCAGAAGATTGTGCTATATATTTCATGTTGCACGCAAGCAATTTCTTTTTTTTCGAATTATAAGGCTAGAAATAAAAAAATCTACTGATTTTGGACACTGCTCGCTGTAAAAGAGTGCATTCATGCCTACATAATTTTTATGTTTTTCAGCTGTTTGTTTTAAGTTATGAAATATTTAAAATCCCTTGATTCATTGCTGTTAATGTGTACAAATGCGAAATTCTCCACGTTTGCTGCAGGTCTATGCAGGCAGTGGGCTCTGGATGGAGCCTGGTGCCTGGCAGATGCTCCTGAGAGCACCAACAGACTCAATGTTCTGCCGCGGTGCTACTCAGGTGTATTGGACACCTGATGAGCTGAAGAGCCGCAGCGTGACTGGCGTGCTTTCAAATAAGTGCCGGTCTCTTGGCAGAACAGAGGACGAAACCGGCACTTACACCGGAAAAAGTCTTCTCTGAAAGGTGCTAGTGCTTTTTTTTTCTTTGCTTTGAGTAACACCTAGGCAATCAAACTTTGCTTCAGCCAAATACAGTCGCGCTCACTTACAGAAAGCGTGATAGTCATGGAGATCCTGTTCATTGTATCCGAGGTTTGTAACAACTGCAATGTCCTTATTGCATCCAAAACTGCAAAGCCGGGCAAAAGTGACGTTTAGTTTTTGCAAGGTGTGTTATGCCCATACGTTTCTTCATGCAGGCTCTATCACAGCACTTTCAGAGATCTCCACACTGTTTGTGTGGCTCTCGCTAAGATCCGTTCTGCCAGTAACCTGATTTATCTATTTGGTTGTGAAATTACCGTTCTCAACGACTGGTGGCAAGTCATTGTGCGCGTTCTCCGATCTTGCTGCGACAAAGATAGTGCAATTGACATATCTGCACAGAATGTATAAATAGCATTGCCTGTTGTTTCGAGTAATCTCTGTCTTTGGTTTTCATGCAAGCATCTCAATGCATCCAACAACACACAGCAGACGCGGAGTGGGTAGGCCCATGTGTCGTCAGCAATCAGAGGTTGCCAGACAAGCAGTCAGTTCGCAAAGGAAACGAAAATCGTTTTAAAGATATCTGCCGCACGGAATCAACTGAAAGTTTTGGGTATTGTAATTTAATGTGTTGGGAATTAAATGCTACAACAAGGGTATGCACGAAAGTAGGCTTCATGGCCCCTTTAATGGCGAACATTCGTTTCTGTGTTTTTACAATGAGAGTGGTAATTCTGAATCTCACTTTTGCATTTATCATGTATCTAGTTGTGTTCAAATGTGGCCTATTTTGTGTTCTATTGTGCAGCTCTGTTTCATATCTACATGGGAGACATACCAAAGGAGCTTGCAGAGAAGAGACTGAAAGCCGTGCGCATGCACCTCTCACAGAAGCTGGGGGACGTGCAACGAAAAATTGGAGGTCATGATGTATAAATTTATTTTGCCACTTACCTATGCCGAAGCCGTCAGGCGTCCCCGCCCAGAAACGTTCGTTTCGTACCAGCATCCACCGCAGTCGACACCATTTCGTCCTGCCTGGCCACCACCGCAACGTTTCCGTCCATGGCGGACACCGGACAACCTACCCATTTGTTATGTCTGCGGCATTCCTGGCCATGTGATGCGTCCCTGCCGCCGCCAAGTGTTGTCCCCTGCTGCCAATACTGACCCTCGAGGTTACGCCTACGCCCCTCCCCAGCCTTTTCACCGCACTTCGCCTTCTGAGACCACTGCTTCCTCCGATCTCAGGCCGTATATTCGCCGCCGTGCTCCATCTCCGCGTCGTCGCTCGGTTTCCCCGATGCGCCGTCGTCCCTCTTCCCCTTCGGAAAACTAGTGCCCGCAGTTCCGGAGGCAAGAACTGCTTGCTCGTCACCAAGCTCAAGACCTCGACTTTTTCCGACAAATTTGATCGCGGTTTCTGTGGAGGGCACCGATGCTTTCGCGCTTGTTGACACCAGTGCTGCTGTATCTGTACTAAGTGAGAAATTGTGCCGCCAGCACGGAGATAGAAGGCTTTTAGGAGGCGCAACTCCAGGCCCCCGCGGCCGGCGCGGGCGGCCAGAAAACGTCACGTGGAGGAGAGGAAGGGAGGTCGGTTTCCGTGGCGCGCAGTAGATGGCGCTCACGCGCGGTGCCCGCTGTGCCCGCTTGGGCAGCGCGAGGTACCGCGCTGCGCGGTGCATGGCGCGGTTTCGGGACGATTCTATCTCCGTGGGGACGGCGGAGCGTGCAAAAAAAAAAAGCAGTGTGGGAATATATTGGCGGGGTGTTACAGGGAACCCCTCCGTTTGTGGTCTGGGGCCGCTGATGGGGTATCAAGAATGTTACCATTCCAGCCGGCTTGCACGGAGAACGGCGGCTAAGTAGTTGTAGACGCCGTGCTTGTAGCTGTGGCTAAACTAGCCAGCTCACGGACGGGCTCACATTTTTTTTTTTAACATTGCACCGCTCCCTTTTCATCCCCTGCGGTCAGAGGGACGCCGAAGTGGGCTTCCAAACGCTGTACTTTCCCTGTAAGGCGGGTCGAATCCCACGATGAACGAGCCCAGCTGGCTCCTTATTTCCCCTGCCTCTTTAGCTGCAAGGGCATCACAACGCTGTCACTGCTAATTGGGCACTGCACGTATCGATACGGCTTCGTGTCACCGAGCGGCCTCTTTCATCTTGTTGTGGAGCGGTCCATTGTAGCTAGTCATGCTTGAGCTCTTCTATTTGGGTATTCGGGTCAAAATGGGCTAACACAATGCGTCGCTGCCCCGGTCAGACTGTCCTGAGAATGGCGAGCAAGACAGCCCTTCTTGTGCACAGTGACGGCTGGGAAACGCCCCCCCCCCCCCTCACTCCCTGCAGAGGAGCTCCGCCAAATCTTTTAGCAGCTTCGGACACAAACTGGCGGAAGACAAGAAACCAAGAAAAAAATAAAAAATAAGGAATACACTGTAACACGTAACACCCTCGAAACAGCGAGTGGGGTCGTGTGTTCTAGTCTCCAGAAGCTGTGTGACCGGCGTGGTAGAGTGCTCGCGCTCGAGTCCTGGTCTATATATATCTCCGTGGACCTGGTACGTCTTACTGCCTCGTTATAGCATACGATGGGACGTAAGTGCTTTGTTCCGAACTGTAATAGCGGATACAAGTCCTGCAAAGAAAGTGTCATCTCCTTCAAGGCTCCCAGTGACCAGCAGCGATGTGTATCCAACGAATTTCTTTCAGGACCATCAAGTAAAAAAGGGCAGCCATCGCGCGCGGCAGTGCCCACCAATAGGCGGAAGAGCGCCAAGCCGCAGGAAACATCAACGGTTAGACTTCGAATGTCGATTGCCTCCCGTACTACGAAGCCACGTTTTACCGCACGATAACTCAGGGCAGCATGACATTATTGTGAAGAAAATGTTGGCCGCGCAAATACTCTCCCGCGGAAGCACTGAAATGCGCGCGACGGCGCGAGCGCGCGTCGTCCTCGGGAACCTGACGAGGGCGGCATCCGGCGGCGGTCGAAGGAAGCAGACAGCGCCTGTGACTCTCTGCGGTCGCGGGAGAGAGGCGACTTTCGCCTCCTAAATGCTTCTATCTCCGTGGCCGCCAGTTACGAAAAGTGATGACTCCGCTATATGGTTTTATGCTTCGCGCCGCTAATTCGCAACTTATTGCGCCTTTGGGGGCATGTACAGCCCGAGTTACTATTCAGGACGTTCTGTATATTGTTGAATTCATCGTCTTCCCATGGCCGTCTCACGACGTCATCTTAGGCTGGGACTTTCTCTCCCAACATGACGTTGTCATCGACTGCGCTCGTTCCGAAGTCGCCCTTCTTCCCTTCGGCGACGACTCTGTGAACGCTTCCACTAACTTGTGCTCCAAGCTGACTGTGGCTGATGACGTCATGATCCCGCCGTGCTCTGCTGTGCTCGCCTCTGTTCATTGCGACTCTGGATCCAACGGCCCTGTAATCTTCATCCCGTCCGACTCCTCTGCTTCTCGCCACTGTCTACCCCTGCCATTCGCCGTGCTTGCCGTCTCAGCCGGCTGCAGCGCCTTGCCCCTGACGAATCCATTCCTGTGCCCCTCCACTCTTCTTCGTGGTGAATGCTTGGGATGTGTCCAGCCTTTCGCTTCCGTCGTCGCCTGGGACCCTTCTGAGGACGACTCCTGCCGCCTGCAAGTGTCTTCACTTACTTCCTCCTCACCGTCTCCTGATCCCGTTCCCGAGGCCGTCTTTGTGGGCTCAATCGACACAAATCTTTCGCCACCGGAGAAGACCCAGCTTGCGGCCCTGCTAGATAAGTTTCGGTCATCGTTTGACTTCTCTCACCACCGTTTTGGTCGCACTTCAGCTGTTACCCATCGGATCGACACTGGCGCCCATTCGCCGTTGCGCCAACGCCCATATCGCGTCTCGGCCACCGAACGGCAGGTTATCGACACCCAGGTCAATGATATGCTGCAGCGTGGCGTCATACAACCATCACACAGTCCTTGGGCTTCCCCCGTCGTCCTTGTCACCAAGAAAGACGGCTCTATCCGCTTTTGCGTTGACTACTGGCGCCTCAACAAAATCACCTGAAAAGACGTCTCTCCGCTACCCCGCACCTCCACCAAGATGTAACGGCCTTTATTGACAGTTGTGAAGGCCGGTTAGAGCGGGCAAGGACAGGTCCGGTCCCGGAACAGTTCACGCTCTCGTCTCGCGCTGCGCGTCGGCTCTGCTGCTTCAGCTGCCGATCGTCGTCTTCTCATCTCGCGCCTCGCCTCGGTTCTGCTGCTCTGACTGCTGATCATCTTCCTCTTTACAGGTTTCTATTTTATAATAAAGCTTTCGTTTGCCCTAAATCTGGTTGTCAGTATATATATCGTAGGGCATTACAGACCCTTTTGGCCAGCTTAATTGGAAAATATTATTAGTAGCAGGCGCTGCCTTTTTGCAACAGCTTGCGATGCACTAATCGAAGAAGCTATGTTATCATGCGCAATGTGCAGCACACATTTCTGAGTGATGAAAAAACTTATCTATGGTGCGCCATTAGGACTGGCGTCCCTCATTAGGCCTAACACTATCCCGATACCTGCAAGCAGGATCTGTGCCAACAGGCCGACGCCATTAGAACCAACAGGTCTGACACCGACAGGTCCATCACCATCAGGTCCATCACCAACAGGCCCGACAGGCAATCACCAACAGGCCCGACAGGCCATCACCAACAGGCCCAACAAGCCCAAATTACGGGTTCCTTCAGCCTTCAGACCGATAGGCTGAAGGAATTTTTGACTGGGATTCCTCCTTCCTGGTTTGGGAGAGAGATGCCTTCACCTTCCCCCATTGTCCACTTTGTGTGTATACTCCCCTCACGTGAACCGAGCTTTTCGGGGCGCCGGCTGAGATTCTCTTTATTCTTTTGTCACCCAGCGTGTTCAAGGCGCGCTGATTGTGTGGCTCCCCTACGCGCTCCCTTCTTTGCTGGGGTGAAAGAAAAAAAGCCGGACCGTGGCTAGTGCCTTTTACGCCCGCCGTTTTCGTCGAAAAATTGCGGGCGGTTTAGCGCTGCCAAGTACGAAATATTTTTTGAAAGCAAGTTTTTGCATGTGGACACCAACGCCGCGTACCTGTTTCTTGTGCACAGATGGAAGTTGTTGAAGACGACGTGGCGCAAAGCACAGCGTGAGAGTGTGTTGCAGTTTAGCGCGAGGCGGTGATCGGCTGCGGCGAGAGCATAGTGCTCTCGTGTACAGGCCAGCCAGACTGATCTGTTTGCACCGCCGCGGGTTGCAAACTCAGTCGCGGCAATATTTCTTTCGTTTGTTTGTTCATTTGTTTACATAACTACGTTACAGCGCTGCTATGACGCTGCGGATGCAATATTGCAGTTGCTATTTTCTTGGCACAAACTTACATTTATAGCAAGATCTTGTTCGGGATTTACACACCGGAACAGTGCTTTCGTACTTATAATGCAAGTCTTTATACGAGACAAAAAATACCCAAAAGTTCCAAAAGTTGTTCAGAACTTCGAGACAAGTAGAATGCCAAAGCGGCTGATAAAGACAAGCTTGTTGCTGCGATAACCAAGCAGTGGCGCCCCAAAAGCCCGGCAGTTGCTCTCATTAACACCATCGACAACTTCTATAAAGTATGAAGAACAAGGTAAATGCGCATACACATTCTGAGAGAAAGTGCGTCACTAAAAATTAAGAGCCTGGACAGCCGTGAGGTGAACAGTGAATCAAACAAAAAATGGAACCTAAAAAACTGAAGAACCACGCAAACATATTGCTTTGAGTCGGGGGAAATTGAGATAGTCTAAACGCCCAGTTTTGTCCCTAATTGCGTTCAGCACATCATCTACGTAGTACGAATGATTTTTGTATTTCCAAAATTATTTTCATATCAGTTATTTGGATTTTTCTGTGAGGAAATAATTTCTTCAGATCACTGTCATATCGACTAATCAGAAACATATGTAAGCTTAAAGCTCAGTTACAGCGTCAACACCTCAATGTACAGCCTTTGTCAAAAGTTTGGAGCCCAGGGGGTTTGCTTCTGAAGCACACTGTCTGGTTCGTAATGCATCTCCAGCTCTCCAAATTTGCTGAAGGCAAGAAGATTTCTGGTCCTGCCTCCTCCAATGGGTAGGACTACCACGAATGTTACAGGAGTCCCACTGCGAGGCTTAGAAGCAAACTCCCTGGGCTCTAAACTTTTGACAAAGACTGTACATACAGTAGTGCGGATAGCAGGCACGTAGGCAGGAATTTTTTTCGAGAGTGGCCCGGGGTAAATTTCGAGCTAATGGGGGGGGCTTCGATAGGTGCCTTGTGGGCAGTTAAAAATATAATACTACACTGCCGCACCGCCTAAAGTACAACGAGCTTGCCTCAAGACGCAGAGGAAGGACTGATTACCTATAGCCGGACAGATGTTACCACATGCTATACCCGCCACGCAAAACTGTTATTGAACAAACTAGCGGCCGCATAAGCATTAGCGAAAACACGGTATTGCGGATTTGTTTTCACATTTTTTTTCTTTTTGCTCGAAGAGGCTGCAGTCATAGTAGTAGTAGTAGTAAAAAGCTTTTATTCGACCATAATATATAGGCCGAGCATGTCGACCGCCTGGGCGACCAGAAGCCGCTGTTCTTCTTCCCCTTCAGCGCCAAGCCAGTCGAGCCAGGTGGTGATGGATAGAGAAGTGGGGGGAAGGAACCCGACTGCTGAGCAGCCGGGCAATAGAAGAGGCAATGGACCAGGTCCGCATAGATACAGGGGCAGTTGGGACAGGAAGGGTCCGATCGATAGCGATAGAGGAAGAGGCGGGACGGGGTGATAACTGCATTCATCTGAATGTGCCGAAGAAGGCGAGACTCCGGCACCGTGAGTGATGGATGAGGGGGAGGGTAAAGGCGTTTGTCGAAACGCAGCTTAAGGTAGACCTCCTTTATGGTGCGGCGAAGGTTGAGTCTCCCACCGTCCTCCGAGGGCTTGGGCCAGGGGATCAACGGTTCCCGGAAAAGTGTGTCGCGGGCGAGCTGATGGGCCAGCTCATTGCCGTCAATCCCTGAATGCCCAGGGACCCAGCGGAGGAAAACGATGGAAGGCTACAGTGCGGAGACCGCTCGTTCGCCCTCCTGTTGGAGAGAAGGGCTCAGGGTGCATTTCTGTATGTGGTGTATAGCGGCTTGTGAGTCTGAATAGACTGTGTACTCTTGGAGAGAGGGAAGGAGGGCAAATGACTGGAAAGCATGCGCAATGGCGAGAACCTCGAGGGACAATGCGTCTGGAGGGTGTAGATACGGCCCGCTGGTGTGGGTTTCAAGAGCAGGGAGGTGTGGATGGTACAGGGCGTAGCCGCAGGAACCTCGAGGAGCCACGAAAGAGGCATCCGTGTAAGCTACACCCTGGGTATCAAAGAGAGGGGAATGGTGCTGTGCGGCCGCATGACGACGTCCGGCGTGCAGGACGGGGGACATGTTGGTCGGGAGGGGAAGGATACGAAGATTGGGAGCGGGGGTGGGAATAGGAGAGGTAAACGGGGAGATTGGAATTGGCGAGATACCCGCTTGAGTCAATAACCACTGACCCTGACGGGTAAGGGACAGCCGGGCAAGCTGCGAGTCACGATGGAGACTGAGAAGAGAACGAAGAGGATGGAAGAGGCCTGTGGCAAAGAGCTTAGTGGTAGAGGTAGTGATAGGGAGGTTGAGAGCTGCCTTGTAGAGGCCCACAAGGGCAGTCTCGAGAGCGTTAAGTTGAGTCTGAGTGAAGGAAGCGTAGGGTGCAAAGTACAAGACCTTGTTGAGGGCCAGCGCGTGGGGAACTCGGCACGCGTGAGCCTCGTGGAGACCTGAGCGTCGAGTGACCACGCGCCGCAGGAGGTGAGTTACAGAGTGGCAGGTGGTGACAGCGCGGTGGAGGGCTTGCACATTCTTAGCCGCATGCAAAGGGAAGCCAAGAACTTTGCACTGTGTGACGACAGGAATGGGAGAGCCAGAAAGGTGGAGAGAGACGAAGTGGTTGTGTAAGCGCTGGTAGGAGGAATGGTTGAGAAGGAGAAGCTCGGATTTCTCAGGAGCAGGAGAGAGGCCAGCGGTGGTGAGAAAGGAGTCGATGAGATCTAGGCCACGTTGCAGGGTGTCCTGTACGTGACCGGGAGAGCCAGATGAACACCTGAGTGTGATGTCATCGGCGTAAAATATATGATGCAGGTCGGGAATTCAGCTAGCTGGGAGGCGAGAGGGGCCATAGCGAGATTGAAAAGGGTAGGAGAGAGAACAGCACCTTGAGGAGTGCCACGGGTGAGGTGGTGTGGGTTAGACAAGTGGGTATCTACTCGAAAGCGAGCCACACGTTTAGAGAGGAATGAGCGGATATAGGAGTACATGCGGGAGCCACAATCCAAAGAGTCGAGTTGAGAAAGGATGTGATCGTGGCAAACACCGTCAAAGGCCTTGCGAACATCGACGGTCACAAGTGCGTAAATTTGAGTGGGTGTAGGGGACAGTAACGTTTGCTGGAGAATCAGAAACACGTCCTGTGCACAGACGCGGCGTCGGAAGCCAATGAGAGAATGGGGGAAAAACTCCCGTGCCTCAAGAAAATCAGAGAGGCGAGTGAGAGCCATTCGCTCAAGGGTCATACCAACGCACGACGTCAGGGAGATTGGGCGGAGGTTAGAGAGAGAGGGAGGTTTGCCCGGCTTTGGAATCATAGAAATAAGGGAGGATCTCCAGGAGCTCGGCAAGCAGCCGCTCTCCCAAGCCTCATTGTAGGTTTGAAGGAGGAATTCTTTGGCGCAGTCAGGAAGGTTACGAAGTGTGGTGTATGTAATAGCATCCTCACCGGGAGCCGAGCGTGTAGCATTAGCAGCCAGAGCAGATTCGAGCTCCCGGAGAGTGAAGCATTGGTCCAGATCGGGGTTAGGTCCACCTGAGTACACCGGGTAGGAGGGTGCCAGAGGGGGCGGGAGGTAGAGAGAGGCGAGTTGATCAAAAACTTCGGTGGGAGTCCCCTGAGTGAGGGCTTTAGCTAGAGTGGGAGCAAGGGCAGGCTTAGTGCCAAGGAGGGATTTAAAGAGAGACCGTGCGGATCGCGAGTGCAATGAAGAATCAAGGCCGCCACAAAGAGCACTCCAACGAGAGTGCTCGAGGGAGGCGCAGTGGGCGACGATATCGGCCCGCAGAGCAGTGATCCGGGAGGAAAGTTGGGCATTGTGTGGTTGGGAGTGAAAGGAGCGTTGAAGACGTTTACGGCGACGCCATACACGGAGAAGGTGAGGATCTGGGTCTTGAATTGGGTAACGAGAGCGAACGCGACGGCTACTGGACGTGAGCGCTGCAGAGATGCGCGACGTCCAGTCGTCGTAGGATTGAAAGGAGTCGGAGGTGAGATTAGTGCGAAAAGCATGCCAGTCAGTGTGAATAACAAGATGACAGCGAGGGATGTGGGAAAGAGAGGTGGTGATATGGATGAGAAAGTGGTCACTTAGAAGAGTTTCGGCTGTCACCTGCAAGTGAAAGGAAAGTGAACCCCGAGAGAAAGTGAGATCGGGTGTCGTGGGGCGTTGTGAGGCAGTGCCCGCTCGAGTAGGAGAGCCAGGAGTATTAAGAAGGGTGAGGTGGTGTTCCTGGGACAGACAATGGAGGAGGCGGCCGGGTTTGAGGGTTTGTGGGTAGCCCCAGAGTGTGTGAGGGGCATTAAAGCCACCACCAAAGAGGAGGTGGGAGGTAGAAGGAAGAGAGTGAACGAATTTGCCCAGAGCAGAGAATAAAGAGGAAGCGACAGGGGGGTTGTAAAAAGACAAAAGGACGAGTGAGACGCGGGAAGATGGGTGGTAATAAACCACACCAACTAAATATTTAAGGAGGGTGGAGGGGATGTCAATTTGCTCTACGAGCACGTCACTGCGTACATAAATAGACGCAAGTGGTGTGGCCGTAGTGGCATGGTAGGCGCGGTAGCCTGGGACATTGCGGGCCATCCGGGTCTCCTGGAGAAGGAGAAAATGAGGGAGAGAGGGGCGGGTGAGTAGATACTGGTGGAGGGGGGTCATATTGTGGCAAAGATTTCGGCAGTTCCACTGCACAATCTCGAGGTCCTCGCCAAGCGCCATTATGATAGTGGAGAGGAACGCGATGGTACGCGTTCCATCTTTTTTTCCGGGGGCAGTGACTCATGGGCGGATTGGAGCATAGATGTGAAGGATTCCAATTGCTTTATATGGGTCCGTCAGTGTAGTCTGATCTCGTATGGTGACCGGATACATGCAGCAGGACATGCGGCTAATTTACGGTATTTCACATCTACGCATAACCTCAGTCACCATGTTCTTTTTATTTTTCCGAAACGGAGAAACACAATATGCATCGCGCCCGTTTCCTGCATCCGTGTAGTATTATGGAGATAGCTCTACTGAAACGTATATCCATTTTCATGAGATTTGCCGTCGCATATATGATATAGTTTGATGCGCTTACATAGGAATAGCGCTTGTATTCACGCAACTTTTTGTTGACACTCTTCGCGCGCGCGCCCGCACACACACACACACACACACACACACACACACATACACACAAAAAAAAACACACCTAGCATCTGATATAGGCCTAAGAGCTAGACCACCGATAGGCCTCCACCAGCGCTGGTGGAGCCTTACCAGCGGTTAGAAGGGGCTGGATCGGCACAGGAAGTGATGCTTTGCAAGTGCAGGCGCCTGTCTTGTGATAGTGTAAATAAGAAATTCGAGAACGCAACACGCAACCAGATCCTCCGGCTGTGTCGCTTTCATCATGTACAAATGATCTGTAGAGAAATGGATACCTTTGCTCCACACGACTGGTTTCTTCGATTGGTTCTGGTCTCGCCTGTTCATAATTGTTGTGTAATGGATTGTTTACGAAGTAAAGGCTCTAAGGTAGAGCCTTTTCTTGTACCGTCTTCTTCATTAAGTCAACAGACGAGAACCACGGCCGCACGATGATGCGTTTCCATCGAGCGGCCGGAGAAAACCTTGCCGTTGCCTCAGCATGGCGGTGGAACAACAGCGACCTGATGCGATCGAGTTTTTTTTTTTATCCGGTGGTGAGGCTTTCAATCTTAGTGTTCGCAGAGGTCCGTCTGTATGTCTGGAGTTTTCTTGACCTTAAATAAAATTAACTAAAAGAAAATACCTTACGGCCGCGAGTGGGTTTCCAACCCGGACGGCGCGATTAGATTTGTTTTGCTGGCCACTGCATCAGACCACTACATCAGCGTCTTTTGTTCTATGTACATGAACCATGTACAAACCATGAGGAAAACAGTGGCAGATCGACATGACACGTAATACGACACACCTCAGCAGCACAGCACTCGCTCTTACATCGCCGGAGCCGAACGTCCTGTGTCCTAAACCAGCAGTCTCTCGCGCTGTGCTTTGGGTATCTTCTGCATCAACTTCCAGCCGTGCGCAGTGGATCCCAATATCGAAACCGCAGTGCTAACGCACCCAATTCGCATTTCCCGTAGCCTCGCCAAACCGACCGAAATTTGTTTTTGTGCCACTCTTTGTGCTTTGCACTGCGCTCTTCACAAAGCTGGTGGCAGTCCTGAGTAAGGACGTCAAAGAATGCAACTGATTCTCTCCAAAAACTCTGATGTGATTTTTCAGAAATGTTTGACCGCTTCACTGTTTGACTGACCCTTCGCCAGGAGTGACACATTAGCCGCTGTGAAGGTTTTTTTTTTTTTTACGTGAGCCGGCAAGGCTGCGTTCATGCACGAGACCTGTCAGGACCGATTTGGCAGACGCGCCAGCTTTGTCGTTCTTCAGCGTCGGAAGTAAAAAAAACAGCGCACTTTAGAAGAATTCGCGGCCTGCGGTCCACGCCTCGAGGAGAAGTAAAAGGGGAAAAAGAGAAAGGCGCACGCAAAGGTACAGCAGGAGACAGCACCCTCTCCCTGTTGCTCTTTGCTCTCTCCTCCCCCTTACCCCCGCAACCGGTCACCCACGTACCCCTGTGCCCCTGCTCACATCCTTCTTCGCGCTTAACACTATCTTAAGGGAAAAAATAGCGCACACGAGAAGACGGGACGAGCGAGGAGACACAGACAAGCGCTAACTTTCAACAGACGGTTTATTGCAACATGTCCAGAATGGCAACAAAGAACAGGAACGAAGATAACATCAACAAGACACACACACCCTCGGTAGCCATCTGCTTATCGTGCCAGATATGCAAACTCTTTTTTGTGACAAATTAACGGAAGGTTCACTGACGCCATCCGGTCTAGAACGCACGATGTTCGACGCTTCAACAATCTCCCTGGTAAGTTGGTCGCGGTGATGGTACAAGATTACAGTATCTTCAAAAATTGGACGGCAAGGAGGGTCACAGTCACATGTCTTGCAATGCAAAGCCAGATGCCCGTCGACACCACCTCTGACTTTCTTCTCGCCTGAGTCATGAACAAAGAGCAGAGGACAGGAAAAAGAAAAAGGATAGAAGAGACAAAGAAATGTTGGCGGTGATACCTTACATGCATAAGGTATCACACAACCTCAAGAAGGTGGGTCAGCGGTCTTATGTTAAGGTCGTGTTCACGGCTCCTGAGAGGCTGGGGAGATTGTGCAGAATGAGTTGCCCGGTCAAAAAGCGTAGACCCGACTGTACTATCAGACATAGGCAGACCTACGTCCATTGTCGGCTGGGGGTAGTCTACAAGATCCCCTTGTCATGCGGTAGAATCTACATCGGGCAAACGGGCAGATGCCTCAAGGTACGCCTAAAAGAGCACACGAAGAAAGTCAGAGGTGGTGTCGACGGGCATCTGCCTTTTTGCATTGCAAGCAGGGGTGTGCCAATATCAAATTTTAGAGCGCAACTCTTTGGCGTCCGTTCCTGGGTTTCGCGTCGTCGTCGGCCTCGTAACCAGCCCCGCCCCCCTTTCATCCCCCCAGCGCTATCGGCGTCAGCGGCATCAGTCAGTCGCTGCTATCTCTTCCCTCCTCCCTTTATCGTGTTGTCCGCTTGCTGCGCGCGCTTCTGCCCCCATCGTTTGCCGCTGGGTGTACACGCCGCCCCCCTCCCCCCTCTTCCTGCGAGTCTCCGATTGTCAAAGCGCCGGCTCGAACTTAATTCCTTTCTTCGCTCCTCCTCCAATGCAACCCCTGTGCGGTGGCAATCAGAGAGCCAGATCGGTGGCGGCGGATCTGTATATGTGCACCGCCCGAGCCGAAATTGCGAATACGTGTGAAAAATAAAAAAAAAATTCTGTGATAGCGCATACATGTGTTGCTCGATTTCTTTGCCTCAATCTATCGAAAAGGTGAAACAGCTTATTTGCTGCGCTCAAATTTCGCATTAGGAAGTAACGTAATCGTCGGTAATTTTTTTTTTTTGAAACTATCGATAGTGTAAAAAAAAATATCTGCCCCTCCCGTAACCGAGAGTAGAGTAAGCATGAAATGTTTACGGGTGGTTGTAGATGGTACTAGTCGAAATCTTGAAATGGGTCTAGTGTTCAGCTCAACACACCACATCACACCACACCACACATACTGTGCACTGGTCCATGTGGACACAATCGTTTCCTGTGAGTGTCTGGGGAATCTCTTCCGCCCTGCCTCGTCAGCTGTATCCGGTTTTTGTTTGCCTTTCATCTTTGTAATCGTTGTTTTCATTCATCGGTTATTTGTACCACTCTGCCTATGTGACACTGCAGTGACGCCACCTCTGGATTACGTCACACATTTTTCGAATACGAATCGGATACGAATACTTCATCCCGAATATCGAATCGAATATCGAATAATCAAGGACTGACGTATTTTACCACTACAAAACATTTATTTGAGCACCCAAGAACATCACAGTTCGACTATCAGTGATGAAATGAGCACAAAAGGTGTGTGTGGCTGCACAAAAAGTATCAAAGTCTCGAACATTGTTCTTAGAAGAGTGGAATTATCAGAGAAGATGGCTAGTACACAGCATTGATCAAGGCTATCTTGCCATAAGCACAAAAGCGCATTGCTGGGATGAACATAAAAGGTTGTCGTGAAGGAAAACCGGCTGCTGCACATGGTCAGGCAGAAGTAGTTCCCTTCTAGCTGAAACGAATTCTCCAGCCGCAGAAAATGCCCTCTCAATTGGCACTGAACTGGCACGTATTGCGAGGTATTTCGTGCACAGCCCTGACTATACCAGCTTCGCAGCTATAGCCACAAAGAAGCTCACCAGCGCAGTCAGCTACTGCATGGCCCAACGTTACGCATTGCTCAGGGCGCCCCCATGTTGTTATGTATCTGTCGATAGAACTTGCGGACCGAAATGAACGCCGGTGCTCGCAATAGAATATTCGACTAGATACGAATATTCGCGTCGTGTCGAATATTCGAGACAACACGATTACTTGGATTTCGAATCGAAGACGAATACTAAAAATATAATATTCGAATTATTTCGAGAATTTCGAATATTCGCACACCCCTAATTGCAAGACACGTGACTGTGACCTCCTTGCCGTCCAATTTTTGAAGATACTGTAATCTTGTACCATCACCGCGACCAACTTACCAGGGAGATTGTTGAAGCGTCGAACATCGTGCGTTCTGGACCGGATTGTGTCAGTGAACCTTCCGTTAATTTGTCACAAAAAAGAGCTTGCACATCTGGCACGATAAGCAGATGGCTACCGAGGGGGTGTGTGTCTTGTTGATGTTATCTTCGTTCCTGTTCATTGTTGCCATTCTGGACATGTGTATATATGCTCCCGATTTTGCAATAAACCGTCTGTTGAAATTTAGCGCTTGTCTGTGTCTCCTCGCTTATCCCGTCTTCTCGTGTGCGCTATTTTTTTCCCTTAAGTATGTCTTACCAACATGCCCAAGCCTCATCTCTTCTGAAATGTAACACTATCGCCCCTCCCTATTCGTCATCCATTTAATTCTGCGAATCTTGTGTCGCGTTGTCATAGCCTTTGTGAGAGGAACTTTGTCAAAGAGTTGTGTCGGAAGGGTACGGTGAAATTCAAGCAAGTTTAGGTTGAAAGCGATTCCCAATTCTTCCTTATTTATTTTAAAATCAGCGACAGCAGTGCTTTGCGCGTGCGGTTCGCGGGCGGTTCGGTTGTTCGATTCCCAGTGCCGCCGGGTACCTATCGGTTTCCAATGCATACAAATTTCTCGTGGTTTCTCTGAGGTGAATTGATTCGAAAAAAGTCTTTGACCTAACCTTATGTAAAAGAAAACCCTGTTCCATGGCGCTCTTTGGTGCAAGGCTGCCCTTGCACCATTAAAACTTGTCAACAAAAGAAAACATCCTTATAGAAAACACGGAACGAAAACAATTCTACGCGTAGGCTAAGTAACGCCAGGAGCAAGAACGCGTATGCAATCCGTACGTAAAAGGCGCAGCAAAACCTTGGCCAGCATTCTCGGAAAGGAAGCGGTGGAAACTGGGTACCAGCCGGACACCATTATCAGGCGCCTCCTCCACTGCCCCAAAGACTCGTCGTCCTACACAAAAGATGCAAGGCGTGTTACGCAAAAACCCTGCTTTGGGTTGAAAACCGGTTACTGGTTACATGTAAACACCGCACAGTCGGTTCCGGGAGTAGATGAAGTGAGTCCAGTCGACTCCGCTGCCGAAAGGGGGGGAGGGAGGAAGGGGAGGAGGGTTGACTCGCTCAACCCCAACGGACGATAGCACGTAAACCGGATCGAGACGAAGAGTCGAGTTAGCGGGAGGGGAGAGGATAAATTTCGATCCTGTTTTTACGCTTGCGCCATCGCGCCTGCGAGACAGCGGTGCCATGCCGCAGTCTTGGAGGCTGCCACTGCCCTTACCGCTGTGCTGCTCGACGCTTGGTGTCGCTGCAGCTGAACCGGTCTCGACTCGCTAAAATCTAGTTCATGCAAACACGCAATCGTCGAGTCGGGCTGACCTTATACAACTCGACCCCCCGATTTAATCTACCGCAGTCCGGTTCATGTAAACGAGGCTTAGGCTGGGGACACCAACAAAATGACGGAAAGGGTCAAGCAGCACAAAGCTTATGTCAAGCAAATTAAGAGAAGCGCAGTGGTCGTACTTCCCAGCCATGCCACCACAGGGGTGACTTTGACGCAGTGTTGTAGGCGTTACCGAAAAAAAGTAACTAAATATGTTACTCGTTACACTAAAAAAAGAACGCGTTACCGCCCTACGTTACCTACAAATAAGGTAACGCGTTACCGTTGCCGAAAAAAGTATCGCTTTACTCTATGACCATAAATTTTAATCAGTGTGTCTTCCCTGTAAGAACTCAAGATAACAATTTTATAAAGCTCATACTTCATATAATTCCAACTTCACAGAGAAAACAGCTGAACTCAACAAATTTACAGGAATTCTGGTGTGCTTCTGCTTACGACATTACGCGGAAATCGTGTAGAAAATAAGATATGCCTAAATATCATAGTTCCGGAAAAATAAATTTGCGCACCAAAACAATTTTTTTTTACTTGAACCTGCATAATTATCGCAAAAATGCGAGTGTTTACGTCAAGGTGTTCAAGGTCAGCTTCGCTCGCAATAACCAGAAACGTAGCCGCAGTTTCAGATAGAAACAGCCGGTTGACTGCAATCCCCTTTTCTGTGCTGTACCATTGTACTCTTTCGACGGCTCTCTTGGGGCCATCTTGACGTGAACTGGCGACATTCCTGAGTTTGCTCAGAAGAGGGAACTGGTTTCACAAAGAATGCGAGAGTGTCGCCTGTGAAAGAGACCTTTTGGTTGGAAAACAAGCTTACGCAGAAACTGACTTACAGATTTCTGCAAATGGTCCATTGGTGGCTCGGCATGCGTCCACTCTTTAGAGAGTAGTGTGCGTGAGTGGTTTGGGGATGGAGACAAGTGTGTTTTTTAGTTGAGGGCGTCGTCAAGGGCAGGTGTTGTTTGGCATGCATGCGAGCCGCAACACGGGTCGTCGAGAACACCTGTAGATTTTGTTTATTTGCAAAATCATTTGCGGCGTTTTTTTTTGAGAAAGAGGCGGAGGTGGACAATTGGAATAAAAAGTAACTAGTAGCGTGACACCTAACGTTATCGAAAAATGTTAACGTAAGCACGTTACCCGTTACAGTTCCGAAATGGTAACGAGCACGTTACTAAGTTACCGGAAAAAGTAATGCGTTACCGGTAACGCCGTTACTTGTAACGCGTTAGCGACAACACTGCTTTGACGGCACTATTGTGGTGGAAACAGAACCAAACTGCGCAGAAGCCTTCTACTTGAGTCATGACGGAAGAGAATGTTGAATGTTCTCTGGGAACCACTCCCTTTTCCTACATCCACGGTTTCAGCTCCGTGACCCTGCGGTCGACCTTATGTGGGCTTAAAAAAGCCTCCACAACGCGCCCGCAGTCACACCTTCAAGAAGTAGTAGAAATAGTTTACTGACAAAAAAATACAAAAAGGAAGCACGAGAGCTGCAGCCGACGGAATTCACGGAATTCACAGCTGGCGGAATTAGTCACAGGGAGAGGATAGCGAGGAACGGTAGGGAGGAAAGCGACCGGCAGAGAAGACGGGGAAGCTTTCTACACAATTCAAAAATAAAAAAAATATCAAGTTCGCGCTGCTCGCAAGCTAGTGCCTAAGCATTGTTGTACACATTTACAACTCGCGTAAATTCACTGCATATTCAAGGCCGCGTGCACGTAACGTCCTGTTGCTAATGGACAGCGCGAGCGGCGCATTGCGCAAGTGGCCCCGTTGGAGCGCCCAGCGGCCGCCTTAAAGCAGAAACACAGCCAGTTTTGAAACGTCGTGTTATCTTACAAGAAGCTGGCGTTTACTTCTCAATTCAGTGGAAATTATAATCATAAAATTTAAATAGGATTTGCCTCTGGGTTGCAGCTTTGGGAAAAGGCGTAGCTTCCTGCACAGCAAATGGCAAATTTGTCAGAATAGCTCACAACATGCCGTTCTATGAACTCTTCGTTATCGCTTCATAGTTTGCACTCACTTTTGACATGAACGCGGAAATTGGCAGCGATTACGGCAATGGCAAAGCCCTTAGCGACGGCGAATGATCGAGTAATTGGAGGCACTTTAATAACCTAGAAGAAATGCTGTGAATTACCACACTAAGAATTGTTACACTGGACCAATTGCCTAATGCGCACAATCAGTTAGTGAAACAGTCACGAAACGGAGCACCAGGTTCCTTGCATAGAATCCTGCAGTACTTGCAACATACAAGTTTATGGGCATCTATATATGTACAGATGACAGGAGTATAGCAAGTAGCCAAACGAATTCGGCTTGATTGGGCTTTTACCCTTGCAGAAATAGCTTTATATTCAATAAAGAGACTACAGAGGAACGCTGACCTCAAAACATCCCTGCTGCATTTTGACCACATCGCCTAAACTTTCGAAGAGCTGAACGCTATTGAGCTTTAAGACGTAGCGATTAATGCGCTAATTAATACCTAAGTTTCGTTGTTTTGTATTGTTAATGCGCACCCAATTCCACTATCACTCATCCTCAAGTAGCCACTGTATGCGTTTCCAATAGTATTTATTTATTTAGCTATTTATTATTTGTTTATTTATTTATTTATTTATTTATTTATTTATTTATTTATTTATTACCTGCATCGCCTGTTTTAGGCATTACAGCAGGGGGGACATCATGCAACAAAAACGTCGAAATCACATGCGCAAAATGTATCCCTAAAGCTCCAGAGTTTCCTTATAATTCTCTCTAATACCTATACATGGCGAGCGCTTTCTTGTAGCGGCCCATGTTTGTGTCCCTACATTCGATGGGGACACTTTTAATAAAAGCGCGCATTCACAAGGCATGACTTGATCTCCCTAAAGCAAGCAAAAAAAGCGTAGACGTGCGCCTAGCCAAACGCATCGAGAGAGGGCGCCACACGTTTCTTGCCGATGCTGAGGATGCATGATGAATAGAAAAATAGCCAGGGAAAACATTTCCCTCTTTCAAATGTAAAATACTTTACATCTATTAAAAGAAGGGGCATTTCGCTACCTAAAGCTCCTTGAGCAGTCCGATATATTGCAAATCAGGGCAGCGGTGATTGATCAAGTTAGGACAAGTGGGGTTTTTTTCGCGACCTCGTCATAGGCTTCATGCGAGCATATCTCATCGCGCTGGGTAAACGCAGTATTTAAGCCACAGTGATGAAACTTTAATAAAAGAAACTTTATGAGGTATTTAACCCCTCAGGGTCAGAGCTCGCTTGTAACTGTTATGCGTGACGAGATATTGATTTTTTATTTTTCATCGCCATTCAGTTACGCGCCGCCGGCTGTCGCGAGATGGCGCGACCGGTTTTCCGAGGCGCATGGGCCGGAATCCTGGGGATGTATGCACGCCCACTGCTGACGTGCCGGTTTGCCAGATGAGTGAAGTAGCCTGTTTTAAAGACAGCGAAATGTTTCCGACTTAATTCCATTCTTTTCGTTTCGATGAGTAGTAAAAGCAATCCGCTTCAACTGCAGCGGTGAAATAGCCCCCACTTCTTCCCTAGACGCGGCCACCAGCGCAGAATACCCAGGATGAGGTGGGCACCTCGGCAGCAAAGAAGCAGTGATTCCAGGTTTCGCACGCTGTCGGCCCCAGATGAAACTGCATGCCCATTGCTGCCCTGCCGGTTTGCCAGATGAGTGAAGTAGCCTGTTTTAAAGACGGCGAGATGTTTCCGACGTAATTCCATTCGTTTCGCTTCGATCAGTAGTCAAAGCAATCCGTTTCAACTGCAGCGGTGAAGTAGTCCCCACTTGTTTCCTAGACGTGGCCACCAGCGCAGAATACCCAGTCAGAGGAGGCACCTCGGCAGCAAAGAAGAACTCTTTCCATGTTTCGCACGTTGTCGGCCCCAGATGAAACTGCTGGCGGTTTGCATTTATGCATCCCCACTGTTGACGTGCTGCTTTGCCAGATGAGTGAAGAAGCCCGGTGCAGACACAGAGAAATGTTTCCGACGTAATTCCATTCGTTTCGTTTCGATGAGTATTCAACCCAATCTGTTTCAACTGCAGCGGTAAAATAGACCCCAGTTGTTCCCTAGACGTGGCCAGCAGCGCAGAATACCCAGGATCAGGTCGGCACCTCGGCAGCAAAGAAGCAGTGAATCCTGGTTTCGCACGCTGTCGGCCCCAAATGAAACTGCACGCCCATTGCTGCCGTGCCGATTTGCCAGATGAGTGAAGTAGCCTGTTTTAAAGACGGGGAGATGTTTCCGACCTAATTCCATACGTTTCGCTTCGATCAGTAGTCAAAGCAGTCCGTTTCAACTGCAGCGGTGAAATAGCCCCCACTTGTTCCCCAGACGTGGCCACCAGCGCAGAATACCCAGGATCAGGTCGGCACCTCGGCAGCAAAGAAGCAGTGATTCCTGGTTTCGCACGCTGTCGGCCCCAAATGAAACTGCACGCCCATTGCTGCCGTGCCGATTTGCCAGATGAGTGAAGTAGCCTGTTTTAAAGACGGGGAGATGTTTCCGACCTAATTCCATACGTTTCGCTTCGATCAGTAGTCAAAGCAGTCCGTTTCAACTGCAGCGGTGAAATAGCCCCCACTTGTTGCCCAGACGTGGCCACCAGCGCAGAATACCCAGGATCAGGTCGGCACCTCGGCAGCAAAGAAGCAGTGAATCCTGGTTTCGCACGCTGTCGGCCCCAAATGAAACTGCACGCCCATTGCTGCCGTGCCGATTTGCCAGATGAGTGAAGTAGCCTGTTTTAAAGACGGGGAGATGTTTCCGACCTAATTCCATACGTTTCGCTTCGATCAGTAGTCAAAGCAGTCCGTTTCAACTGCAGCGGTGAAATAGCCCCCACTTGTTGCCCAGACGTGGCCACCAGCGCAGAATACCCAGGATCAGGTCGGCACCTCGGCAGCAAAGAAGCAGTGAATCCTGGTTTCGCACGCTGTCGGCCCCAAATGAAACTGCACGCCCATTGCTGCCGTGCCGATTTGCCAGATGAGTGAAGTAGCCTGTTTTAAAGACGGGGAGATGTTTCCGACCTATTTCCATACGTTTCGCTTCGATCAGTAGTCAAAGCAGTCCGTTTCAACTGCAGCGGTGAAATAGCCCCCACTTGTTGCCCAGACGTGGCCACCAGCGCAGAGTACCCAGGATCAGGTCGGCACCTCGGCAGCAAAGAAGCAGTGAATCCTGGTTTCGCACGCTGTCGGCCCCAAATGAAACTGCACGCCCATTGCTGCCGTGCCGATTTGCCAGATGAGTGAAGTAGCCTGTTTTAAAGACGGGGAGATGTTTCCGACCTAATTCCATACGTTTCGCTTCGATCAGTAGTCAAAGCAGTCCGTTTCAACTGCAGCGGTGAAATAGCCCCCACTTGTTCCCCAGACGTGGCCACCAGCGCAGAATACCCAGGATCAGGTCGGCACCTCGGCAGCAAAGAAGCAGTGATTCCTGGTTTCGCACGCTGTCGGCCCCAAATGAAACTGCACGCCCATTGCTGCCGTGCCGATTTGCCAGATGAGTGAAGTAGCCTGTTTTAAAGACGGGGAGATGTTTCCGACCTAATTCCATACGTTTCGCTTCGATCAGTAGTCAAAGCAGTCCGTTTCAACTGCAGCGGTGAAATAGCCCCCACTTGTTGCCCAGACGTGGCCACCAGCGCAGAATACCCAGGATCAGGTCGGCACCTGGGCAGCAAAGAAGCAGTGAATCCTGGTTTCGCACGCTGTCGGCCCCAAATGAAACTGCACGCCCATTGCTGCCGTGCCGATTTGCCAGATGAGTGAAGTAGCCTGTTTTAAAGACGGGGAGATGTTTCCGACCTAATTCCATACGTTTCGCTTCGATCAGTAGTCAAAGCAGTCCGTTTCAACTGCAGCGGTGAAATAGCCCCCACTTGTTGCCCAGACGTGGCCACCAGCGCAGAATACCCAGGATCAGGTCGGCACCTCGGCAGCAAAGAAGCAGTGATTCCATGTTTCGCACGCTGTCGGCGCCAGATGAAACTGCACGCCCATTGCTGCCGTGCCGATTTGCCAGATGAGTGAAGTAGCCTGTTTTAAAGACGGGGAGATGTTTCCGACCTAATTCCATACGTTTCGCTTCGATCAGTAGTCAAAGCAGTCCGTTTCAACTGCAGCGGTGAAATAGCCCCCACTTCTTCCCCAGACGTGGCCACCAGCGCAGAATACCCAGGATCAGGTCGGCACCTCGGCAGCAAAGAAGCAGTGATTCCTGGTTTCGCACGCTGTCGGCCCCAAATGAAACTGCACGCCCATTGCTGCCGTGCCGATTTGCCAGATGAGTGAAGTAGCCTGTTTTAAAGACGGGGAGATGTTTCCGACCTAATTCCATACGTTTCGCTTCGATCAGTAGTCAAAGCAGTCCGTTTCAACTGCAGCGGTGAAATAGCCCCCACTTGTTGCCCAGACGTGGCCACCAGCGCAGAATACCCAGGATCAGGTCGGCACCTCGGCAGCAAAGTAAGCAGTGATTCCTGGTTTCGCACGCTGTCGGCCCCAAATGGAACTGCACGCCCATTGCTGCCGTGCCGATTTGCCAGATGAGTGAAGTAGCCTGTTTTAAAGACGGGGAGATGTTTCCGACCTAATTCCATACGTTTCGCTTCGATCAGTAGTCAAAGCAGTCCGTTTCAACTGCAGCGGTGAAATAGCCCCCACTTCTTCCCCAGACGTGGCCACCAGCGCAGAATACCCAGGATCAGGTCGGCACCTCGGCAGCAAAGAAGCAGTGATTCCTGGTTTCGCACGCTGTCGGCCCCAAATGAAACTGCACGCCCATTGCTGCCGTGCCGATTTGCCAGATGAGTGAAGTAGCCTGTTGTAAAGACGGCGAGATGTTTCCGACGTAATTCCATTCGTTTCGTTTCGATGAGTAGTCAAAGCAATCCATTTCAACTGCAGCAGTGAAATAGCCCCTACTCTTTCCCTAGACGTGGCCACCAGCGCAGAATACCCAGGATCAGGTGGGCACCTCGGCAGCAAAGAAGCAGTGATTCCATGTTTCGCACGCTGTCGGCGCCAGATGAAACTGCAGGTGATTTGCATTTATGCACCCCCACTGCTGACGTGCCGATTTGCCAGATGAGTGAAGTAGCCTGTTTTAAAGACGGGGAGATGTTTCCGACCTAATTCCATACGTTTCGCTTCGATCAGTAGTCAAAGCAGTCCGTTTCAACTGCAGCGGTGAAATAGCCCCCACTTCTTCCCCAGACGTGGCCACCAGCGCAGAATACCCAGGATCAGGTCGGCACCTCGGCAGCAAAGAAGCAGTGATTCCATGTTTCGCACGCTGTCGGCGCCAGATGAAACTGCAGGTGATTTGCATTTATGCACCCCCACTGCTGACGTGCCGATTTGCCAGATGAGTGAAGTAGCCTGTTTTAAAGACGGGGAGATGTTTCCGACCTAATTCCATACGTTTCGCTTCGATCAGTAGTCAAAGCAGTCCGTTTCAACTGCAGCGGTGAAATAGCCCCCACTTGTTCCCCAGACGTGGCCACCAGCGCAGAATACCCAGGATCAGGTCGGCACCTCGGCAGCAAAGAAGCAGTGATTCCTGGTTTCGCACGCTGTCGGCCCCAAATGAAACTGCACGCCCATTGCTGCCGTGCCGATTTGCCAGATGAGTGAAGTAGCCTGTTGTAAAGACGGCGAGATGTTTCCGACGTAATTCCATTCGTTTCGTTTCGATGAGTAGTCAAAGCAATCCATTTCAACTGCAGCAGTGAAATAGCCCCTACTCTTTCCCTAGACGTGGCCACCAGCGCAGAATACCCAGGATCAGGTGGGCACCTCGGCAGCAAAGAAGCAGTGATTCCATGTTTCGCACGCTGTCGGCGCCAGATGAAACTGCAGGTGATTTGCATTTATGCACCCCCACTGCTGACGTGCCGGTTTGCCAGATGAGTGAAGTAGCCTGTTTTAAAGACAGCGAAATGTTTCCGACGTAATTCCATTCGTTTTCTTTCGATGAGTTGTCAAAGCAATACGTTTCAACTGCAGCGGTGAAGTAGTCCCCACTTGTGTCTTAGCCACCAGCGCAGAATACCCAGGAAGAGCTGGGCACCTCGACAGCAAAGAAGCAGTCATTCCATGTTCCGCACGTTGTCGGCCCCAGATGAACTGCTGGCGGTTTGCATTGATGCACGCCCACTGTTCACGTGCCACTTTGCCAGCTGAGTGAAGTAGCCTGTTGTAGAGACAGAGAAATATTTCCTGTGTAATTCCATTGGTTCGCTTCGTTGAATGATCATAGCAGTCCGACTCAACTGCAGCGATGAAAAAGTGGTGGCTTGTTCCCCGGACGGGCCGACCTGCGCAGAATACCCAGGGAGTGGTGAGCACACGGTCTGTACAAAAAAGCCGTGATTTCATTTTTCGCGCGTTGTCGGCCCCCAGATGAAACTGTTGGCTGCTTGCATTTATGCACGCCGACTGCTGACGTGCCGGTTTTCCATATGAGTTAAGTAGCCTGCTGTAGAGACAGCCAAATGTTTCCGGTGTAATTCCATTGGTTCGTTTCGGTGACTAGCAGTCCAATTCAACTGCAGCGATGAAATAGTCGTGGCTTGTTCCCCGGACGTGCCCACCGGCGCAGAATACCCAGGGAGTGGTGAGCACACCGAATGTAAAAAAAGTCGTGATTTCATTTTTCGCGCGTTGTCGGCCCCCAGATGAAACTGTTGACTGTTTGCATTTATGCACGCCCACTGCTGAGGTATCCGTTTCCCAGATGAGTGAAGTAGCCTGCTGTAGAGACAGCGAAATGTTTCCTGTGTACTTCCTTTGGTTCGCTTCGTTGAATGGTCATAGCAGTCCGATTCAACTGCAGCGATGAAATAGTCGTGGCTTGTTCCCCTGATTTGCCAACCGGCGCAGAATACCCATGGAGTGGTGAGCACATCGGCTGTAAAAAAAAGCCGTGATTTCATTTTTCGCGCGTTGTCGGCCCCCAAATGAAACTGTTGGCTGCTTGCATTTATGCACGCCCACTGCTGAAGTGTCGGTTTCCCAGATGAGTGAAGTAGCCTGTTGTAGAGACAGCGAAATGTTTCCTGTGTAATTCCATTGGTTCGCTTCGTTGGATGATCATAGCAGTCCGATTAAACTGCAGCGATGAAAAAGTGGTGGCTTGTTCCCCGGACGGGCCCACCAGCGCAGAATACCCAGGGAGTGGTGAGCACACGGTCTGTACAAAAAAGCCGCGATTTCATTTTTCGCGCGTTGTCGGCCCCTAGATGAAAGTGTTGGCTGTTAGCCTTTATGCACGCCCACTGCTGACGTGTCGGTTTCCCAGCTGAGTGAAGTAGCGTGTTGTAGAGACAGCGAAATGTTTCCTGTGTAATTCCACTGGTTCGCTTCGTTGAATGGTCATAGCAGTCCGATTCAACTGCACCGATGAAATAGTCTTGGCTTGTTCCCCGGACGTGCCCACCAGCGAAGAACACCAAGGGAGTGGTGAGCACATCGGCTGTAAAAAAAGCCACGACTTCATTTTTCGCGCGTTGTCGGCCCCAGATGAAACTGTTGACTGTTTGCATTTATGCACACCCACTGCTGAGGTGTCGGTTTCCCAGATGAGTGAAGTAGCCTGCTGTAGAGACAAAGAAATGTTTCCGGTTTACTTCCAATGGCTCGTTTCGTTTAGTAGTTATAGAAGTCCGATTCAACTGCAGCGATGAAAAACTCGTGGCTTGTTCCCCGGACGGGCCCACCAGCGCAGGATACCCAGGGAGTGGTGAGCACACCGGCTGTAAAAAAGCCGTAACTTCATTTTTCGCGCGTTGTCGGCCCCCAGAAAAAATCTCTGCCTCTCCCGTAAACGAGAGTAGAGTAAGCATGAAATGTTTACGGGCCTAATGTCATCTCGGTGGACACCCGAACCGCACCGTAAAGGAAGGGAGGAACGCCACCACCCGTTCGGCGCGATGCCTTGCCCTTTGAACGCAGCGCCTCTCCCCCGGATCACGTATGACAACGAAGTGTAACATGGCATTTATGTGCTTTTTGCACGCGTTATTAGAAATCGGAAATTATAATTCCGTGCATTATCAAACCCACAGCTCCACTGATGTCTTGATAAACATTGAGAAGGCACTGGCAGCAGTTATTTTTTGTCTCGTTTGGAGACCAACCGGCGCTTGCATGCCGGTCGCGTAGGAGGGCTTAGAGAGTCTCGTTAAATCTCGTTAAGTCGCGTACGGTGCCCGGATGTTCTCGTTTTAGAGCCCGGATGACGGGAATTCAGTGCCCGGATGAGTGGATTTCAGTGCCCGGATGACTGGAATTCAGTGCCCGGATGAGTGGATTTCAGTGCCCGGATGAGTGGATTTCAGTGCCCGGATGAGTGGATTTCAGTGCCCGGATGACTGGAATTCAGTGCCCGGATGAGTGGATTTCAGTGCCCGGATGAGTGGATTTCAGTGCCCGGATGATGGCTCTCGGTCTCGGCGTGACGTCACCACACTGCCGACAACGGGAGCTAAAAGCATTTCATGCTTAAAAACTGTTGACTGTTTCCATTTATGCACGCCCAGTGCTGAGGTGCCGGTTTGCCAGATGAGTGAAGTAGCCTGCTGTAGAGACAGCGAAATGTTTCCGGTGTACTTCCAATGGTTCGTTTCGTTTAGTAGTCATAGAAGTAAGATTCAACTCCAGCGATGAAAAAGTCGTGGCTTGTTCCCCGGACGGGCCCACCAGCACAGGATACCCAGGGCGTGGTGAGCACACCGGCTGTAAAAAAAGCCGTAATTTCATTTTTCGCGCGTTGTCGGCCCCTAGGTGAAACTATCGGCTGTTTGCATTTATGCACGCCCACTGCTGAGGTGCCGACCTCCCAGCTGACTGAAGTAGCCTGTTGTAGAGACAGCGAAATGTTTCCTGTGTAATTTCATTGGTTCGCTTCGTTGAATGGTCATAGCAGTCCGATTCAACTGCACCGATGAAGAAGTCGTAGCTTGTCCCCCGGACGGGCCCACCAGCGCAGAATACCCAGAGAGTGGTGAGCACACCTGCTGTAAATGAAAGCTGTGATTTCCTTTTTCGCGCGTTGTCGGCCCCCGGATGAAACTCTTGCCTGTTTGCTTTTATGCACGCCCACTGCTGAGGTGCCGGTTTGCCAGATGAGTGAAGTAGCCTGCTGTAGAGACAGCGAAATATTTCCGGTGTAATTCCAATGGTTCGTTTCGTTGAATAGCCATAGCAGTCCGATTCAACTGCAGCGATGAAATAGTCATGGCTTGTTCCCTGGACGTGCCCACCAGCGCAGCATACACAGGGAGTGGTGAGCACATCGGCTGCAAAAAAAGCCGTGATTTCATTTTTCGCGCGTTGTCGGCCCCCAGATGAAACTGTTGGCTGCTTGCATGTATGCACGCCCACTGCTGAGGTGTCGGTTGCCCAGATGAGTGACGTAGCCTGTTGTAGAGACAGCAAAATGTTTCCTGGGTAATTCCATTGGTTCGCTTCGTTGAATGGTCATAGCAGTCCGATTCAAGTGCAGCGATGAAAAAGTCGTGGCTTGTTCCCCAGACGGGCCCACCAGCGCAGAATACCCAGGGAGTGGTGAGCACACCTGCTGTAAATAAAAGCTATGATTTCATTTTTCGCGCGTTGTCGGCCCCTAGATGAAACTGTTGGCTGTTTGCATTTATGCACGCCCACTGCTGAGGTGTCGGTTTCCCAGCTGAGTGAAGTAGCCTGTTGTAGTGACAGCGAAATGTTTCCAGTGTAATTCCAATGGTTCGTTTCGTTGAATAGTCATAGCAGTCCGATTCAACTGCAGCGATGAAATAGTCTTGGCTTGTTCCCCGGACGTGCCCACCAGCGCAGAATACCCATAGAGTGGTGATCACACCTGCTGTAAAAAAAAAGCCGTGATTTCATTTTTCGCGCGTTGTCGGCCCCCGGATGAAGCTGTTGCCTGTTTGCTTTTATGCACGCTCACTGCTGAGGTGCCGGTTTTCCAGCTGAGTGAAGTAGCCTGTTGTAGAGACAGCGAAATGTTTCCTGTGTAATTCCATTGGTTCGCTTCGTTGAATGGTCATAGCAGTCCGATTCAACTGCAGCGATGAAAAAGTCGTGGCTTGTTGCCCGGACGAGCCCACCAGCGCAGGATACCCAGGGAGTGGTGAGCACACCGGCTGTAAAAAAGCCGTAATTTCATTTTTCGCGCGTTGTCGGCCCCCAGATGAAACTGTTGACTGTTTGCATTTATGCACGCCCAGTGCTGAGGTGCCGGTTTGCCAGATGAGTGAAGTAGCCTGCTGTAGAGACAGCGAAATGTTTCCGGTGTACTTCCAATGGTTAGTTTCGTTTAGTAGTCACAGAAGTCCGATTCAACTGCAGCGATGAAATAGTCGTGGCTTGTTCCCGGATGTGCCAACCAGCGCAGAATATCCATGGAGTGGTGAGCCCATCGGCTGTAAAAAAAGCCGTGATTTCATTTTTCGCGCGTTGTCGGCCCCCAGATGAAACTGTTGGCTGCTTGCATTTATGCACGCCCACTGCTGACGTGTCGGTTTGCCAGATGAGTGAAGTAGCCTGTTGTAGAGGCACCGAAATGTTTCCTGTGTAATTCCATTGGTTCGCTTCGTTGAATGATCATAGCAGTCCGATTCAACTGCAGCGATGAAAAAGTGGTGGCTTGTTCCCCGGACGGGCCCACCAGCGCAGAATACCCAGCGAGTGGTGAGCACACGGTCTGTACAAAAAAGCCGCGATTTCATTTTTCGTGCGTTGCCGGCCCCTAGATGAAACTGTTGACTGTTAGCCTTTACGCACGCCCACTGCTGACGTGTCGGTTTCCCAGCTGAGTGAACTAGCCTGTTGTAGAGGCAGCGAAATGTTTCCTGTGTAATTCCATTGGTTCGCTTCGTTGAATGATCATAGCAGTCCGACTCAACTGCAGCGATGAAAAAGTGGTGGCTTGTTCCCCGGACGGGCCCACCAGCGCAGAATACCCAGGGAGTGGTGAGCACACGGTCTGTACAAAAAAGCCGCGATTTCATTTTTCGCGCGTTGTAGGCCCCTAGATGAAACTGTTGACTGTTAGCCTTTATGCACGCCCACTGCTGACGTGTCGGTTTCCCAGCTGAGTGAAGTAGCCTGTTGTAGAGGCAGCGAAATGTTTCCTTTGTAATTCCATTGGTTCGCTTCGTTGAATGATCATAGCAGTCCGACTCAACTGCAGCGATGAAAAAGTGGTGGCTTGTTCTCCGGACGGGCCCACCAGCGCAGAATACCCAGGGAGTGGTGAGCACACGGTCTGTACAAAAAAGCCGCGATTTCATTTTTCGCGCGTTGTCGGCCCCTAGATGAAACTGTTGACTTTTAGCCTTTATGCACGCCCACTGCTGACGTGTCGGTTTCCCAGCTGAGTGAAGTAGCCTGTTGTAGAGGCAGCGAAATGTTTCCTGTGTAATTCCATTGGTTCGCTTCGTTGAATGATCATAGCAGTCCACCTCAACTGCAGCGATGAAAAAGTGGTGGCTTGTTCCCCGGACGGGCCCACCAGCGCAGAATACCCTGGGAGTGGTGAGCACACGGTCTGTACAAAAAAGCCGTGATTTCATTTTTCGCGCGTTGTCGGCCCCCAGATGAAACTGTTGGCTGCTTGCATTTATGCACGCCGACTGCTGACGTGTCGGTTTGCCAGATGAGTGAAGTAGCCTGTTGTAGAGGCAGCGAAATGTTTCCTGTGTAATTCCATTGGTTCGCTTCGTTGAATGATCATAGCAGTCCGATTCAACTGCAGCGATGAAAAAGTGGTGGCTTGTTCCCCGGACGGGCCCACCAGCGCAGAATACCCAGGGAGTGGTAAGCACACGGTGTGTACAAAAAAGCCGCGATTTCATTTTTCGCGCGTTGTCGGCCCCCAGATGAAACTGTTGGCTGCTTGCATTTATGCACGCCGACTGCTGACGTGTCGGTTTGCCAGATGAGTGAAGTAGCCTGTTGTAGAGGCAGCGAAATGTTTCCTGTGTAATTCCATTGGTTCGCTTCGTTGAATGATCATAGCAGTCCGATTCAACTGCAGCGATGAAAAAGTGGTGGCTTGTTCCCCGGACGGGCCCACCAGCGCAGAATACCCAGGGAGTGGTAAGCACACGGTGTGTACAAAAAAGCCGCGATTTCATTTTTCGCGCGTTGTCGGCCTCTAGATGAAACTGTTGGCTGTTAGCATTTAGGCACACCCACTGCTGACGTGTCGGTTTCCCAGCTGAGTGGAGTAGCCTGTTGTAGAGACAGCGAAATGTTTCCTGTGTAGTTCCAATGGTTCGTTTCGTTGAGTGTTCATAGCAGTCCGATTCAACTGCAGCGATGAAAAAGTGGTTGCTTGTTCCCCGGACGGGCCCACCAGCGCAGAATACCCTGAGAGTGGTGATCACACCTGCTGTAAAAAAAAAGCCGCGACTTCATTTTTCGCGCGTTGTCGGCCCCCAGATGAAACTGTTGACTGTTTGCATTTATGCACGCCCACTGCTGAGCTGTCGGTTTCCCAGATGAGTGAAGTAGCCTGCTGTATAGACAGCGAAATGTTTCCGGTTTACTTCCAATGGCTCGTTTCGTTTAGTAGTTATAGAAGTCCGATTCAACTGCAGCGATGAAAAACTCGTGGCTTGTTCCCCGGACGGGCCCACCAGCGCAGGATACCCAGGGAGTGGTGAGCACACCGGCTGTAAAAAAGCCGTAATTTCATTTTTCGGGCGTTGTCGGCCCCCAGATGAAACTGTTGACTGTTTGCATTTATGCACGCCCAGTGCTGAGGTGCCGGTTTGCCAGATGAGTGAAGTAGCCTGCTGTAGAGACTGCGTAATGTTTCCGGTGTACTTCCAATGGTTCGCTTCGTTGAATGGTCATAGCAGTCCGATTCAACTGCAGCGATGAAAAAGTCTTGGCTTGTTCCCCAGACGGGCCCACCAGCGCAGAATACCCAGGGAGTGGTGAGCACACCTGCTGTAAATAAAAGCTATGATTTCATTTTTCGCGCGTTGTCGGCCCCTAGATGAAACTGTTGGCTGTTTGCATTTATGCACGCCCACTGCTGAGGTGTCGGTTTCCCAGCTGAGTGAAGTAGCCTGTTGTAGAGACAGCGAAATGTTTCCTGTGTAATTCCATTGGTTCGCTTCGTTGAATGCTCATAGCAGTCCGATTCAACTGCAGCGATGAAAAAGTCGTGGCTTGTTGCCCGGACGAGCCCACCAGCGCAGGATACCCAGGGAGTGGTGAGCACACCGGCTCTAAAAAAGCCGTACTTTCATTTTTCGCGCGTTGTCGGCCCCCAGATGAAACTGTTGACTGTTTGCATTTATGCACGCCCAGTGCTGAGGTGCCGGTTTGCCAGATGAGTGAAGTAGCCTGCTGTAGAGACAGCGAAATGTTTCCGGTGCACTTCCAATGGTTAGTTTCGTTTAGTAGTCATAGAAGTCCGATTCAACTGCAGCGATGAAATAGTCGTGCCTTGTTCCCGGATGTGCCAACCAGCGCAGAATATCCATGGAGTGGTGAGACCATCGGCTGTAAAAAAAGCCGTGATTTCATTTTTCGCGCGTTGTCGGCCCGCAGATGAAACTGTTGGCTGCTTGCATTTATGCACGCCCACTGGTGAGGTGTCGGTTTCCCAGATGAGTGAAGTAGCCTGTTGTAGAAACAGCAAAATGTTTCCTGTGTAATTTCATTGGTTCGCTTCGTTGAATGGTCATAGCAGTCCGATTCAACTGCAGCGATGAAAAAGTGGCTTGTTGCCCGGACGGGCCCACCAGCTAAGAATACCCAGGGAGGGGTGAGCACACGGTCTGTACAAAAAAGCCGCGATTTCATTTTTCGCGCGTTGTCGGCCCCCAGATGAAACTGTTGGCTGCTTGCATTTATGCACGCCCACTGCTGACGTGTCGGTTTGCCAGATGAGTGAAGTAGCCTGTTGTAGAGGCAGCGAAATGTTTCCTGTGTAATTCCATTGGTTCGCTTCGTTGAATGATCATAGCAGTCCGATTCAACTAGAGCGATGAAAAAGTGGTGGCTTGTTCCCCGGACGGGCCCACTAGCGCAGAATACCCAGGGAGTGGTGAGCACACGGTCTGTACAAAAAAGCCGTGATTTCATTTTTCGCGCGTTGTCGGCCCCCAGATGAAACTGTTGGCTGCTTGCATTTATGCACGCCCACTGCTGACGTGTCGGTTTGCCAGATGAGTGAAGTAGCCTGTTGTAGAGGCAGCGAAATGTTTCCTGTGTAATTCCATTGGTTCGCTTCGTTGAATGATCATAGCAGTCCGATTCAACTGCAGCGATGAAAAAGTGGTGGCTTGTTCCCCGGACGGGCCCACCAGCGCAGAATACCCAGCAAGTGGTGAGCACACGGTCTGTACAAAAAAGCCGCGATTTCATTTTTCGCGCGTTGCCGGCCCCTAGATGAAACTGTTGACGGTTAGCCCTTATGCAAGCCCACTGCTGACGTGTCGGTTTCCCAGCTGAGTGAACTAGCCTGTTGTAGAGGCAGCGAAATGTTTCCTGTGTAATTCCATTGGTTCGCTTCGTTGAATGATCATAGCAGTCCGACTCAACTGCAGCGATGAAAAAGTGGTGGCTTGTTCCCCGGACGGGCCCACCAGCGCAGAATACCCAGGGAGTGGTGAGCACACGGTCTGTACAAAAAAGCCGCGATTTCATTTTTCGCGCGTTGTCGGCCCCTAGATGAAACTGTTGACTGTTAGCCTTTATGCACGCCCACTGCTGACGTGTCGGTTTCCCAGCTGAGTGAAGTAGCCTGTTGTAGAGGCAGCGAAATGTTTCCTGTGTAATTCCATTGGTTCGCTTCGTTGAATGATCATAGCAGTCCGACTCAACTGCAGCGATGAAAAAGTGGTGGCTTGTTCCCCGGACGGGCCCACCAGCGCAGAATACCCTGGGAGTGGTGAGCACACGGTCTGTACAAAAAAGCCGCGATTTCATTTTTCGCGCGTTGTCGGCCCCCAGATGAAACTGTTGACTGTTAGCCTTTATGCACGCCCACTGCTGACGTGTCGGTTTCCCAGCTGAGTGAAGTAGCCTGTTGTAGAGACAGAGAAATGTTTCCTGTGTAATTCCATTGGTTCGCTTCGTTGAATGATCATAGCAGTCCGACTCAACTGCAGCGATGAAAAAGTGGTGGCTTGTTCCCCGGACGGGCCCACCAGCGCAGAATACCCAGGGAGTGGTGAGCACACGGTCTGTACAAAAAAGCCGCGATTTCATTTTTCGCGCGTTGTCGGCCCCCAGATGAAACTGTTGACACTTAGCCTTTATGCACGCCCACTGCTGACGTGTCGGTTTCCCAGCTGAGTGAAGTAGCCTGTTGTAGAGACAGAGAAATATTTCCTGTGTAATTCCATTGGTTCGCTTCGTTGAATGATCATAGCAGTCCGACTCAACTGCAGCGATGAAAAAGTGGTGGCTTGTTCCCCGGACGGGCCGACCTGCGCAGAATACCCAGGGAGTGGTGAGCACACGGTCTGTACAAAAAAGCCGTGATTTCATTTTTCGCGCGTTGTCGGCCCCCAGATGAAACTGTTGGCTGCTTGCATTTATGCACGCCGACTGCTGACGTGTCGGTTTGCCAGATGAGTGAAGTAGCCTGTTGTAGAGGCAGCGAAATGTTTCCTGTGTAATTCCATTGGTTCGCTTCGTTGAATGATCATAGCAGTCCGATTCAACTGCAGCGATGAAAAAGTGGTGGCTTGTTCCCCGGACGGGCCCACCAGCGCAGAATACCCAGGGAGTGGTGAGCACACGGTCTGTACAAAACAGCCGCGATTTCATTTTTCGCGCGTTGTCGGCCCCTAGATGAAACTGTTGACTGTTAACCTTTATGCACGCCCACTGCTGACGTGTCGTTTTCTCAGCTCAGTGAAGTAGCTTGTTGTAGAGGCAGCGAAATGTTTCCTGTGTAATTGCATTGGTTCGCTTCGTTGAATCATCATAGCAGTCCGATTCAACTGCAGCGATGAAAAAGTGGTGGCTTGTTCCCCGGACGGGCCCACCAGCGCAGAATACCCAGGGAGTGGTAAGCACACGGTGTGTACAAAAAAGCCGCGATTTCATTTTTCGCGCGTTGTCGGCCTCTAGATGAAACTGTTGGCTGTTAGCCTTTAGGCACGCCCACTGCTGACGTGTCGGTTTCCCAGCTGAGTGGAGTAGCCTGTTGTAGAGACAGCGAAATGTTTCCTGTGTAGTTCCAATGGTTCGTTTCGTTGAGTGATCATAGCAGTCCGATTCAACTGCAGCGATGAAAAAGTGGTGGCTTGTTCCCCGGACGGGCCCACCAGCGCAGAATACCCTGAGAGTGGTGATCACACCTGCTGTAAAAAAAAAGCCGCGACTTCATTTTTCGCGCGTTGTCGGCCCCCAGATGAAACTGTTGACTGTTTGCATTTATGCACGCCCACTGCTGAGGTGTCGGTTTCCCAGATGAGTGAAGTAGCCTGCTGTATAGACAGCGAAATGTTTCCGGTTTACTTCCAATGGCTCGTTTCGTTTAGTAGTTTTAGAAGTCCGATTCAACTGCAGCGATGAAAAACTCGTGGCTTGTTCCCCGGACGGGCCCACCAGCGCAGGATACCCAGGGAGTGGTGAGCACACCGGCTGTAAAAAAGCCGTAATTTCATTTTTCGGGCGTTGTCGGCCCCCAGATGAAACTGTTGGCTGCTTGCATTTATGCACGCCCACTGCTGACGTGTCGGTTTGCCAGATGAGTGAAGTAGCCTGTTGTAGAGGCAGCGAAATGTTTCCTGTGTAATTCCATTGGTTCGCTTCGTTGAATGATCATAGCAGTCCGATTCAACTGCAGCGATGAAAAAGTGGTGGCTTGTTCCCCGGACGGGCCCACCAGCGCAGAATACCCAGCGAGTGGTGAGCACACGGTCTGTACAAAAAAGCCGCGATTTCATTTTTCGCGCGTTGCCGGCCCCTAGATGAAACTGTTGACTGTTAGCCTTTATGCACGCCCACTGCTGACGTGTCGGTTTCCCAGCTGAGTGAACTAGCCTGTTGTAGAGGCAGCGAAATGTTTCCTGTGTAATTCCATTGGTTCGCTTCGTTGAATGATCATAGCAGTCCGACTCAACTGCAGCGATGAAAAAGTGGTGGCTTGTTCCCCGGACGGGCCCACCAGCGCAGAATACCCAGGGAGTGGTGAGCACACGGTCTGTACAAAAAAGCCGCGATTTCATTTTTCGCGCGTTGTCGGCCCCTAGATGAAACTGTTGACTGTTAACCTTTATGCACGCCCACTGCTGACGTGTCGTTTTCTCAGCTCAGTGAAGTAGCTTGTTGTAGAGGCAGCGAAATGTTTCCTGTGTAATTCCATTGGTTCGCTTCGTTGAATGATCATAGCAGTCCGATTCAACTGCAGCGATGAAAAAGTGGTGGCTTGTTCCCCGGACGGGCCCACCAGCGCAGAATACCCAGGGAGTGGTAAGCACACGGTGTGTACAAAAAAGCCGCGATTTCATTTTTCGCGCGTTGTCGGCCTCTAGATGAAACTGTTGGCTGTTAGCCTTTAGGCACGCCCACTGCTGACGTGTCGGTTTCCCAGCTGAGTGGAGTAGCCTGTTGTAGAGACAGCGAAATGTTTCCTGTGTAGTTCCAATGGTTCGTTTCGTTGAGTGATCATAGCAGTCCGATTCAACTGCAGCGATGAAAAAGTGGTGGCTTGTTCCCCGGACGGGCCCACCAGCGCAGAATACCCTGAGAGTGGTGATCACACCTGCTGTAAAAAAAAAGCCGCGACTTCATTTTTCGCGCGTTGTCGGCCCCCAGATGAAACTGTTGACTGTTTGCATTTATGCACGCCCACTGCTGAGGTGTCGGTTTCCCAGATGAGTGAAGTAGCCTGCTGTATAGACAGCGAAATGTTTCCGGTTTACTTCCAATGGCTCGTTTCGTTTAGTAGTTTTAGAAGTCCGATTCAACTGCAGCGATGAAAAACTCGTGGCTTGTTCCCCGGACGGGCCCACCAGCGCAGGATACCCAGGGAGTGGTGAGCACACCGGCTGTAAAAAAGCCGTAATTTCATTTTTCGGGCGTTGTCGGCCCCCAGATGAAACTGTTGGCTGCTTGCATTTATGCACGCCCACTGCTGACGTGTCGGTTTGCCAGATGAGTGAAGTAGCCTGTTGTAGAGGCAGCGAAATGTTTCCTGTGTAATTCCATTGGTTCGCTTCGTTGAATGATCATAGCAGTCCGATTCAACTGCAGCGATGAAAAAGTGGTGGCTTGTTCCCCGGACGGGCCCACCAGCGCAGAATACCCAGCGAGTGGTGAGCACACGGTCTGTACAAAAAAGCCGCGATTTCATTTTTCGCGCGTTGCCGGCCCCTAGATGAAACTGTTGACTGTTAGCCTTTATGCACGCCCACTGCTGACGTGTCGGTTTCCCAGCTGAGTGAACTAGCCTGTTGTAGAGGCAGCGAAATGTTTCCTGTGTAATTCCATTGGTTCGCTTCGTTGAATGATCATAGCAGTCCGACTCAACTGCAGCGATGAAAAAGTGGTGGCTTGTTCCCCGGACGGGCCCACCAGCGCAGAATACCCAGGGAGTGGTGAGCACACGGTCTGTACAAAAAAGCCGCGATTTCATTTTTCGCGCGTTGTCGGCCCCTAGATGAAACTGTTGACTGTTAGCCTTTATGCACGCCCACTGCTGACGTGTCGGTTTCCCAGCTGAGTGAAGTAGCCTGTTGTAGAGGCAGCGAAATGTTTCCTTTGTAATTCCATTGGTTCGCTTCGTTGAATGATCATAGCAGTCCGACTCAACTGCAGCGATGAAAAAGTGGTGGCTTGTTCTCCGGACGGGCCCACCAGCGCAGAATACCCAGGGAGTGGTGAGCACACGGTCTGTACAAAAAAGCCGCGATTTCATTTTTCGCGCGTTGTCGGCCCCTAGATGAAACTGTTGACTGTTAGCCTTTATGCACGCCCACTGCTGACGTGTCGGTTTCCCAGCTGAGTGAAGTAGCCTGTTGTAGAGGCAGCGAAATGTTTCCTGTGTAATTCCATTGGTTCGCTTCGTTGAATGATCATAGCAGTCCGACTCAACTGCAGCGATGAAAAAGTGGTGGCTTGTTCCCCGGACGGGCCCACCAGCGCAGAATACCCTGGGAGTGGTGAGCACACGGTCTGTACAAAAAAGCCGCGATTTCATTTTTCGCGCGTTGTCGGCCCCCAGATGAAACTGTTGACTGTTAGCCTTTATGCACGCCCACTGCTGACGTGTCGGTTTCCCAGCTGAGTGAAGTAGCCTGTTGTAGAGACAGCGAAATGTTTCCTGTGTAATTCCATTGGTTCGCTTCGTTGAATGATCATAGCAGTCCGATTCAACTGCAGCGGTGAAAAAGTGGTGGCTTGTTCCCCGGACGGGCCCACCAGCGCAGAATACCCAGGGAGTGGTAAGCACACGGTGTGTACAAAAAAGCCGCGATTTCATTTTTCGCGCGTTGTCGGCCTCTAGATGAAACTGTTGGCTGTTAGCCTTTAGGCACACCCACTGCTGACGTGTCGGTTTCCCAGCTGAGTGGAGTAGCCTGTTGTAGAGACAGCGAAATGTTTCCTGTGTAGTTCCAATGGTTCGTTTCGTTGAGTGTTCATAGCAGTCCGATTCAACTGCAGCGATGAAAAAGTGGTGGCTTGTTCCCCGGACGGGCCCACCAGCGCAGAATACCCTGAGAGTGGTGATCACACCTGCTGTAAAAAAAAAGCCGCGACTTCATTTTTCGCGCGTTGTCGGCCCCCAGATGAAACTGTTGACTGTTTGCATTTATGCACGCCCACTGCTGAGCTGTCGGTTTCCCAGATGAGTGAAGTAGCCTGCTGTATAGACAGCGAAATGTTTCCGGTTTACTTCCAATGGCTCGTTTCGTTTAGTAGTTATAGAAGTCCGATTCAACTGCAGCGATGAAAAACTCGTGGCTTGTTCCCCGGACGGGCCCACCAGCGCAGGATACCCAGGGAGTGGTGAGCACACCGGCTGTAAAAAAGCCGTAATTTCATTTTTCGGGCGTTGTCGGCCCCCAGATGAAACTGTTGACTGTTTGCATTTATGCACGCCCAGTGCTGAGGTGCCGGTTTGCCAGATGAGTGAAGTAGCCTGCTGTAGAGACTGCGTAATGTTTCCGGTGTACTTCCAATGGTTCGCTTCGTTGAATGGTCATAGCAGTCCGATTCAACTGCAGCGATGAAAAAGTCTTGGCTTGTTCCCCAGACGGGCCCACCAGCGCAGAATACCCAGGGAGTGGTGAGCACACCTGCTGTAAATAAAAGCTATGATTTCATTTTTCGCGCGTTGTCGGCCCCTAGATGAAACTGTTGGCTGTTTGCATTTATGCACGCCCACTGCTGAGGTGTCGGTTTCCCAGCTGAGTGAAGTAGCCTGTTGTAGTGACAGCGAAATGTTTCCAGTGTAATTCCAATGGTTCGTTTCGTTGAATAGTCATAGCAGTCCGATTCAACTGCAGCGATGAAATAGTCTTGGCTTGTTCCCCGGACGTGCCCACCAGCGCAGAATACCCATAGAGTGGTGATCACACCTGCTGTAAAAAAAAAGCCGTGATTTCATTTTTCGCGCGTTGTCGGCCCCCGGATGAAGCTGTTGCCTGTTTGCTTTTATGCACGCTCACTGCTGAGGTGCCGGTTTTCCAGCTGAGTGAAGTAGCCTGTTGTAGAGACAGCGAAATGTTTCCTGTGTAATTCCATTGGTTCGCTTCGTTGAATGCTCATAGCAGTCCGATTCAACTGCAGCGATGAAAAAGTCGTGGCTTGTTGCCCGGACGAGCCCACCAGAGCAGGATACCCAGGGAGTGGTGAGCACACCGGCTGTAAAAAAGCCGTACTTTCATTTTTCGCGCGTTGTCGGCCCCCAGATGAAACTGTTGACTGTTTGCATTTATGCACGCCCAGTGCTGAGGTGCCGGTTTGCCAGATGAGTGAAGTAGCCTGCTGTAGAGACAGCGAAATGTTTCCGGTGCACTTCCAATGGTTAGTTTCGTTTAGTAGTCATAGAAGTCCGATTCAACTGCAGCGATGAAATAGTCGTGCCTTGTTCCCGGATGTGCCAACCAGCGCAGAATATCTATGGAGTGGTGAGCCCATCGGCTGTAAAAAAAGCCGTGATTTCATTTTTCGCGCGTTGTCGGCCCGCAGATGAAACTGTTGGCTGCTTGCATTTATGCACGCCCACTGGTGAGGTGTCGGTTTCCCAGATGAGTGAAGTAGCCTGTTGTAGAAACAGCAAAATGTTTCCTGTGTAATTTCATTGGTTCGCTTCGTTGAATGGTCAAAGCAGTCCGATTCAACTGCAGCGATGAAAAAGTCGTGGCTTGTTGCCCGGACGGGCCCACCAGCTAAGAATACCCAGGGAGGGGTGAGCACACGGTCTGTACAAAAAAGCCGCGATTTCATTTTTCGCGCGTTGTCGGCCCCCAGATGAAACTGTTGGCTGCTTGCATTTATGCACGCCCACTGCTGACGTGTCGGTTTGCCAGATGAGTGAAGTAGCCTGTTGTAGAGGCAGCGAAATGTTTCCTGTGTAATTCCATTGGTTCGCTTCGTTGAATGATCATAGCAGTCCGATTCAACTAGAGCGATGAAAAAGTGGTGGCTTGTTCCCCGGACGGGCCCACTAGCGCAGAATACCCAGGGAGTGGTGAGCACACGGTCTGTACAAAAAAGCCGTGATTTCATTTTTCGCGCGTTGTCGGCCCCCAGATGAAACTGTTGGCTGCTTGCATTTATGCACGCCCACTGCTGACGTGTCGGTTTGCCAGATGAGTGAAGTAGCCTGTTGTAGAGGCAGCGAAATGTTTCCTGTGTAATTCCATTGGTTCGCTTCGTTGAATGATCATAGCAGTCCGATTCAACTGCAGCGATGAAAAAGTGGTGGCTTGTTCCCCGGACGGGCCCACCAGCGCAGAATACCCAGCAAGTGGTGAGCACACGGTCTGTACAAAAAAGCCGCGATTTCATTTTTCGCGCGTTGCCGGCCCCTAGATGAAACTGTTGACTGTTAGCCCTTATGCAAGCCCACTGCTGACGTGTCGGTTTCCCAGCTGAGTGAACTAGCCTGTTGTAGAGGCAGCGAAATGTTTCCTGTGTAATTCCATTGGTTCGCTTCGTTGAATGATCATAGCAGTCCGACTCAACTGCAGCGATGAAAAAGTGGTGGCTTGTTCCCCGGACGGGCCCACCAGCGCAGAATACCCAGGGAGTGGTGAGCACACGGTCTGTACAAAAAAGCCGCGATTTCATTTTTCGCGCGTTGTCGGCCCCTAGATGAAACTGTTGACTGTTAGCCTTTATGCACGCCCACTGCTGACGTGTCGGTTTCCCAGCTGAGTGAAGTAGCCTGTTGTAGAGGCAGCGAAATGTTTCCTGTGTAATTCCATTGGTTCGCTTCGTTGAATGATCATAGCAGTCCGACTCAACTGCAGCGATGAAAAAGTGGTGGCTTGTTCCCCGGACGGGCCCACCAGCGCAGAATACCCTGGGAGTGGCGAGCACACGGTCTGTACAAAAAAGCCGCGATTTCATTTTTCGCGCGTTGTCGGCCCCCAGATGAAACTGTTGACTGTTAGCCTTTATGCACGCCCACTGCTGACGTGTCGGTTTCCCAGCTGAGTGAAGTAGCCTGTTGTAGAGACAGAGAAATGTTTCCTGTGTAATTCCATTGGTTCGCTTCGTTGAATGATCATAGCAGTCCGACTCAACTGCAGCGATGAAAAAGTGGTGGCTTGTTCCCCGGACGGGCCCACCAGCGCAGAATACCCAGGGAGTGGTGAGCACACGGTCTGTACAAAAAAGCCGCGATTTCATTTTTCGCGCGTTGTCGGCCCCCAGATGAAACTGTTGACACTTAGCCTTTATGCACGCCCACTGCTGACGTGTCGGTTTCCCAGCTGAGTGAAGTAGCCTGTTGTAGAGACAGAGAAATATTTCCTGTGTAATTCCATTGGTTCGCTTCGTTGAATGATCATAGCAGTCCGACTCAACTGCAGCGATGAAAAAGTGGTGGCTTGTTCCCCGCACGGGCCGACCTGCGCAGAATACCCAGGGAGTGGTGAGCACACGGTCTGTACAAAAAAGCCGTGATTTCATTTTTCGCGCGTTGTCGGCCCCCAGATGAAACTGTTGGCTGCTTGCATTTATGCACGCCGACTGCTGACGTGTCGGTTTGCCAGATGAGTGAAGTAGCCTGTTGTAGAGGCAGCGAAATGTTTCCTGTGTAATTCCATTGGTTCGCTTCGTTGAATGATCATAGCAGTCCGATTCAACTGCAGCGATGAAAAAGTGGTGGCTTGTTCCCCGGACGGGCCCACCAGCGCAGAATACCCAGGGAGTGGTGAGCACACGGTCTGTACAAAAAAGCCGCGATTTCATTTTTCGCGCGTTGTCGGCCCCTAGATGAAACTGTTGACTGTTAACCTTTATGCACGCCCACTGCTGACGTGTCGTTTTCTCAGCTCAGTGAAGTAGCTTCTTGTAGAGGCAGCGAAATGTTTCCTGTGTAATTCCATTGGTTCGCTTCGTTGAATGATCATAGCAGTCCGATTCAACTGCAGCGATGAAAAAGTGGTGGCTTGTTCCCCGGACGGGCCCACCAGCGCAGAATACCCAGGGAGTGGTAAGCACACGGTGTGTACAAAAAAGCCGCGATTTCATTTTTCGCGCGTTGTCGGCCTCTAGATGAAACTGTTGGCTGTTAGCCTTTAGGCACGCCCACTGCTGACGTGTCGGTTTCCCAGCTGAGTGGAGTAGCCTGTTGTAGAGACAGCGAAATGTTTCCTGTGTAGTTCCAATGGTTCGTTTCGTTGAGTGATCATAGCAGTCCGATTCAACTGCAGCGATGAAAAAGTGGTGGCTTGTTCCCCGGACGGGCCCACCAGCGCAGAATACCCTGAGAGTGGTGATCACACCTGCTGTAAAAAAAAAGCCGCGACTTCATTTTTCGCGCGTTGTCGGCCCCCAGATGAAACTGTTGACTGTTTGCATTTATGCACGCCCACTGCTGAGGTGTCGGTTTCCCAGATGAGTGAAGTAGCCTGCTGTATAGACAGCGAAATGTTTCCGGTTTACTTCCAATGGCTCGTTTCGTTTAGTAGTTATAGAAGTCCGATTCAACTGCAGCGATGAAAAACTCGTGGCTTGTTCCCCGGACGGGCCCACCAGCGCAGGATACCCAGGGAGTGGTGAGCACACCGGCTGTAAAAAAGCCGTAATTTCATTTTTCGGGCGTTGTCGGCCCCCAGATGAAACTGTTGACTGTTTGCATTTATGCACGCCCAGTGCTGAGGTGCCGGTTTGCCAGATGAGTGAAGTAGCCTGCTGTAGAGACTGCGTAATGTTTCCGGTGTACTTCCAATGGTTCGTTTCGTTTAGTAGTCATAGAAGTGCGATCCAACTGCAGCGATGAAAAAGTCGTGCCTTGTTCCCCGGACGGGCCCACCAGCACAGGATACCCAACTGCTGCCAGTGCCTTCTCAATGTTTATCAAGATATCAGTCGCTGTGCTTTGATAATGCACGGAATTATAATTTCCGAATTCTAATAACGCGTGCAAAAAGCACATAAATGCCACGATACACTTCGTTGTCATACGTGATCTCTTAGGGGCTTCGCGCATCGAAGCAAAGCCGCGCAGGCGCACAGGGGCCCGGGGGAGAAGCGCTGCGTTCAAAGGGCAAGGCATCGCGCCGAACGGGTGGTGGCGTTCCTCCCTTCCATTACAGTGTGGTGCGGGTGTCCACCGAGATGGCAAAGAATTACTGCGCCATTTCCTTTCCTCAAAAAACCTTGCGTTCAAATGGCAAGGCATCGCGCTGAACGGGTGGTGGCGTTCCTCCCTTCCTGTACGGTGCGGTTCGGGTGTCCACCGAGATGACATTAGGCCTGTAAACATTTCATGCTTACTGTACTCTCGGTTACGGGAGAGGCAGACATTTTTTTTTCTTATCGATGGACCTCAAGAGCGGCTACTGGCAAATTGAGGTCGATGAAAGAGATCGCGAGATGTCCGCATTCATCACTCCAGATGGCCTCTTCAAGTTCAAGGTGATGCCGTTTCGTCTCTGTTCTGCACCAGCGACATTTCAGCGAGTAATGGACACAGTGCTGGCAGGCCTGAAAAGGCAGACTTGTCTGGTATATTGAGATGACGTCGTTGTGTTCGCCTCGAACTTTGAGCAGCAGCTGAAAACGCTTCGAACAGTACTAGACACAATCAAATCGTCCCGCCTAACCTTGAAAGCAGAGAAGTGCCATTTTGCCTATGAAGAGCTGCTTTTTCTGGGCCACATTGTTAGCAAGGAGGGAGTACCCCCAGACCCGTAGAAAACAGCTGCTATAGCAATGTTTCCGCCACCGGCCGATAAGAAAGCTGTGCGCAGATTTCTCGGACTGTGCGCGTATCACCGACGATTTGTCAAGAACTTTTCGCGCATCGCCGAGCCATTGACTCACCTGACAAAGGCAGACGTGCCATTTAAATGGGAAGCGAAGCAAGTGGAAGCCTTCAATGGACATCACCGTCGTTTACAGTCCCCACCGAACTCAGCGCACTTCGATGAAAACGCCGAGAGTGAAATTCATACCGACGCAAGTAGTGTGGGCCTAGGCGCTGTCCTCATTCAGAAAACTCGCAGAGTGGAGATGGCCATCGGGGACTCTAGCTGTTCCCTGTCCAAAGCCAAAGCTAATTATTTGACAACTGAGAAGGAGTGCCTTGCCATCATCTGAGCTACGTCTAAATTCCGCTCATATCTCTACGGACAACTGTTCAAGGTTTTCAGCGATCACTACGCTCTGTGCTGGCTTGCCAGTTTGAAGGACCCCTCCGGCCGCCTCGGTCTATGGAGCCTGCGCCTGCAGGAGTTTGACGTCACCATCGTTTACAAGTCCGGACGGAAGCACTGAGACGCAGACTGCCTATCACGAGCCGCTGTAGTTGCGCCGCCTCCGAAAGACGATGAGGACGCCTTCCTGGGACCCATCAGCTCCAGCTCTTTTGCACAACAGCAACGCTCGGACCCCGACCTAAAATGCCTCATCGAGTACTTGGAAGGCAAGATCTCTTCACCCCCCCCCCCCCCCCCCCCCGCGTTCGAGAGAGGATTATCTTCGTTCTGTTTACAGAATGATGTCCTCCCAAAAAAGAACTTCGCAGCGAACAAAACAGCCTACCTCCTTGTTGTAAAAGCACCGAAGCTTGGGCCAGTTGGTATTGATCCATCTTAAAAACGTAGCAGCACGAAAAAAACGGGGACAAAATAGACACAGGTATGACGGGACGTCCTGGACGTCCTGTCGTACCTGTGTCTATTTTGTCCCAGTTTTTTCGTGCTCCTTGTTGTAGCTGCATGTCTTTGCGGAGAAGTTCCTCAGGCTTCACACGACGAGCCGACAGCTGAACTTCTCGGGTTTTCTCGCACCCTCCGCCGCATTCAAGACAAGTATTACTGGCGACGAGTGTCTGCGGCATTATGTGCGACATCGGTCGCACATAATGTGAAAACTTGCCGAGACTGTGAGCGACGAAAGGCCCCTCCAACCTTCAGACATGGCAGGTGCGCGAAACACACACACACACGACAGGTTACGGGACGAGCGCAAACTTACAACTGATTTTATTCAAAAAGCAAAGCACATATTTAAAGGAAGAAAATAGAATGCACTTTGAGCATGCGCATCGAAATTATACAACATGTGGCAATCAGTAGCATACCAAGGTCTGAACTTACATCATCTTATCGAGAAAGGCTACCTCACTATTGTACAGTGCAATTGAAGAATCACTGATACATGCTTGTCCTCTTTTCTTTATGAAATACGCTTCCATCACTTCACGTGCAATTGAATCTCGACTTTTGCCCAGAGCTCTAATCTCATTAAGCCGTGGCCGACAGTGACTGCACGACAGGCAATGCTTTGCCAAATTTGATCCCTCCCCCGTTGTTAGCGATAACCCATGTTCCCGTGCACGATCGTTCAAGCAGCGTCCAGTCTGGCCTACGTACGTTTTTCCACAAGTCAGTGGTATTTCGTAGACAACCCCGACGGCGTATTCTGCAAAGGGCCTAGCGTGCTTCTTGTCACAACCACTTTTCTTTGTTTCTTGATTGGTGATGCGGGGGCATAGCTTTGCCAGTTTGGATGGTGCTGTAAACACCATTGTCACATTGTACTTTCCCGCCACCTTCTTCAGGTTGTGTGACACCTTGTGCACGTACGGCATGACTACTGGTCTTGCTTTGCTTTGAAGGTTTCAAGGTTTATTTATTTCCGCAACTAGGTGTTGCGAGGACAGCCAGGGAAAAAGCTGTATAGACAGCTTGAGAGGTCCTGGCTTGAGAGAGCCCTTTGCCGCGCTTTCCCTTTCATCTTTTGCAGTAGCGTCTCAGCCACAGCCGCCACGATCGCACGGGGGAACCCGGCAGATAAAAGCCTGCCGACCTTATCATTAAAACTTTCCTGCATTCTGTGAGGACCGGATTTCATGAGGGCAGACTCTAGACACAGAGCAGCAATCTCTCTCTTCACAGTTTTTGAGTGCTCCGAACTATAGGGTAACAGACCTTTTTGGGCTCTGGGACGGTACAACCAGCACACACCATTGTTCTAAAAGATCATGTGGATATTTAAAAACTGCAGGCAGTCCCCCGAAGGCATTTCATGAGTAAAAGTTAGATCTTTACCATGTTGCCTGAACTGAAATAAAACCTCATTCACCATATCGTGGCTCGTCATAGCGTGGTGGTTGATCAAAAGAACTAAAAAAATGATCCACCTACCTAAAAACTTTTAAAACCTTACTGCCATCTAGGGCAGTTGCCAGTTACTGGTCAATACGTGATAAAAATATGATGGTTAGTACAGGTGCTACACATGAACCAATGCATATGCAACGGCGTTGCAGATAATGATCTTTATCAAATGAAATAAAAGTGGTACTAAGGTAAAACTCCAGAAGTGTCATAAAATCATCTAGGGACATGCCTGCAGAATTCTGGAACGACACTTCTCCGTGTTCTTCCACACATTCCCTTACCGATTCGAACAATTCCGCGTGTGGTACTGAGTAGAAAAGGTCTTCTACATCCACAGAAAACGCGTACCCAATTGAGTGGTTGTGGCCCAGATACTCTGTGACATCTTTTCAACTCTTTGTGCCGAAAGGGTCTTTTACACTCAGTTTGTTCAAATGCTTAAGAAGGAACTGGCTAACCTGGATCTGCCAAGAGCCCTTTTCACTAACAATTGTCCGGAATGGTATGTAAGGTTTATGAGTCTTTGCAGTAAAGAATACATTTAACGAGTTCGATTTCCACTTGCCGATCGCTGCAGCCAATTGTGGGAGTCCCAAGTCCTTGCATAACCGCTCCGCCTTGCTCTTCACCCTTGTAACGCTGCTCCTGACCTGGTTTAAGTTCTTTCTTAGTGCTTGTGCTGCCTTCTCAATGTAGGTACAGGTGGGCATAACGACATATCCTCCCTTCTTGTCGGCCTGCAACAGTTTTAGGTCGTTCTGCCTGAAGCGTTTTTGCCTGAGCCCCTCCAACCCCACCAGCAGGATTTCTGAACCCCATTGAACACCCTCAAGGCCATTTCAGCAGATCGGCATGGATTTGCTTGGCCTTTTCCCGACGTCAACATCTGGAAATAAGTGGATCATTATAGCGACTGACTACCTAACCCGCTTCGCCGAGGCAAAAGCCCTACCGAACGGAACAGCAGCAGAAGTCGCGAAATTTTTCTTGGAGCGCATTCTTTTGCTACACGGCACCCTCGATGTGCTCATCACTGACAGAGGAACAGCATTCACGGCGGAACTGACACAAGCCATCCTGCGTTACAGCCAAACCAGCCACCGGAGGACAACTGCATACCATCCGCAGACCAACGAACTGACCGAGCGCCTGAACAAAACTCTCGCCTATATGCTCGCCATATATGTCGATGCCGAACACAAGACCTGGGACGTTATCCTGCCTTACGTCGCATTCGCATACAACACCGCAGTGCAGGAGACCACCCATCCTTTTAGGCTCGTCCTTGGCAGCGAGGCCACAACCACGCTAGACGCCATGCTGCCCAATGTTACCGAAGAAGTCGACGTGCCGCCTACCTTCAACGCGCAGAAGAAGCCCGAAGACTTGCCAGATTACGATCAAAGACCGCCCCACCGCGGTGGATCAGTGGTTACGGCGCTCGGCTGCTGACCCGAAAGACGCGGGTTTGATCCCGGCCGCGGCGGCCGAATTTCAATGAAGGTGAAATTCTAGAGGCCCGTGTACTGTGCGATGTCAGCGTACGTTGAACAACCCCAGGTGGTCGAAATTTCCGGAGCCCTTCACTACGGCTTCCCTCATAGCAATTGTTTTGGGACTTTTAGCCCAAACCAATAAAACCAAAAGGATCTAAGACCAGCAGCGGACCGACGCCAGACGATACAACCTGCGAAGACGCAAGTTCAACACAAGCGGAAGAGGTCGCGATTGCTCTCGCAGCCTCACATTCCGATTCAAAATACATAATCACCGATTCGCGAGGAGCCTGTCGGAGCGTCGAAGAAGGCGGTACTCACTTCCTAGCCTTTCTAATCTACCAAAATTGCATACGAGATACGGACCCCACACACCGTTATCTTATATGAACCCCTGCTCATCAGGGGTTGGCAGGATACGAGGCAGCAGACGCAGCCGCCCGCGCGCTCTCTCACCGGGTTGTTTTCTCCTCCCCATCCGATCAGGAACCCGATTTTAATCCGATCCATACATTCAAAGATATTACAACATATTATCAAAATTGTCATCGCCTTTACCCTAGCCCATGTAAAGGCCTGAAGAAGGCGGATGATGGTTTGGTTTATTTTATGGGGTTTAACGTCCCAAAGCGACTAAGGCTATGAGAGACGCCGTAGTGGAGGGCTCCGGAAATTTCGACCACCTGGGGTTCTTTAACGTGCACTGACATCGCACAGTACACGGGCCTCTAGAATTTCTCCTCCAAAGAAATTCTAGCCGCCGCGGCCGGGATCGAACCCGCGTCTTTTGGGTCAGCAGCCGAGCACCATAACCGCTGAGCCACCGCGGCGGCGAAGGCGGATGAGCGGCTCCTTCTCCGCCTTCTCACCAATGCATTGCTGTGCCCGGCAGCGCTAAAACATTTTGATCCCTCCTTTAGCGGCAGCTGCCCACACTGTAGTGCGGTGTCTTCTGACATCTATCACATGGTGCGGGCCTGCTCCTCCAACTCGGTTATTCCCCCCATCATCAGCCTGACTATTTATTTTTTATTTACACATACTGCAGTCATAGAGACCAAGCAGGGGGGCAACATTCAAAAAGCAAAAATAATATCAACACTACGCAAATCCAGCGTTCCGGCAACAATAAAAGAAGAAAACCAAACAGAGGGCAATGATATTGTTAAGTTTACACATACAATAAGACACCCACTGCAGGGCAAAGGCCTCTCCCATGTCTCTCCAATTAACCCTGTCCTTTGTCAGTTGCCGCCACTGTATCCCCGCAAACTTCCTAATCTCATCCGCCCACCTAACTTTCTGCCGTCCCCTGCTACGTTTGCTTTCTCTTGGAATCCACTCCGTTACCCTTAAGGACCAGCGGTTATCTTGCCTTCGCATTACATGCCCTGCCCAAGCCCATTTCTTCCTCTTGATTTCAACTAAGATGTCATTAACCCGCGTTTGTTCCCTCACCCACTCCGCCCTCTTCCGATCTCTTAACGTTACACCTATCATTTTCCTTTCCATAGATCGCTGCGTTGTTCTTAACTTAAGCTGAACCCTCTTTGTTAGCCTCCACGTTTCTGCCCCATAGGTGAGTACCGGTAGGATACAGCTGTTGTATACTTTTCTCTTCAGGGATATTGGTAAGCTACCATTCATGATCTGAGAGAACCTGCCATATGCGCTCCACCCCATTCTTATTCTTCTAGTTATTTCCCTCTCATGATCCGGATCAGCGGTCACTACCTGCCCTAAGTAGACATATTCTCTTACTACTTCCAGCACCTCGCTACCAATTGCGAACTGCTGTTCCCTTGCTAGGCTGTTGAACATTACTTTGGTTTTCTGCATGTTGATTCTTCGCCCCACCGTTCTGCTCTGCCTGTCTAACTGATTGATCATGCTTTGCAGTTCTTGTCCTGAGTGGCTTAGCAAGGCAATGTCATCAGCGAATCGCAAATTACTCAGGTATTCTCCATTAACTCTTATCCCCAACTGTTCCCATTCCACTCCCCGGAATACCTCCTGTAAGCAGGCAGTGAAGAGCATTGGCGAGATCGTGTCTCCTTGCCTGACACCTTTCCGTATTGGAATTTTATTGTTGACTTTATGGAGAACTATAGTAGCTGTGCAATCGTTATAAATATCTTCCAATATTTTTACATAACACTCTTCTGCACCCTGATTCCGCAATGCCTGCAAGACAGCTGAGGTTTCCACTGAGTCAAATGCTTTCTCGTAATCAATGAAGGCTATATATAGGGGTTGGTTATATTCTGCGCATTTCTCTATCACCTGATTGATACTGTGAATGTGGTCTATTGTCGAGTATCCTTTACGAAAGCCTGCCTGATCATTTGGTTGACTAAAGTCCAAAGTTGTCCTGACTCTATTAGCGATTACCTTAGTAAATACCTTGTAGGCAACGGACAATAAGCTGATTGGTCTGTAATTCTTCAAGTCCTTGACGTCTCCTTTCTTATGAATTAAGATAATGGTAGCGTTCTTCCAAGCTTCTGGTACTCTCGAGGTCACAAGGCATTGCGTATACAGGATGGGTAGTTTTTGTAGCACAATCTCTCCTCCGTCCTTCAACAAATCTGCTGTTACCTGATCCTCACCAGCTGCTTTCCCTCTTTGCATTGCTCCTAAGGCTTTCTTTACTTCCTCCTTCGTTACTGGCAGGATGTCCCATTGCTGTGCTCGACTGCCTCCCTCAGTAACTTGATGATTACATTCGCTACTGTATAGATTTGTGTAGAACTCTTCGGCTAATTCAACTATCTTATCCATATTGCTGATGACATTGCCCTGTTTGTCTTTTAGCGCATACATCTGGTTTTTACCTATGCCCAATTTTCTCCTCACTGATTTTAGGCTACCTCCGTTCCTTAGAGCATGCTCTATTTTCTCCATGTTAAACTTTCTTATGTCGGCAACCTTGCGCTTATTTATTAACTGCGATAGCTCTGCTAGTTCTATCCTCTCTGTGGAGTTACACGTTCTCATGCTTTGGCGTTTCTTAATCAGATCTTTAGTCTCCTGAGATAGCTTGCTGGTATCCTGTCGAACCATCCTACCACCTACTTCTGCGGCACATTCTGTAACGATAGCTGTGAGATTATCATTCATTGTTTCAACACTACGGTCATCTTCTTCAGTTAAAGCGGAAAATCTGTTTTGCAGCGAAATTCTGAATTCCTCTACCTTCCCTCTCAATGCTAACTCGTTAATAGCCTTTCCCTTCACCAGTTTCCTCCGTTCCCTCTTCAAATCTAAGCTAACACGAGACCTTACCATTCTGCGGTCGCTACAACGGACCTTACCGAGGACCTCCACATCCTCTACGATGCCAGGGTGTGCACACAGTATGAAGTCTATTTCATTTTTAGTCTCACCATTGGGGCTCTTCCACGTCCACTTCCTGTTTGTTCGTTTGCGGAAGAAGGTATTCATAATCCGTAAATTATTTCTATCTGCGAACTCTACTAATAACTCTCCCCTACTGTTCCTAGAACCTATGCCATAGTCACCCACCGCCTTGTCTCCAGCCTGCTTTTTACCTACCTTTGCATTAAAGTCGCCCATCAGTACAGTGTACTGTGATTTTACTTTGGTCATTGCCGATTCCACATCCTCATAGAAGCTTTCAACTATCTGGTCATCATGGCTTGATGTAGGCGCGTAGGCCTGCACCACCTTCAGCTTGTACCTCTTATTAAGCCTAATTACGATAGCTGCCACTCTCTCGTTAATACTGTAAAACTCCTCGATGTTGCCAGCTATATCCTGATTAATGAGGAATCCCACACCTAGTTCTCGCCTATCTGCTAATCCACGATAGCACAGTACATGCCCGCCCTTTAGTACTGTATACGCCTCATCTGTCCTCCTAACCTCACTAAGCCCTATGACATCCCATTTAATACCGGCTAATTCCTGCAATAGCACTGCTAAGCTAGCCTCACTTGATAAGGTTCTTGCGTTATTCCCCCCATCCGCAACCAAACTCGGGAGGACTGGGAGGCGACCCTGCTCGGCTGCCACGACTTACAGACCCAACAAGCATTAGTCGGGCGCGCCCGGGCGGCGGCTACCGCCACTAGGGTCCCATTCTAGGGACATCAACCTAGTAGAGGGCTGAGTCGGGCTGGTTGGTTCATGTTGATCCACCTAGTGCTTGTAAGCATCGGTTCCTTACGGGTTGTTCCAAACATACCTCCTATCCCATCTTAATAAATGTTTTTACCACCACCACCACCACCACCAGGCTGAGATCAACGTATGTTGCCGGTGACCTTCAATGGTCAGCCAAGGTGAAACCTTCAGTTTACAAGTTTGAAGAACCGGTTGGACGGTCAATAGTCATAGGATGGTCAAGCAATTGGAGGGGTCAAGGATTAAGGCCAAGGTGAAGCTGGGGACGGCAAGGTCACATCAAGAACGTCAAGGTCACACCAAAATTTGGCCACATGTTCGACTTCTAGCTTGCCGAAAAGCTTAAAACGTGATAGGACGTAATGTCACCAGTCTTTAACCAAGTACATGACGGAAGGAGCGCCGGCGCGCATAAGAAAAAGGTGATACTCTGTGTTCACGTGTTAAATAGAATTCAGCGCAAAAAAAAAAAACAGACAAGGGACGTAGAAAAAGACACACAGACGTTCACGAGCGCTAACTACCAACAGTTTATTCGTGCTGAAGTGCAGGGGATATATAGGAAGGGAATGAAGAGCATCCGCCTAGAGAGGTACAGATAATGCACATCCGACAAGCAAACGAGTTAATCAAAAAACGAATCTAAAAAAGCACATTCAGCTGAGTGTACCGACGTGTCACTGACACAACGTTCGGACAGCTTTCTGATATAATAAGCTTCTAAAACGAGCCTTGCCTTATCATTGCCACTCTTGCCAAGAATCGTGGTCTTCTCCACGTGACGCCGTGGTGCCACGCCGTGACGTCACGGCCTCCTAAATCGAGCACATAACGGAAGCAGCACTGGCGCGCCCGGCGCGAAGTGTACATGCGGTTTTCGCGTGCTAGGCCGCGAAGTCAGGGTCTGCAGCAGCAGCGCGCCCTCGCACGAATTCCACATGTGGTGTTCACGTGCTAGACACCTGAGCGGCGGCGCGTCTCCCCGCGAAGCTCACATATGGTAATCATGTGCTAGGCCGTGACGTCACGTGTTCAGGCGAGCAAAAAAAAATAAACGGTGGTTTAGACATGCAGCGATGGCGTAGAGGTTGAGCATCCGCCTCGTGTGCGATGGGACCGGGATTCGAATTCCGGTGCCCCGCAATTCTCCATCGGGCTAAAAAAGATATCACGTGTCGATGGAATTGCATAACCAGGCCTGGCTGAAGTGCGGCCTGATCTCGGTGACACGAACCGACAACGCACTTCCTGAGCAGAACAGGATTTGGCCACCCTGTACTTGGCCGCAACCTTCAGTGAACAAACCAAATAACCCTTGTTCCTCAGTCCCCATCGGCTACGGAGCAAACGACCGAGGGGGCGGTCAGACCCGTGACGCAGCGGAGGGTGCTAATAATCTCTGGCTCTGGACAGGCCGCCATTGAAAACTGAACCTGGCAACGTTTAACGCTAGAACGTTATCCGGTGAGGCTATCTTAACAGTACTGTTGGAGGAATTGGCCAGTATTAAATGGGATGTCATAGGGCTCAGTGAGATTAGGAGGACAGATGAGGCGTATACAGTACTAAAGTGCGGGCACGTGCTGTGCTGTCGTGGATTAGCACACTGACGAGAACTAGGCCTGGGCTTCCTCGTCAATGGCAACATAGAGGAGTTTTATAGTATTAAGGAGAGGGTAGCAGCTATCGTAATTAGGCTTAATAGTAGGTACAAGTTGAAGGTGGTACAGGTCTGTGCGCCTACATCTAGCCATGAAGTAAGACATGATGTTGGGCTAGTCGGTTCATGGTTAGAGCGAAACAGAACTGCGCGAACACGACGGGACAAAAGAAGGCACGAATATGCACACACAAAGCGCACACTGCGCTTTGTGTGTGTGTATTCGTGCCTTCTTTTGGCCCGTCGTGTTCGCGCAGTTCTGTTTCGCTCTAGCCATGAAGACCAGGTTGTTGAATCCTTCTATGAAGATGTGGAATGGGCAATGACCAATGTCGGCACATATTTTATCTTTACATTCTATTTACACGTTAAAAACAGCACAGACAATTCATAAAATACTGCAATTCAATGACCCGTTTCATCACAGTATCTTTATAACTCCTAAAAGGGACACTAGAGCTGCAAGTGCAAATCATTTTAGGTTGAAGGTTGAAGGTTTATTTCCGCAACTGGGTGTTGCGAGGACAGCCAGGGAAAAAGCTGTATAGACAGCTTGAGAGGTCCTGGCTTCCTCTTACAGTGCAGCATTGACGGTGGCGGAGTACGACATCAAACAAAATGTAAGTAAAGTATGTTCGGTACAGAGAATGAGACATGTACGTTCAATACGTAGTACATTGTGCTTATAAAAGAAAGAAGAACTACATTAGATCAAAGAGCCTATAAAGGCAAACACAGGGAGGAGAAAATAAATGACAGCAAAATTGACAGGTGCACTCAAAGTGGTAATAGGAAGAAAAAAAACTACATGAACATTTGGGGCAATTCTTTCAGAGAAATATTGGATAGATCAAGATTCTTGTGGCAGTACAACTGGTTCAGAAGTGTCGGTAAGGTATGCTGCAACATTTGCTTGCCATAGTTTGTGCGGCATTTCTTAACATTCCAAGGTTCTGCTGCTCGGGTATCATACACAGTTCTGCTTTGCTCTAGCCCAGCCAGTGTAAGTAAGGAGTCATAATTTTTCATTATGGCGAGTTTATATTTATAGCACAGCCTATAGTTATACATGGACTTCATTGGTATGACGTTGTGTCGATGGAAAAGGCTCGCCGTGTGGAAGAAATATGGCACTTTACATGCAATGCGTATAATTCGTTTTTGTAACACTGTGAGTTTGTTAATATTTTCAGCTGTTGTTGCCCACACCATACATCCGTAGTTGGCTATAGAAGAGAACAAAGAGTGGTAAAGTAACATGTTGACTGACATAGGAAAATTAAAGCAATTGCGGCGCATGATACCAACTGTTGTGGAAAGTTTCTGAACTACGTAATTAATATGGTCATTCCATGACATATCTGCTGCAAAGTAAACGCCCAGAGTTTTAACAGACTGTACAAACTCTAATCTGGTATTGTTTAATTCAATTAGAGGTAGTTCAATGTGTTTGTGACGTGGGTGAAACATGACTGCTGCCGTTTTACTAACGTTAATTCTTAAGTGATTATCAACCGTCCAAGTATTTATTGCTTTTAAGGTTTTATTAGCTCGATTTGCAAGATCAGCAGTTGAAGTACCCGAAAAAAACAGACTAGTGTCATCTGCGTAAATTATATACTCAGCAGTGCTATCAATACGGACAATATCATTGACATAAAGAACAAAAAGAAACGGACCCAAAATGCTCCCTTGCGGAACGCCAGAAGCTACCGCTTCCTACCTACCAATATGCTACCTACCTACCAATATGCCGCAATACTTACGGGAAAATGTTGATTGAATTCAACGGTGCACAAATATGGAATGGCATCCCTAATGATGTTAAAATAAAAATTAATTTTTCACAATCTCTCAAAATATTTTTACTGAATCTGTAAGTTTCCGCCGGTTGAGCTGTAAATTCTGTACCCAAATGACTGCAAAATTTGTTAATATTTAAGGTTACTGCGTACAAAGAATGTATGCATGATAACAAGTATATATATTAGCTATGTATGTTGTGATTTTAATATTTTGAAATTATTTTTGTGAGAAGTGTTCTCTCCACCTGCCGCATTTTTGCAATTTATCATTGTGTTGGACCCGACACTAGCCTTGGCTATGGGTCCAGTACCATTGTACATAGTTTGCTGTATTCATTTCTGTTTTCAAAATAAAACAAAAATAAAAAATAAAATCACAAGACACTGTACTGATGGGCGTCTTCTTTTTGAAGGTAGGCAAGAAACAGGCTGGAGACCAGGCAGTAGGCGACTATGAGATTGGTTGTAGAAATAGCAGGGGATAGTTATTAGTAGACTTCGCAGGCAAAAATAATGTACGCATCATGAATACCTTCTTCTGCAAACGAGAAAAAAAATGAACGTTTAAGAGCCGCAAGGGTGAGACTAAAAATTAAATAAGCTTCATACTGTGCGCTCACCCTGGCATCGTAGAGGATGTGGAGGTCCACAGGAAGGTCCGCTGTAGCGACGACAGAATGGTAAGGCCTCGTATTAGCTCAGATTTGAATAGGGAACGGAGGAAACTGGTGAAGCGGAAGTCCATTAACAAGTTAGCATCAAGTTAGCTAGAGAATTTCAGCGTTTCGCTGCACAAAAGATTTTCCGCTTTAACTGAAGAAGGCCACCGTAATGTTGAAACAATGAACGATAATCTCACAGCTATCGTTACGGAGTGCTCCGCAGAAGCAGGGGGTAGCTTGTTTCGACAGGATACCAACAAGCTATACCAGGAGACTAAAGATCTGATTAAGGAACGCCAAAGCGTCTAACACGTACCACAGAGAGAATTGAACTAGCAGAGCTATCGAAGTTAATAAATAAGCGCAAGGGAGCTTTCTGGGTTTTCTGGGTTTTTTGCGCAAAAGACACGACACAAAAGAAACGAGGTAGACAGGACAAGCGCTTACTAACAACTCAGGTGTTTATTGACGGAACATTTGCTCAAATACAGCAGCTGCTCTTATCAAAAAAGAAGAGGGAAAGAAGAGACTTCGCATACATATATATCAGATCAGCACAGATCCCATCATCGCACGAGTGAATGCATGTTTCGAGCTCTAATTCTGCGCAAGGTAACTGATTTCTTTTTTTGAGAGCAAAATTGAAGGATTGCTGACACACGAGTTACCCGATTTTCCTATCTTATTAGCCTCAATTATCTCTCTTCCAAGTTGTGTCTTGCACCGGCGCAGTACTGACGTTTTTTCGAGCGCGGGAGTGCAGTTGCGGCAACTCCGAATATGGTCAATCATTTTTCTACCTGACTTGTTCCAGACATCTCTTGCGTGCTCCCTCAGCCTTTCATTAGGGCACCTCCCAGTTTGGCCAATGTACTGCTTACCACAGGCAAGCGGTATCGAGTACACAACGCTCTTTTTACAGGCCACGAATCGCTGCTGGTGCCACTTCGAACAAGCGACGGCCGCATCCTCCGCATTCACTCTCTTGCAAATCCTGGAGAGTTTTTCAGGAGCGTTAAAAACCACTCTAACACCAACCCTAGCACCGATCTTCTTAATATTATGCGAGATTCCGTGAATGTACGGAATAACTGCCACTTTCTTCCGGTCAATTTGATCGGGTATGCTGGCTGGTTTCTTCAGCAGGTTGTCGGCAGTAGATGCCAGCAAAGCCGGCTGGCAGCCTGCGCTCGAAAGGCGCTGCAACTGGATGTCAAAGCTGCGTCCTACCAAATGCAGGCAGGACTTGCTCAGAGCGTTGGAAAGGCACGATTTCACAATGCCTCGTTTTACGGCTTTGGAGTGTGCCGAGCTGGAGGGAAGCAGGAGCTTGTTGCCTCTGGGCTTAATGAAAGGCTGAGGGAGCACGCAAGAGATGTCAAGAACAAGTCAGGTAGCAAAATGATTGACCATATTCAGAATTGCCGCAACTGCACTCCCGCGCTCGAAAAAGTGTCAGTACTGCGCCGGTGCAAGACACAACTTGAAAGAGAGATAATTGAGGCTAATGAGATAGGAAAATCGGGTAACTCGTGTGTCAGCAATCCTTCAATTTTGCTCTCAAAAAAAGAAATCAGTTACCTTGCGCAGAATTAGAGCTCGAAACATGCATTCACTCGTGCGATGATGGGATCTGTGCTGATCTGATATATATGTATGCGAAGTCTCTTCTTTCCCTCTTCTTTTTTGATAAGAGCAGCTGCTGTATTTAAGCAAATGTTCCGTCAATAAACACCTGAATTGTTAGTAAGCGCTTGTCCTGTCTACCTCGTTTCTTTTGTGTCGTGTCTTTTGCGCAAAAAACCCAGAATGCTTAGGCACCAACTAGCCTGCAAAAACATACTCGCAAGGTAGCTGACATAGGGAAGTTTAACATGGAGAAAATCCAGCATGCTCTAAAGAACGGAGGTAGCCGAAAAGCAGTCAAGAGAAAACTAGGTATAAGTAAAAACAAGTTCTATGCGCTAAGAGAAAAAGAGGGCTATGTCATTAGCAAAATGGATAGGATAGTTAAAGTAGCCGAAGAGTTTGACACAAATCTATACAGCAGCGAATGTAATGAGAACTTTAATGAGACAAGCAGTCGAGCACAGCAATGGGACATGCCGCCAGTAACGAAGGCGGAGGTAAAGAAAGACTAATTTGTTGAAGGACAGAGGAGAGATTGTGCTAGAAAAACTTACCACCCTGTATACGCATGCCTTTTGACGTCGAGCGTACCAGGAGCTTGGAAGAACGCTAACATTATCTTAATTCGTTAGAAAGCAGGCGTCAAGGACTTAAAGAATTACAGACCGATTAGCTCACTTTCAGTAGTTCCCTACAAGTTATTTGTAATCGCTAATAAAGTCAGGACAACCCTATACTTCAATCAACCAAATGATCAGGCAGGCTTTCGTAAAGGATAATCGACAATAGACCGTATTCGCGTTATCATTCAAGTGAGAAAGCGCAGAATATAACCAGTCCTTATATATAGCTTTCATTGACTACGAGAAAGCATTTGACTCAATGGAAACCTAGCTGTCATGAAGGCATTAAGGAATCAAAGTGTAGAAGCGTGTTATGTGAAAATATTGAAAGATATTTATAAAGACTGCGCAGCTATCATAGTCCTCCATAAAGAAAGCAATAAAATTCCAGTAAGAAAAGTTGTCAGGCACGCAGACACGATCGCCAATGCCATTCACCGCCTGTTTACAGGAGGTATCCGGGGCCTGAAATGGGAAGAGTTGGGAATAAGAGTTAATGAAGAACAGCTGAGTAATTTGCCATTCGCCGCGGATGACATTGCCTTACTAAGCGACTCAGGTCATGAACTGCAAAGCATGATCAATGAGTTAGACAGGCAGAGCAGAACGGTGGGGCTATAAATTAACATGCAGAAAAACAAAGTAATGTTCAACAGCCTAGCAACGGAACAGCAGTTCGCCATTGGTAGCGAGGTGCTGGAAGTAGTAACAGAATATGTCTTCTTAGGGCAGGTAGTGACCGCTGATCAGGACAATGGGAGGGAAATAACAAGAAAAATAAAAATGGGGTGGGGAACATAAGGGAGGTTCTCTCAGATCATGAATGGCACTTTGCCAATATCTCTGAAGAGAAAAGTCTAAAAGAACTGTATCTTACCTTTGGGGCAGAAACGTGGAGGCTAACAAAGGGGGTTCAGCTTAAGTTAACGGCAACGCAGCGACCTATGGAAACAAGAATGTTAGGTGTAACGTTCAGAGATCGCAAGCGGGCGGTGTGGGTGAGGGAAGAAACGCGTGTTATTGACATCCTAGTTGAAATCACGATGAAGAAATAGGCTTGGGCAGGGCATGTTATGCGAATGCAAGATAGCCGGTGGTCCTTAAAGGTAACGGAGCGGATTCCAAGGGAAGGCAAATGTAGCAGAAGGCGGCAGAAAGTTAGGGGGACTGATGATATTAAGAAGTTTGCGGGGATACGGTGGCCGCTGTAGGCAAAGGACAGGGTTAATTGAAGAGACATGGAGAGTCCTTTGCTCTACAGTGGGAGTAGTCAGGCTGATGATGATAATGAGATTTGGCTAAACCGAAAAACATCAAAGAAACTGCAAAACACCAAAGAAACGCTCGAGGAACAGCATAACAGGAATATTCCAGGCTAAACCATTGTGAAGCTACTGCTTCTCACTCGTTTGAACTGAAGCTAAAGCACCTTTAATTTTTTTAACGAAAGCTTCAGTAAGAAACCTTGTGCTTCGATCGCCGAGTAACTAGTTTCGAGCTTCAGCTTATTGAGAGGTCGAGCCATGAAAAAAGAATAAGAAATTGAATCAATATCCATGACTGGGAGTCGGAACCCCGGCCTTTAAGGCGCGCTCAGCGAGACCACTAGGCTATCACCGCAGCCAACATGCCGCGTGTTCAACTGCACCACACTCTCGCGCTGTGTATTGCAGAGCATCGTCTTCATCAACTTCCATCTGCTCCGTCCCGCGGCACTGCCTGCTCACCGTTGTCTCCTACGTAGCACAAATCCGTGCTTTTGTTCCGATTCGAATGTAGTAAACATGCCCTGTAGTTTTTTTATTGCAGCCTTGTCGCCTCATTCCCCGCTTCGAGATTTCTGTTCGTGTTGGGCAGAGAGCCGCTAAACTGCAGTGATAATTCGAGGGCGCGAAATCCGCAATGCGAATATTTTCTGGGGCAATAAATACACTCACGATCAAAATAGGTTGCAAAACTGCAAAGAATCAACATTCCGTGCTTTTTTTTTCAGCAGCAAATATTGTTTCTTACACTTCACAGTGGAGCTGTCCGGTTGGCTTTTCATCTCACGCATGCGACCTGCACTGCCCGCAAGGAGCGGCCATATCAAATAACGTAATATTGCCGTGCTTTTTAAATTATTCATGCTAGTGACACCTGCGCGTGGCCAGCAGGCCAGTGCTGCAAAAACCACTGCAGCGCCGGCAGGGCTGCGGCGTTCCGCGTGGATTTGCGTGCAGGTTCGCTCATTCACGTGGTTTGCTACGGACGGGAAGCAGCAAGTTACCCCGCGAGTGGGAACTTTGCCCTGTCCGCCAATTTCGGGCGCACTTCTAGCACTGCTGCTGAGGATGAGCAGGATGCATCTCTTGTGTCCGCAGTGTCCCTGGACCCGCGGCCCGTGCTCATCCCCCTCCTGTCGTCGGTCATCTGCTTCCCCATCGTGGCCCTGGCCGTCATCTGCGCGCTGCGCTACCGCGCCCTGCGGCTGCGCCGGAGGGAGCACCTGCGCAGGCTGCGCGGGGGAGGGTGCGTACACTTTCCCTTTTTCACTCCTTTTCAGTCGCCAAAGCCAGCGAGACAAGCACCGCACTTCGCAAAGGTTCTCGGGTGCTCGCTTTCACTTCTTGCACGTTCGCAGACAGTTTCCATGTCATTGGAAGCAGCAGAGCTCTCAACAAAAAAGGAAGAAAAAACTGAGCCCACCAACCCCCGTGACGTCAGCGCTGGCACCGTATCGCACTGTGCCGACTCATCTGTAAAAGGCTAAGCTACCGAACGCCCAAGGCAGACCAGAATGAAATATGCGAAAAGGCCCTGAAAAATTACTGTTGAAACGCCCCAGCCTATGTGCAAAATGACGCCTTCAGGTCTGTGTTGCAGCGTCTGCTTCATCCCTGATAGTCTAGTTTTATTTTCGGAGGCAACCATTCGAATTAAACGTTGGACTTGCGCTGGACATCGAAAAAGAATAAGACAGAATCCATGTCCATGTCTTCAGATCTAGTCTTACCTTTAATATGAATACTTACTATCCTTACTAGGGAAGCTTAAAACAACATCAGCATCAGATCACCATGGCTTTAATAGCAAAATACTCAAAAATTCATCTGATGGTATTGATCGCATCTCGTCCGCTATTTTTTCGCAATCTCTATCATCTGGCGTGATTCCGCTGGACTGGCGCCTAGCTAAAGTTGTGCCAATTTTCAAGTCTGGCGATCGTTCCTCACCACTGAAGTATTGACCCATTTCACTAACTAGCACTTTTTGCCAACTTCTTGAACCCTTAATTCACTCCCAGGTAATTAAGTATCTTGAAGAACATAATATTATCTTAAATATCAACATGGGTTCCGTAAAGGCTACTGATGCGAAACGCAACTTGCCGGATTCATTCAAGACATGTATTCAAAGAATGATGCTAGCATTGAAGTCGACTCCATATTTCTTGATTTTTCTAAAACTTTCAACAGGGTACATCACAACCGGCTATTAATGAAACTAGCACTGCTTAATATCCACCCTCTTGTTATTGCATGGATTAAAGATTTTCTCTTTTCCAGGTCTCAATTTACAACTGTCAATAACCACAATTCGTCTCTCAGACAAGTGCACTGTGGCGTCCCACAAGGAAGTGTGCTTGGCCCCCTACTTTTCCTAATATTTATCAAAGATTTACCGGATTCCATTACTTCCCAATCAGGCTTTTTGCTGATGATTGTGTAATTTATCGCAAAATTTATTCTAATACCGATTGCCAATCCCTTGAGTCTGACCTGGATTCAGTAACAGCATGGTGCTCAACCTAGCTTATGCAACTTAATGGTGCACTGAAGAGGAATCTGAACTCGTCTTTTTGCCGTGGGAACTAGGTCTACAGGTTCCGGGCATTCTTAGAAACGTCGACTTAATGCCCTATGTGGCCATTTCCATAATTAAATCGAATTAACGTCCGGCTCCCGCCTTTATTTGTTTAATTATCCCCGTACAGTGGGCGGAGTCGACCAACGCGTGGAGTGCCTTTCAGCCAGCTCGGCGGAGGCTTTGCTTTCGCTTTATTTTGTTTTTTAGGTTTCCGTGAGTAAATAGTTTCATTCGCAGATAATATAGCCGCAAAATTAGCCCGCATAAATAAAAGTACGCGCCGACTATTTGCTACTACGGATTACTCCGTCGATGGCAGAGCGGCAAGTCGCCACGGGTCTTGGTGAAGGCACTCCACGCGTTGGTCGACTTCGCCCACCGTACGGGGAGAATTAAAAAAAAAAGGCGGGATCCGGACGTTAGTTCGATTTAATTAGGGAAATCGGCCACACAGGGCAATAAATCGAAGTTTCGAAGAACGCTCGGAAAGTGTAGATCGAGTTCCCGCGGCAAAAATACGAGTTCAGATTCCTCTTCACTGCACCTTAATTTTTCAAAAACAAAATTGACGTCTTTTACTAACCGAATGTTTCGAATTCAAACAGTATACTCCTTAAATAATAGCTCACTCGAGCTAGTCATCACGTATAAGTACCTAGGACTTCACCATCATTCAGACCTAATATGGAACCACCATATTAACCTTATGCTTGCATCTGCTAATCGGTCATAAGGTCTCCTAAAACATAACCTACAGCATGCTCCTCCTCACCTCCGTACCAGCATCGCACCCTTGAAGAAGCGCGCAGGTCTCAATTATTTATGTCTCCGCCACAAAGTTGCACGAATATCACTTTTTCATAAACTGTATCATCTTCCATCCCTCATAACGACTTGTTTTCTTTGCCTCCTTCGATTTTTGACCGCCGCGATCATCCCTTTAACGTTAGGCGTTTCAGGTGCAGAACATTCAACTATGCGCATTCATTCTTACCACGCACAATATTTGACTGGAACACTCTGCCTTCACATATCGCAACCACCACTGATCCTGATAAATATTTTAATCTTGTATCTTCAATAACTCCTCCTTAACTCTTTGCGTACATTGTCATTTTATTGTTCATGGTTTCCTTTTTTGCAGGGTATGTTATTAAACTGAATCTTGCATTAGAGTTCTGTTTGTAAAATTTTAATACTGCAGTAAATTTCACTCTTTGCCGCGCTGCCGTACTTTTGATTATTCTGCTTATTTATGTCATGCTAAGTGTCTTATTTGTGGTTTTGTTGTTTTATATTTGCTGGTTTCGTTTTATTTTGATCAATTGCCTGTACCTTGCCCCCCCCCCCCCATGTAATGCCCTCTCGAGGGCCTTTAGGGGTATTTTGTATAAACAAATAAAATAAATAAATTGCAACCAACCAGCCCAGGTTCCCGCTTTGACCATTCAATGTGTGCAAAGGTCCTCAGTATGTAATTTCGTTTGTTGTTCAAATATTTCTGTTCATTTTGCGAGGGCTATTCAGGCAGACTTCTGAAAGCGAGTGCAAAGCGCACGTGCAAATTGAGACAAAAAAAATAAAACATCTATTGCATCGTAGAAGATCTCAAGATTAAGGCTTTCGCGCCACCTGTGTTACGGCCACTTTACAATATCCAATACCCTCCTTTCAGACACTCATCCAGAAACAATAATAGCAAAATGGTTTGTGAACCAGTTAGCTTGGTACATATCCACATGTACAGCCGGCCAAATCTTTAGCTGGCGTGCGTGCCGGCCGCGTTTTGCTTGCTCCCGCACTTTATGACGAACCAAACTTGCGAAAATATCGAATCTAAGCATAGGCTCACCAAGCCGGTGCTTTATATTCACCTTTCCGCAAGTTTGCTCCGTCGTAAAAAACAGGAGGAAGCAAAAATCGGCCGTCACGCATGCCAGCTAAAGATTTCGCCGGCGGTACTCCCTATTTGAAGATTCCATTTCCTATTGTAGTAAATTGCCAAAAAATGTTTTCAAGAGTACGTCCGTAGATTTATTTGTTAATTTTATCCGGAACATTAACTCTGATTTTCAGTTTTCCTTCAATTTTCAGTTTTCCAGAGAACATCCATTTTCTCGTGTTATACTTTCTCTCTCTACCCCAAACACTCCAGCATGGGCCCGAAAATGGCCTGCAGTTACGGTTATATAAATAAACTAAATCGTCCTTTTTGAATTCGATCTCTCCTTACTAACAATGCAAGCTATCAGCAACTCCTTTCGCTGTCACGTGGTGAAAGGACCCCGGCATTCAGACGCAGCTCAAGTTCACACCACAGAAAACCGACAGCCTATCTATAGGCGCTACGTGCCGGAGACGAGAATCTGATAGGGGCTAGCCAGGTCACGTTCACTGCGGGGTGCTTAATTGGAGAATTTGAGCGGGGCCGTTAAAGTGAAAACAGTAATGGGCTCCTAGAGGGGAACGGCCAGGGCGCTTTCGTAGGAGGGCGCGAGCCACTGTTCCCGAGGAATCGGAATCGAATCCCTTGGCTACTGGAGAGCTGGGAACGTCTGTTAGTATTCACGTCTGGTCCGAAACACAAGCCGTTTACACTGCTTGGCTTGAGCCATAGCGCTCGGACGTGGGCGGGCCCGAGGCGCCGCCCGCATCTGAGAATCAGCTCCGATTGGTGGACGCGGCACCTGGTCTCTGGTTTTTAAAGCTCTAGTGGCCTAGTCGAACGAGTTTCGCCGTGCGTGACCTTGAAGTGAAGGAGTGATACCACATGACTCGCCGCAGCTAGGCCGACCGCCGCCTCGCCGGCTATGTCCACGTGACTACTCGCGTGACCCACGGATCGCTTGTGGGGAAGAAGGCGCCGCTCGCTCTGCCGCCTAGCACTTTCTTGCTACAGCCGGGCAAGCATAGAGGAACAGTAAGGAGCGGACACTCGAGCCATTCCGAGCAAGCAAGGGTCTGTCCAGGGGTGCGATTACGAGTTTTCGTCTCAATTTTGAGACTGTCACGTCGCAATGACGACACCGCGAGACGCTGACCGCGGAATCAACCAATTAGCAGCGAGGTTACGGTGGCTAGTAGCAGGGCCCCACCCAGGAAGCATTTGGTTGCGCAATAAGGGACTGTATGCTGACATTTTGCTGTAAACAGGCCGTTAATGAAATGAATATTGTATTATTTTCCTAAAAAAACTATGTTTCAAACTTAACGACACCAAGCAAAACAAGAAGCGCCCTCAGTTTTGCAATTAAGTTTGCTCTTCGGTCACTTTTGCTGCCGTGAGGGTGCGCTCACGCTGGAGACAGGGTAAAATGAATTTGATTTATACAGGGAAAAGAGATAAGATGAACATAAAAACATTCCCTCCGATTACGATAACATCTGTTATGTACAGGAGGGCAATGCAGGCGGTGAAAGTAAAAATGCAGTCATGGCTAGAAGGTAATCGGATACTCGGAGAACTTCAGAATGGGTTGAGAAGGGGTAGGCGCTTAGATGATAGCCTGTTCGTGCTTACCCAATGCATAGAAATAGCTAAGGCGGAAAACAGACCTCTGTATTTAGCCTTTCTGGACATAATTAAGCGGTGCATACGATAACCTGAACGGGGAACTCCTGTGGAGCATATTGAAAGATTTAGGTATAGGTCATGAGGTAATTGATTTTCTACAGGGAATCTACCGAGATAATCAAGTTGAAATTACATGGGAACGGAAAAAAAAGTACCACAGCTGCGGGGGTGCACAAAGGATTAAGGCAAGGTTGTCCTCTAACACCGCTGCTGTTCATGCTTTATGTGATAAACATGGAAAGAAGGCTACAAGAAAGTGATCTAGGTTAAAATCTGTCGAACAGATTAGGCGGAAATGTAGTTGAGCAGCGACTCCCGGGTTTAATTTATGCGCACTATATTGTACTGTTAGCAGATATCCAGGAAGATTTACAAACTTTAGTTAATTGTAGAGACGAAAGAGACGCTCTAGGGCTCAGTTTTAGCGCAACTAAGTCAGGTGTCATGACTTTCAATGAAACAACTGATCAGGTACTTACAATACAAGGCCACCAAATACCCAAAGCGGCCGAATACAAATACCTCGGGATATGGCTAAACCAATGGCAGATATACACGGAAAAGCATGAACAGGCTCTTAGGGGAAAAGGACGAAGAGACGCCGAGATAATGAAACATAGGGCATTATGGGGGTAAAACAAATATGAGTACTGAGAGGTATTTGGAAAGGAATAATGGTACCGGGGCTTACTTTCGGCAATGCGGTTCTGTGCTTAAGGCAGAAGTTCAGTCGAGATTAGACATAAATCAGAGAGCTCTTGGAAGATTAGCGCTAGGTGCCCACGGCAAAACCACAAACGAAGCAGTACAAGGAGATATGGGGTGGGCATCGTTGGAGGCACGGGAAGCTAAAAGTAAAATACTATATGAAGAACACCTGAGGAAATTGGACGATAACAGGTGGGCAGCTAAGGTATTTAAATACTTATACAGAAAGAGCGTTGAATCACACTGGCGGAAAAGAAGTAGAAAATTAACAAGTAAGTATGCCGGTCAAGAGGACGGAGAAAGAAAGAGCATTAAACGAGAGGTTAAAAATGCGGAAGTTAAAAATCTGATCAATTCAATGGAAAATAAGCATAGTGTAGAACTATATCCATACTGGAAAAGGCAGATCAGGAAAGATATTTTCTATGATAACTCAAAAGGCAGTGCTCTACTTTTTGAAGCTAGGTCAGGGAGTCTTAGAACGCGCAGCTGCAAAAAGAAATTTAACGAAGGCTATGACACATGCGCAGTGTGTGGTAGATCTGTGGAAACAGTTGAACACCTCATACTTGAATGTAATAATGATAATAATAATAATCTTTATTCAGTATAATCTGAACATACAAAATAACGGAAGCGCCGAAGCCACAACTGGGATGGTATGTGATGGTATCCATCCGGATAGCCATGCAGGCACAGTCACTCTTCCTGTGGCCCTAGGTTTAAAGACAACAATCACGTAAATAAATCTGCAGTGCAAGTTAGCAAAAAGCGATTGGAGGATTGGTGGCTGAAAAGCAGAGATGTGACAAAAGGGTAAAAGTGTAGGAAACCGTAGGTAAAGACGATGGCGAATCTTAATGAGAATTGACAACACAGTTGAACAAAATAAAGAAAGAAAAGCTGAGCATGGTGGCAATTGCCACCATACCGTTTCAAAGCGGGCGCTCCTATCCATCCGTCCGTCCGTCCGTCCGTCCATCCGTCCATCCGTCCATCCGTCCGTCCGTCCGTCCGTCCGTCCGTCCGTCCGTCCGTCCGTCCGTCCATCCATCCATCCATCCATACACCCACCCACCCACCCATCCACCCATCCATCCATCCATCGGCTAGGTGGCGTGAGCTGCCGCCCGATTCAAATGATTCACCGTCTTAGCCCTCCACCCACATATACACCCATCGTAAACATGGCAGCCAGAAAAAAATCAGCTGATTCGACGGCTGTCCTTTTTTTTATAGAATCAAGGCACGGTGCATACGTCTTAGGTGCGCGGAAAAATCTATTCAAAAGCAGTCATTGCTACGGGTCTGCCGAGATCAATTTGCAAGGAGCGCTTGGCTCGAAAACCGGCGAAGGCAGCTTTAAGGCAAGTTCACACTGGCGAGTCGCAAACGTCGCACGACCGATTTCTGTCAATTAGTTACGGTTTCCGAAGCACACGTAAAGCAAACAGGTGACAAATCGATATAAACCTGTCGCGCAACCTCCGCGACTCACCAGTGTGAACTCACCTAGTGTTCCATCGATGACAAATGTGCTCTAAGGGCGATGCGTGGTTCTATTTATTTTTGTTGAGAAAATACCAGACGACCATGAATAATCACACTGCAGCAACTGCCGACATACGGGAGCAGACTGGTGCAGCTGCTGGGAGCTTCCAATCTCACTGTGGGAAATAAGACCCGGCACGCCCGGTCACTGCGGCAACAATCACTTTTCCGCCTCGTAACCAACACATGCCGCCCGCTTCGGGTTAAGCACTTGATATTCGTGTTGGTGTTGTTGCCGTTCCGTTCGGAGGATGCTCGGATGACGCCGTCGGAGATAGTGCGGTGGCGAAAGTTTATGCGCAGGAAGCCCTCCTTTACCGTCGCCTTGTCTAGGGGGTCTCGCCGGAAAGCGCGCACCTTCTGCGACTTCACTTTGACAGTGGTCTCCGCAACCCACCGCAAACACTTTCTCACAGTCGGTTGCGCTACGCCGACGTTTACTTCATTTCCTACGGTGTCTTGAAACCCACGGGCGGCGAAGGCGCGCACACACTTGCCGCTCCAGTGACCGCGCACTCACCCGCACACCTCCAAGTTCAACGGCGTGCTCGTCGCACAGCCATTGTCTCCTTCCTATGTCAAAACGTCGAAACAACTCGTGCCGCACGTCAAAACCGCCTTCATGCACCCTCCTACACCGTTGCTCGCGCGGCCACCGGCGATGTAAACAACCGCCATTTTCTGTCTCAAACGGCGTGAGACCACTCGTTCCAGTAGCAAAGAATCGTCTCAATCGGCTCGCATAATGAGGCAAGCAACGTCAACACTTCTGCACGTTTATCACGTCGGCCGCTGACGCAAAAAATCAATATGGCCGCTGGTCACGGCCAACCAATAGGAACGGGGCAAATGAGACACTTTGTGATTGCGACGATTTTGAGCGACTCGTAATCGCGCCCCAGGCGACGTCCGCTTCCACTTCACCTCAAGACCGGGTTGCATCCACGTGTCCCGTTTGCGCTATTCCCTTTGCTTGTAGATGCAGAAGAGCGACACAGGATTGGCAGAGAGCGCCAACACGTCATCTGCGGCGCTTTGTCGCGTTTGTCAAGAAAACTTGTGAATGTTGCGGATTGTTGTTACAAGTTATTTTTCTTACACGGTTACAATATTTTCTAAGGAGTAAACATTGGAACGCAGCCCTCGTTGTCATGACAACCACATGGGGGCGCCACCGCGGGCGCCTGCTTGCAAATGGCGCCTCTCATCCTCGAGTTGACGCGTGCCGCTCGGTTGCTGCCCTCCTTCTACTCAGTTATTTTACTTCGCAAGCTCGCAGTCACAAACGGTAAGTGGAGTCCAAGTCTATGCGCGCTCCTTTTCTTTCGCGAGGAGGAAACTGTGCATTGGAAAGGTACTCAGTGAGATGTGCAAGACTGAACGTGCCGTTTCGCAGCTTGCTCGCCACCACGATAGGCCACAAGGAGAAAGGTTCGAGAATCCAACCCTGCCAACCCAGCCAGCAGGCAGCATGGTCACTCAGCGCACCGAGAGAAGTTTTCAGCTGAAGAGAACAGGCCTGACCCAAAGATTGTATAAAGCGCGCAATACAGCAGCATATATAACTAAGGTGGATTAATTCATCTTATATATTTTCTTCCATACCAATGTATGCATCGTAACCTGGTTTTGAATGCACGCTGGCTTCGGCAGTGTGGGTAATCGGGTGCACTACATAACCCTCTTCACTGTGCTGTGCAAAATGTAGCGCAGTATAGCGAAATGCAGTAGCAGGTCTGAGCATAGTCGTGGTGACTGCAGTCGGGCGAACAGGGACGGTATTACGAGTTTTTGTCTCAATTTTGAGACTCTGACGTCAAAAAGACGACAGCACGAGTCGTTGACCGCGAAATCAACCAATTAGCAGCGAGGTTGTGGTGTCTAATAGTAGGGTTCCACCCAGGAAGCATTTAGTTGCGCAATAAGGGACCTTATGCAAAAGTTTTGCTGTAAACACGCCGTTAATAATTTGAAGAATGTTTTATTTCGCTAACAAACTATGTTTCAAACTCAACGGCATGAAGCAAAACAAGATGCGTTCTCAGTTTTGCAATTAAGTTTGCTCTTCAGTCACTTTTGCTGCCGCGAGGGTGCGCTAACGCTGGAAATGCGTCGGTTGCGTCGGCTAGGTGGCGTTTGCTGCCGCCTGATTCAAAGGATTCAGCCGTGGATTCAGCCTTATCCCTCCACGCACATACTCAGCCATCTTAAACATGGCAGCCAGAAAAAAAATCAGCTGATTGACGGCTGTCCTTTTTTTTTACATACTACATAGAATCAAATTACTGTGCGGACGTCTTAAGTGCGCGGAAAAATCTATTTAAAGGCAGTGATTGCTACGGGTCTGCCGAGATCAATTTGCAAGCAGCGCTTGGCTCGAAAATCGGCGAAGGCAGCTTTAAGGCAAGTTCACACTGGCGAGTTGCAAACGTCGCGCTAGGCGACCGATTCTAGGCGACCGAATTCTAGGCGACCGATTTCGGTCAATTAGTTACAGTTTGCGAAGCCCATGTAAAACGGGGAGGGAGCGTAACAAATCGATTTAAGCCTGTCGCGCGACCTCCGCGACTCGCCAGTCTGAACTCACCTAGCCTGCTAGCGATGGAAAATGTGCTCCAAGCGCGATGCGTGATTCTATTTATTTTTGTTCAGAAAATACCCGGCGACCATGAATAATCACACTGCAGCAACTGCCGACATACTGAAGCAGACCGGTGCAGCTGCTGGGAGCTTGCAATCTCACTGCGGGAATTAAGAGCCGGCACGCCCGGTCACTGCGGCAACAATCACTCTTCCGCCTCGTAACCAGCTCATGCCGCCCGCTTCGGGTTAAGCACTTGATATTCGTGTTGATGTTGTTGCCGTTCCGTTCGGATGATGCTCAGATGACGCCGCCGGGGATACTGAAGTGGCGGAAGTTTATGCGAAGGAAGTCCTCCTTCGCCGCCGCCTTGTCTTGGGGGTCTCGCCGGAAAGCGTGCACCTACTGCGACTTAACTTTGATAGTGGTCTCCGCAACTCACCGCAAACACTTGCTCACAGTCGGTTGGGCCACGCCGACGTATACTTCATTTCCTACGGTGTCTTGAAACCCACCGGCGGCGAAGGCGCGCACACACTTGCCGCTCTACTGACCGCGCACTCACCCGCACACCTCCAAGTTCAACGGCGAGTTCGTCGCACAGCCATTATGCTCCTTCCTCTGTCAAAACGTCGAAACAACTCCTCCGGCACGTCAAAACCGTCTTCATGCACCCTCTTACACCGTTGCTCGCGCGGCCACCGGCCATGTGCCGCCATTTTCTGTCTCAAGCGGTTTATAATAAGGGAGTAATTACTCATTGGCATCCACCCGAGCGCAGCCATACGGCTACAAAGGAAAGCTATACAGCTTTCTCAGAAACTTCGTAGTTAAAGAAAAATTCGTCCTGGTCCGGGGTTCGAACCCAGGACCACCGCTACACCGGAGCAGTCGCTCTACCAATTGAGCTAACCAGGACGGCAAGCTTATGGCAGGGCGAGAGCGAATTGATCAATAACTCGAAGTGGGAACTGTGTTGGTCAAATGTTTAGGGGAATCCCCCAAGGTGGAGTAGATTAGTAATAAGGGAGTAATTACTCATTGGCATCCACCCGAGCGCAGCCATACGGCTACAAAGGAAAGCTATACAGCTTTCTCAGAAACTTCGTAGTTAAAGAAAAATTCGTCCTGGTCCGGGGTTCGAACCCAGGACCACCGCTACACCGGAGCAGTCGCTCTACCAATTGAGCTAACCAGGACGGCAAGCTTATGGCAGGGCGAGAGCGAATTGATCAATAACTCGAAGTGGGAACTGTGTTTGCGGTTTGCGACCACTCGTTCCAATCCCGAAAAATCGTCTCAATCGGCTCGCATAATTAGGTAAGCAACTTCAACACTTCTGCTCGTTTTATGACGTCGACCGGTGACGCAAAAAAACAATATGGCCGCTGGTCACGACCGACCAATAGGAACGGGGCAAATGAGACACTTTTTGCGACACTTTCTGATTGAGACGAATTTGAGCGACTCGTAATCCCAGAAAACAGCGAGAATGTCTTCGAAACGAAACTCTTAATTTGGACTGACTTGCGCCTGCAAAGACCTGAATCACTCGGCGGTGGTGTAGCAACCAGCGTGCTCGGCGGTCGTCGAACAGAATGCCCGCCGCTCTCGGCCGGGTTCTTTTTAAATCTGATAGGGAACTTTCGAGATAAAGATTGCAAACTTACTAGAACACTCGGGAACAACGTAGAGCCGGCTCCGCCTGGATGCGATCAATCGAGATAAATCTAGGCGCGTCTTGCATCACAAACAAAGCGATAAAGCGGCGCACCGGCAGCTTTGAAGAATAAACAAACACTACTAACATTCGCGGCATTACCTCCGTCTCAAAGAAGCATCGACCTGATGCGCTAATACATAATGCGGCCACAAACAACTAAAACGGATTGTGTAAAAATAAACACGAAGGATGTAAACACAACCTGCTTTAGCGCGCATAATAGAGCTTTAGACGGACGACACGAACAACTTCTGGTCGTACGCGGCGTCGCTGGGATGCAGCCATTTCGTCAGGGACCACTTCATAGTCCACTTCACCTAGCTGCATAGAACCTTGTACGGGCCGAAAAAGCGGCGCAAACGTTTTTCACTCAATCCGCGGTGGCGAATGGGCGTACAAGCCCACACTCGGTCTCCTGGCTTGCATTCTGTGTTGCGTCTTCGTAGGTTGTAGCGTTGGCGTCGGTGCGCTGCTGGTCTTTAATCCGTAATCTGGAAAGTCTTCGGGCTTCTTCTGCGCGTTGAAGGTAGGCGGCGACGTTATCTTCTTTGGTAACGTTGGGCAGCATGGCGTCTAGCGTGGTTGTGGCCTCCCTGCCATGGACGAGCCTAAAAGGCGTCATCTGGGTGCTCTCTTGCACTGCGGTGTTGTATGGGAAGACGATGGAAGGCAGGATAACGTCCCAGGTCTTGTGTTCGGCATCAACATACATGGCGAGCATATCGGCGATGGTTTTGTTCAGGCGCTCGGTCAGTCCGTTCGCCTGCGGGTAGTATGCAGTTGTTCTCCGGTGGCTGGTTTGGCTGTAACGCAGGATTGTTTGCGTCAGTTCCGCCGTGAATGCTGTTCCTCTGTCCGTGTTGAGCACTTCGGGGGGGCTGTGTCGCAGAAGAATGCAGTCCACGAAAAATTTAGCGACTTCTGCTGCTGTTTCGTTTGGTAGGGCTTTTGCCTTGGCGTAGCGGGTCAGGTAGTCAGTCGCTATAATGATCCACTTATTTCCATAGGTTGACTTCGGGAAAGGGCCAAGCAAGTTCATACCTATCTGCTGAAAGGGCCTTGAGGGGGGTTCAATGGGATTCAGAAATCCTGCTGGTCGGGTTGGAGGGGTCTTTCGTCGCTGACAGTCTCGGCAGATTTTCACATGATGTGCGATATCTGCAGGCGCTCGTGGCTAGTAAAACTTGTCATGAATGTGGCGCAGGGTGCGAGAAAACCCGAGATGTTCAGCTGTCGGCTCGTCGTGTGAAGCCTCAGGAACTTCACCGTGCAGACTTGCAGGTACAACAAGGAGGTAGGCTGTTTTGTTCGCTGCGAAGTTCTTTTTTGGGAGGACATCATTCTGTAAACAGAACGAAGATAATCCTCTCTTGAACGAGGCGGGGGGGGGGGGGGGGGGGGCGGTGGAGAAACCTTGCCTTCCAAGTACTTGATGAGGCATTTTATGTCGGGGTCCGAGCGTTGCTGTTGTGCAAAAGAGCTGGAGCTGATGGTTCCCAAGAAGACGTCCTCATCGTCGTTCGGCGGCTGCGCACCTACACGGGCTCGTGACAGGCAGTCCGCGTCAGAGTGCTTGCGTCCAGACTTGTAAACGACGGTTACATCAAACTCCTGCAGGCGCCAGCTCCGTCGATCGAGGCGGCCGGAGGGATCCTTCAAACTGGCAAGCCAGCACAGAGCGTAGTGATCGCTGACCACCTTGAACGGTCGTCCGTAAAGGTAGGGGCGGAATTTCGTCGTAGCCCAGATGATGGCAAGGCACTCCTCAGTTGTCGAATAATTAGCTTCGGCTTTGGACAGGGAACGGCTAGCGTACGCGATGACCTTCTCCACTCCGTCAGTTTTCTGAACGAGGATAGCACCTAGGCCCACACTACTTGCGTCGGTATGAATTTCAGTCTCGGCGTTTTCATCAAAGTGCGCGATGATCGGTGGGGTCTGCAAACGGCGCTGAAGTTTCTTGAAGGCTTCTATTTGCGGCGCTTCCCATTTAAATGGCACATCTGCCTTTGTTAGGTGGGTCAGTGGCTCGGCGATGCGCGAGAAGTTTTTTGACGAAACGTCGGTAATACGCGCACAGTCCGAGAAATCTGCGCAGTGCTTGCTTATCGGCCGGTGAAGGAAACATTGAAATAGCAGCTGTTTTCTGCGGATCTGGGCGTACTCCCTCCTTGCTAACAATGTGGCCCAGAAAAAGCAGCTCTTCATAGGCAAAGTGGCACTTCTCTGCTTTCAAGGTTAGGCCGGACGATTTGATTGCGTCTAGTACTGTTCGAAGCGTTTTTAGGTGCTCCTCAAAGTTCGAGGCGAAGACAACGACGTCATCTAAATATACCAGACAAATCTGCCTTTTCAGGCCTGCCAGCACTGTGTCCATTACTCGCTGAAATGTCGCTGGTGAAGAACACAGACCAAACGGCATCACCTTGAACTTGAAGTGGCCATCTGGAGTGATGAATGCAGTCTTCTCGCGATCTCTTTCATCGACCTCAATTTGCCAGTAGGCGCTCTTGAGGGCCATCGATGAGAAATTATTAGCGTTCCAGAGCCGGTCCAGTGTCTCGTCGATGCGGGCGAAGGGGTAGACATCCTTCTTTGTGATGTTGTTCAAGCGGCGGTAATCGACGCAGAATCGAAGTGTGCCGTCTTTCTTTCTCACTAGAACAACCGGTGCGGCCCAGGGGCTGTTTGAAGCTTGGATGACGTCGTCGCGAAGCATTTCTTCCACTTATTCCCGGATGGCTTGTCTTTCTCACGGCGACACTAGGTAGGGGCTTTGGCGGAGAGGTCGGGCGTGCTGGTCGGTTATAATGCGATGCTTGGCAATCGGCGTTTGTCGAACCTTCGGCGATGACGAAAAGCACTCGCTGCAGCTTTGAATGAGATTGCTGATCTGGTCTTGTCTCTTCCGGGGCAGACCTGGGGTTATGTCGAAAGTGGGCGAGTTCTCTTGGTCAGGCGTATCTTCTGCGGATGGGTCGGAGAGGGCAAAGAAGTCTCGTACGTCGGATATTTCACCGAGGAAAGCAATCCTCGTTAATTGTTAATCTGCCGGTATTCTTCACTGAAGTAAGTCAGCAGTATTTCGGCTTGTCCTTTGCGGAAATGTGCGATGCCTCTTGCGATGCCGATTCCTCAGTCCAGAAGGAACTGCATGCTCCCCTCGATAATGGCTTCAGTGTCACTCGCTTCGGTGGCGCCTACGGTGACGATGAAGCTTCAGCTGGGTGGGATACTCACTTGTTGCTCCAGGACACTAAGTGAAACGGCATGTTCCGGAGTCCTCGTCGACGGGATAGCCTCAACTGTGGAAAGCGTGATCAGCTTGGATCGCAGGTCGATGATCGTCTGATGCTCATTAAGGGAATTCATGCCCAAGATCACTTCGAGGGAACATTGCCCTAGCACTACGAAGGTCGCGGGATAGGTATGTCCCTTGAGGGTAACTCGCGCTGTGCATCGTCCTGATGGCGTAATGAGGTGGCTCCCTCCGGTTCGAATTTGCGGGCCGTCCCAAGCGGTTGTTACTTTCCTCAGCTGCGAAGCGAATGGTTGGTCCGTTCATCACCGAATAGTCGGCTCCTGTGACGACTAGAGCGGTAATTTTCCGGCCGTCGATAACGACTTCTAAGTCGGATGTCCTGGCTCTGGAGTTGCACGTCGCCCTCGGCGTCGGGTATGTGAATCGTGGGTGGGGCGTGTGAAGCTTTTCTTGACGGCGGCGTCGTTTTGAAGGGGGTTCGCGTCGTGGTCGATGTTGTCGTTGTATGCGGCGTCGACGTTGAAGGTGCGGCGTCTTCATACGGTGTGCTCGGTGGAGGATCTTCGTCGTTTCCTCGGCCAGCAACCTGACCTGCACAGGTTTCTTTGTTTAGTTTCCCCTTCAGGGGCTACGGGGACCTTCCTCAGACAGCTGCGGCGTAGCTGCGGTGCGGTGATGAAAATCGTGCGGTGGACTGCGACGGCGAGCGGGAAAGACGGCTTGGCGACACGTACTCCCCTCTGCGTAGGTAGTCGTCGATTTTCCGTGTTCGCTGGCCGGGGACTGGTAGTGGGGCGTCGATGGCGAAACCTCGCAGGCCGATGGGTCTGTGCCGGCAGTGGCGAAGTATGTGCCCGGCATGTGCACGATGGAAACGCAATGGGCGGTTCTCGCTAGTCCTACACTGGTCGCGTTTTCTAGTTCCGTAGCTGTGCTCGTAAGGTGGGCGGGCGGCAGCCAGGAGTCGTCGTTCTTGCACAGTTGGTGCCCGTCGAAGAAGGCTTGGGGGGGGGGGGGTGTCGTCGGGGCGGAGGACTGCGTAGTGCAGCGGCGTAGATCATGGCTTCAGCTGCCGTCGGTGACGGGGAGCCAAGTGCATGATGTACTTCTTCACGTATTATGTTCGTGAGCGACGCCACCTGAGTCTCCTGCGTCGGCTGTGTTGGGGATGGCAGCAGTCGGCGAAGTTCTTCGTCAACAATTTCGCGTATTATATTTCGAAGGTTATCCCGGCTTGTAGGGGTATATGGGCTCGGCAGCAGCACATCGAGCACAATGCTCAGGAACCCATTTTGCTTCATTGCGCAGGTTTTGGCCGTCTTGCTGCCCGTACAACCATCATACCTCGTTTATGATTTCTTCGAAGTGCCTTCATATCAAGCAAGTGACGTTTGCTTCGAGACTCCAGCACGTGCCACCCTTTGCTTGATTAACCACCCCAGCGTGCCTATCACCACCGTTTCCGCGACTGCGCCATCACTGGGAACGTCACATCACGAGGGTATCGACGCCTATATAAGAAGCTCCTCATCGCCGCCGGCATCCAGTGGGCTCGGCAGCAGCACATCGAGCACAATGCTCAGGAACCCATTTTGCTTCATTGCGCAGGTTTTGGCCGTCTTGCTGCCCGTACAACCATCATGAATCGGTTATGATTTCTTCGAAGTGCCTTCATATCAAGCAAGGGACGTTTGCTTCGAGACTCCAGCACGTGCCACCCTTTGCTTGATTAACCACCCCAGCGTGCCTATCACCACCGTTTCTGCGACTGCGCCATCACTGGGAACGTCACATCACGAGGGTATCGACGCCTATATAAGAAGCTCCTCATCGCCGCCGGCATCCAGTGGGCTCGGCAGCAGCACATCGAGCACAATGCTCAGGAACCCATTTTGCTTCATTGCGCAGGTTGGTAACTATTTATCTGCCAGTTGCTATCGTAGCGATAACCGCTTTCTGTTGCTGCTGCCCTGCCCACTGTGTATAAAAAATGCTTTGTCGTACGTTTATTCTTTCCAAGACGATCTGTTAAAATGTGGTGACATAGAATCAAATCCAGGCCCAGATATGACAGAAAAGGAAATGCTGCAGCAGCTACTCTTGGGCCAAAGCACCCTGGCGTCGTCTGTGAACGACATTCTGGCAAAACAGGGTTCTTTTGAAGAAAAGATAGATGGCTTGACAGATAGGATTAAAAATCTTGAAAATGAGGTAGCAACGATCAATACTTTAAAAACGGAATTCCAGGACCTGAAGTCGACTGTAACTAAAATGGAAGGCACCATTACATACCTGTTAAATAAAACAGACGACCTGGAAAACAGGAGCCGTAGGAACAACCTACTTATTTTCGGAATAAAAGAAGAGAATGAAGAATCAGAAGCAGAGCTTAGGGAGAAAATAACAAGGGAAATTTTTGACGAGAAGTTAGGAGTGGCAATAAACAGTATAGAAAGGTGCCACAGAATAGGTATGAAATCAACAAAGAATCGCCCTGTCATCATAAAATTGAGTGACTACCGAGAAAAGGCTTCAATAATGAAGGCATGCCCGAAGTTGAAAGGCACAGATTTTTCGGTTAGTGAAGGCTTCTCAAAACGAATTCGTGACGTCAGAAAAAAGTTATGGGAAAGCGCATCTCGGGAAAAGAGCAATGGTGCCAAGATTAAGCTGGTGTTTGACAAGCTTAACATCGACGGTAACATGTTCGGATGGGATAATGCAAGAAACACTCGGTATAAAATCCCGAGGAACCAAAAGTGACACCAACAAGGGAACAGTCTGGTTTTCAAAATTCTTAACATAAACTGTCGCAGCGTCGTAAACAAAGCTGCAGAACTCGAAGGCATGCTGTTCTCACATGACGCGGACGTTGCCATGCTTACCGAGACCTGGCTAAGCAATGAAATATTTGACAGTGAACTTGTACCTAAAGATTATAAGGTTTTTCGTAGTGACCGTGACAGAAGAGGTGGAGGAGTGGCAATTTTAATGAAATCATCATTGCAACTTTTCAGGATGCCTGATGCTCAAGGCATTGAAGCCATATTTTGCAAAACATACATCAACAGGGTTCGCTTTGTTCTTGGTGTTTTTTACAGGCCTCCCAACTCTTCTGTTGCGGTCTTGGAAAACTTAAGAGCATATTTACAATGTCATGTAAAAAGAGACGATAGACTAATACTGGCTGGTGATTTCAACTTGCCTAGTATTGACTGGCACACCTTTTCATCATTCTCTGCCCATAATGCTGATACTGTAATGCTCGACATTGTGTTCACATTTGACCTGCTGCAAGTAGTAAATAATTTTACGAGAATGCAAGGAGCCGCGGGATCAATTCTAGATCTATTTTTTGTCAGTAGTGCCATCCGCAATTTGGTAGCCTGTGGAGTCACAAACGGAATATCCGATCACAAAGCTGCGCTGCTGAGCTTGTCAAATGTGTACCCAGATCGTCAAACTAGCGTGCAATTTTTTCCCAATTTTTCGCGTGCGGACGACGAATCTATTCTGGACATGCTTGATTCATGTTATGAGAATTTTATGAATAGCACTGATAGTGTGAATGACCTATGGCTTACTTTTAAAATGATCGTCTCCCATTGTATTGCCCGTTTCGTTCCCAAAATTGCAAAAAAGTCTGTGTACCGCAATTGCTGGCAAGAATATAAGCGCAACAAGACGACACAAAGAAGGAGGAAAAACGACAGGACAGGCGCTAACTTGCAACACTTTACTGTCTTCATAAACCGCCGCACATATATCAACCACAAGGGGGGGGGGGGGGTAAAGACAGATAGGGGGGAACACATTTGAAGGCACGTGCGAAGAGACTCGAATATTGCAAACCAAAAACAGGAGAATCCGCAGAACTATGCCATATCTAAAAACTGACACTCTTTTTTATATATCATGATCGACGGGGTGCTAACACATGCACTCCCACTTTTACATATTCTGTGCGCTTCTATCAATTCGCGTGCGATCGTGTCTTTACTTTTGCAGATTACACTTGTTTCCACGAGTTTTGCTCCACATGCCTTCTTTTTTCCTTCTTCTTTCCAGCAATCCTTACAGTGAAGCGGTAGATTTGACCCGGTCCCATTCTTCAATGACAAACTGTGTTCTCTCAAACGGTCATTAATACATCGTCGCCATGCCGGCGGGCATGTTCGGTGAAAAAGCCAATGAGGCCATTCGCCGAAATTTCAAGGTGACAAAACTGAAACCAGGGAAGGTAAAAAGTCAAGCCTCTTCTTTGTGTCAGGAGCTGGGTTTGATGAAGCTCGCAAACGGTGTTCGTGACTGCAAGAGTAATAATTTGGATGTATTCTTTACCGCCAAAACCCATAAAGAACTTGTACCTTTTAGGTGCATAGTGAGTGAAAGAGGCACCTGGCAGAACCTGGTTAGCCGATATCTTTTGAAACAGCTCAAAACCTTGGTAGTCGATGATCCGTTTTTTGTAAGGAACAGCCTTGATATTAGTGGATTTTTGAGTAACAACGAGTCCGTCGGATATATATTTTCAGTTGACGTTGTGGATCTTTTTTACTCCGTTCCTCAACCAGAGTTGTTGGCGGCTGTCTCGCTCTGCATTGAAGAAAATGGCCCAATTGCCTTCCAAAATTCCGCGGGCATTTCGGTGGATAACTTCCTCACACTTTTAGAATTTTACTTGGGTTCCACGACTGTTTCGTTCCAAGATCGGGTCTATTTGCAGAAGAACGGAATATGTATTGGTTCGTGTGTGGCACCCATACTGTGCAACATTTTTCTTGCGGGAATTGACAAAGCCTTGGCAGGTGCATTTGATCACAGTAGTGTTTTGAAGAGTTTTAGGTACGTTGACGACTTTTTAATTATATTAAGGAAACACTCATCTTTGTCCTACCAGCGGGTCGTGGAAGAAGTTTTAGCTGATTTTAAAAATCACGCTGGATGCTTAGATTTTACCTACGAGCTCCCGAAGGGAAATAGTTTGCAGTTTTTAGACATTGACATCACCATTACTGACGAAAGCGCATGCTGGAAGTATTGCCCCCGTGCCCGCAAGGAACTGTTGCCGTACGGCTCAACGCATTCGAAAACGGTAAAGCGCGCCATCGCCATGATGTGCCTGGAATCCTCTCTAAAGAAGTCGTGTTGCCACAAAGCGCAGGAAAGCTTTGACGCCCAGATTCAGAAGCTAAAACAGGCGGGCTTCCCACCGTCAGTCTTGAGCTCCGTCAGCGAAGCTTTGCTAGAAAAGGTGAAGAAAATACGAAAAGAAAAAAGAGATGAAAGTGGAGCCTCTGAAAAGAAAATTAGACCGGTTGTGATCCCGTATTCACATAAAGTTGCACATAATCTTAAGCATGTTGCTTCCAAGTACAAGGTGCCGGTGGTTTTTTCTGCCCCCAGGAAACTCGCCGCATTGTGCCGAATGGTTAACCCTGATAAGGATAAGAAAAAAGTTTGCCAAACGAAACATGCTAATCCTTTTGTAGATTGTGCGGTTGGAGTTGTGTATAGCATCCCACTGACATGTGGAAAAACTTACATCGGCCAAACGGGGCGATGTATTAATGACCGTTTGAGAGAACACAGTTTGTCATTAAAGAATGGGACCGGGTCAAATCTACCGCTTCACTGTAAGGATTGCTGGAAAGAAGAAGAAGGAAAAAAGAAGGCATGTGGAGCAAAACTCGTGGAAACAAGTGTAGTCTGCAAAAGTAAAGACACGATCGCACGCGAATTGATAGAAGCGCACAGAATATGTAAAAGTGGGAGTGCATGTGTTAGCACCCCGTCGATCATGATATATAAAAAAGAGTGTCAGTTTTTAGATATGGCATAGTTCTGCGGATTCTCCTGTTTTTGGTTTGCAATATTCGAGTCTCTTCGCACGTGCCTTCAAATGTGTTCCCCCCTATCTGTCTTTACCCCCCCCCCCCCCTTGTGGTTGATATATGTGCGGCGGTTTATGAAGACAGTAAAGTGTTGCAAGTTAGCGCCTGTCCTGTCGTTTTTCCTCCTTCTTTGTGTCGTCTTGTTGCGCTTATATTCTTGCCAGCTATGAACCAACATGCCCCGGAGAGTGTTTTACAGTGTACCGCAATCCTTGGATTTCTCGGGAGACGTTACGCTTGCAGCGAAGGCTTAAAAGGTTAAAAAAGAAATCAAGCAGGAATTCATCATTAAAACCAATTGTGGAAGCAATTTCAGAGGAACTTAAGCAGAAAATAATTTGCGACAAAGAAAAGTATTACGGAACGCTCCTGCCCTCGTTCATTAAAACGTCTCCCGAGAGGTTCTGGCGCCAAATCACGCCCAAATCTTCTTCCACGAACGAATTCATAGTAGACGGCAAATGTGTGCGTGATGAGGCTGTTGTTTGTTCTGCGTTCAACAAATTTTTTCAGTCAGTATTCACAGAGGATAATGGATGCCTGCCCAACTTTTCTGCAGCACTCCCTGCCATATCTGATGTTGTAATTTCAGAGACTGGTGTTTGTAACTTGCTTTTGAACCTTGATGTCAAAAAATCAGCAGGTACCGATAACATACCAAACACTTTTTTGAAGCGCTATGCGGAGTGGTGCGCAAAGTACTTGACAGTAATATTCAACAGATCTTTACATGACGGATCTTTACCGGATGACTGGAGGACAGCCGCGATTAAACCTCTGCACAAAACCGGAAAAAAAGCACACATCGAGAATTACCGACCCATATCTCTAACTTCCACATCATGTAAAATTTTAGAACATATAATTCATAAACATATATTAGGTTTCTTGGAACAGCACAAAGTACTTACCGATTTTCAGCATGGTTTCAGGCGTGGGGTTTCCACAAGTACACAGTTAGTTGAAACTGTGCATGACTTTGCTCAGTCGATTAACCAGGGAAAACAAACAGACGCAATATTCATGGATTTCCGTAAAGCATTCGATAAGGTGTCACATAACAAACTAATTCATAAATTAAGTTATTACATTAAAAATGACAGGATACTTGCATGGATTAAAGCTTATCTCTCGAACAGATGTCAGTTCGTCACTCTGAACAATATTTCTTCTAGCAGTGTCCGGGTTATGTCTGGCGTCCCCCAGGGATCTGTTTTGGGACCACTCTTATTTCTTTTGTTTATTAATGACATTGTGGCAGATCTTTCAGTTCGCGTGAGGCTGTACGCGGATGACTGTATCCTGTATCAAGTGGTGTCTTCAGTTGACGACCAGGTGCGTCTAAATAATGACCTAGCGAAAGTGGTTGCGTGGTGCAACAAATGGCAGATGTGCATTAATTTTGAAAAAACCGTGTTCATGAAAATTAGAAACAAGAAAATGCCTCTTCATTATGTGTACGGTACTAACAGCATATCATTATTAAAAGTGACAGAGTATAAATATTTGGGCCTATGGATTACTAACAACCTCTCGTGGTCAAAACACATAGACACTGTAGTAGCAAACTCAATGCGGAAGCTATTTTTCTTGAGGCGCTCCCTAAAGTCATCCCCATCTAGTGTTCGTCTATTGGCCTACAATTCTCTCATCCGTCCATTACTAGAATATGCCGTAATCATTTGGGACCCTTTCACGTTAACAAACATTCATAAATTAGAGCGAATACAGCATAAAGTGGCTAGATTTGTTTTTAACTCATATGGCCGTGCATCTATAAGTGAGCTCGTGAGGCGAAGTGGTTTACCCCCCGTCACTGAGCGCAATCGTGTTTGTCGATTAAAGTTTTTTTTCCAGCTTATAAAAGGACATTATAAAGTTGATACCTCTAATTATTTTTCTTACTCCTCAGGTTATAACACGAGACAAAGGCATGCACTAACAATCACCCCTTTGAACGCGCAAAATAACTGCTTTAAATATTCTTTTTTTCCGAGGACAATTACTGATTGGAATAAACTTAATAGCGAGACTGTTAATCAAAATTCTTTACTTCTGTTTGAAAAGTGCCTGTAAATGTTGTGAATTTGTGTGTGTTTATATGCTTGTATTTTGTTTTGTCCCACCCTGCTATGATCTGTACAAGATCGCAGTATCTATAAATAAAAAAAAAATAAATAAACTAACAATATATTATTGCAGGTTTGCCGGCAGCGCTTCAAGTGGCCGGTTGTAGTGACGGGTCGGGGCGTCAAGTGTCTTTTCGATAGTTGAAGCTTCAGCTACAAACTCGGCGAAGGGTTTGGAGGATCCCGGATCAGTCCAGCGAAGAGTTGCTCCTTCACGCCAAGCATCAGAGTTGGCGCGCCTGAAAAGGCGTTTCAGATCTTCCACATACGCAGTCACGGTCTCGTGTCGACGTTGAATTCTTGACTGCAGCAGGACCTCTGCTCTTTCCTTACGTACTATGCTAGTGAACGTAGCCAGTAGCTGCTTCTTCAATGTCGCTCAGATTGTGAGGGAAGATTCGTGGTTTTTAAAACACGTTCTGGCAGGGCCGTCCAATGCAAAAAGAACGTTCCGAAGCTTAGCGCTGTCGTCCCACGCGTTCAGCGCTGCCACACGGTCGTACATGTCCAGCCAGTCTTCTACATCTTTAGTTAATTAAAAGACTAGCGCAAAAAACTAGGACAAAGACAGAGAAGGAGACAGGACGAGCGCTAATTTAGCGCTCGTCCTGTCTCCTTCTCTGTCTTTGTCCTAGTTTTTTGCGCTACTCTTTTAATTAACTATGACAAACCAACTAGCCCCGCTTTCCGCCTTGATTCTACTTCTTCATGTGGTTCTCCACGGAAAGTCGGTGGTTGACGGGGCTGGCGAAGCACGACGGGCGTTCGTTGTGCACCAGGTTCCATCGTGAGGGGAATAACTGAATAGCAGGTCAGTACCTCCACCAGATGTCACGTAGTGGTGACTGCAGTCGGGTGAACAGGAAAACAGCGAGAATATCTTCGAAACGAAGCTCTTTATTGGGCTGACTTGCGCCCGCAAAGAACTGAATCACACGGCGGTGGCGTAGCAACAAACATGCTCGGCGGTCGTCGAACAGAATGCCCGTCGCTCTCGGCTGTGCTCTTTTTAAAGCTGATAGCGAACTTTCGAGATAAAGCTTGGGAAGTTACTAGAACACTCTGGAACAACATAGAGTCGGCTCCGCCTGGGATGCGATCAATCGAGATGAATCTAGGCACGTCGTGCATCACAAAGCGATAAAGAGGCGAGCCGGCAGCTTTGAAGAATGAACAAATAAACACTACAAACATTCGCGGCAATAGCTAACAAAAAGTGTCTGGGTGAGGAGGATATGGTCGATACGTATGACAACAAACCTGTATGTATATTATGCGGCATCTTCCTTGCCGTGCTCTGTGTGGCGTTACAGGAAGTTGCCGCTTAGTCAGGCGTGTTATTGTCTTTTCGACAACTTTGTTCACTACTATATAGTTGTGAAATTAAAAACTCAACTTCGGCTTGACGTATGCCTCCTTCACGCGACACTATGTTGTATGGTGAAGCCACCCTACAAGGTTATACGGCTATCATGTTGCAGTGGCCGGAAAATCACTGAAATTTTGAAAGAGGTCTCAAGTGCCCATTTTTTGTCGCAGCCGCATGTGGGTTACGGGTGAGCCAGACCGCCGACTACCACCGTCCACTCCGGTTCGTAAACATAGGCCCTGAAGTGCAATTTCATAACACAGATGAGCATAGCTGCAAAAACAAAACTTTGTGTCGGTTGGGAAAATCCTATGCGCAACTTTGCAGAGTGATATGTTAAAGTTTAATTTATTGGCCCCACGTAAATATGTACCTGCATGTAGTCGGACACAGATAAAGAATGCAGCGGCTTCTCCCTGTCAAGGGAGAAGCGGTTAGTGCGACAAAGCAGGGAATGGTAGATGAAATCCCTTCCCTCTTTTGTCGGGGATAGACCCCTCTCTCTACTGTGACGTGGGGCCATGAGAGTCAGACAACACCGTTGTCTGGAAGGGGGTCCTTTGACTGGGAAAGGCAGCTTGAGCTGTATGTGACTATAGTAACATCCACCTTCATGGAGATGCTTCGTCGAAAAGAGAACTTCAGGCAAATCTTTGTGTGTGTTCACATAGGTAAATACTCATCACTTAGGCCAAGTAGTTGTGCCCAAGCGATGTTAAGTCTTCTCTGTGCTATTTTTGTGCATGCAGTGGTATTATTTGATAAACGTTGATGTACTGAACTCTGAAATCATCTCGTGTTTTGAAAGAGATACTCAGGAATGAAGCTTTACCATGCTTGCTTCTTAACCAGGCATCTTGAATCTGTGACAGTTCAAAACATACGTGGCACTGAACTTTAATCATGTCTATTTGGAACCTGCATGCTACTTTCACACACTGCATGCTGCCAATGTTTTCCATTGCACAAAAAATGCTGGAAAAATTCTGTAAGGATTCATAATTTAGCATTTCTAAGTTTCATTTCTGGACTAGGGAAAGTCGGGTAAGGAGCTGAAATTTGTGTGGGAAATTCCTCTGAAGCAATTTTGTGACACAATTTAAGTGGCTTTCAATTTGGGTATGTTGAGCAGTAGTTTTTAATTACACTGCAGGGGACAACTTTTTTCCAGTGATCACTAGTTACCGCTGTCTTGCACTTGCCATAAACAGGCTGTCCCAGAAAATTTCTTAACCTTATCATTCCACGTACCCTTAGGTAAGGTTGACTGCATTTTTTAAATGCCTTGCCTCTTACTTAGTGATCCTAGTAAAGTACTGGGTAAGTAGGATATCATCTGCGAGGTATTTTGATTGCCTAGAAGAGCTTGCAATAAGCAAATGGGATGAAAAAGTGAGAAATGTGTAAATAGAAGGGAACACATGACTAGCACTGACAGACAAATTTAGAACTTTATTGTAGAAGAGACCTGTCTATACAGAGAAATCAGATTACATATAACGCAAAACTAAAAACGGTGACTAAAACAGAGTGCAAATCTGGCTAGTGGACACTGCCTAGGCTCATCTCATACAGTGAAAGAGAAACACAGACATGAAAACTGATGTTGATGCCAGCTTTCAGATCTTGTCTGAGAAGATAACTTTCTTATCTGTCAGTGATAAAGATGGCCGGCTAATATACATTGAGTACTACTTAAGGATAAAATATGTCTAAAATATATGCATGGTCACATGGAAATGGCAGATCATAGACTGCAGCTTAAGTACAAATACTAGCCATTCTAGGTGTCTAGGATCCCTATCTAACACCTATCTCTCACATCTTGCTTGTTCCTTCGGCTTCAGCCTTTAGCTTTTCCAACCGTCTTAGCCCTGCAAGAAGACACATCGAGCTAGCACTTGGATATGAGGCTGATATCGAACCGCTAGGTTATTTCAGCTCACGTGTATTCTCGAATACTTGCTGCCATCTATCTCTGAATGTTTCCGTTTATTTCTCGCTGTGATGTCCGCAGTTAAGTTTAAAATTGTACTATTAGCGTCCAAGTTTCAGCCCTTTAGGTAAGTGCTACATAAAGATGTTGATAATTTTTCTGGGTTAAGCAGTGTGAAAAAAACTAGGATGAAGAAGAGGAAACAAGCAAGGTGGGACAAGGATGGACGTTAAACTGAATTTGTCAAGCAACAGAATCCTTTATATTGGCAGCGACAATATCATCACACATAGCCAGGAAAACATTTCAAAATGACGTAACAAATTAAAGGGGAATAAGCAGACCACAAAGAAAAACAGACACCATCAATGCATAAACGAAATTGAGCACAGCCCAACAATGCATTGCCAGATTTACATGTGTCTTTTTATAAAAAGCCGAGAACGTTCCGTGTGAAATCTGTGGACACTGCACTAAAGCAGCTTTGTCTAGCTTCCTTTACCAGGCAGGTCTTAATGATTTCTTTTGTAATTTAGCTGTCTTTCCAGATAGGTTTAAAATATTCAAGGTAGGGTTAAAACATGTGACTTGAAGCTATGCAGCTGGTGCCTTCTTAATCATTCTGTTATGAGGTTACGTACTTGCGCACTGTGTGATTTTATTCAATTCTAGCCATGCGTCACGATAATGCATGGTTTTAATCGTTATCATGAATCACGTGGCCCTTCAAAGAGTGCTACTGTAGCATTTTTTAACCATGCTGGGAGACAGAGCTGCCATGGATGCACTGTGTATGATTATTTCGGAAAAGTCTGTTAGAATAACCAAGAAAATGAGGGGGGGGGAGGTTGCTGCCATTTTTGATCTCCCTTAGTTTGCCTATGGGTTTTGACTTAACTTTCCTCATCACTTTTGAGAAAGTCATCAGGAACAGCAACTACATTTCACTACTGGACAGTGAAGCATTTCCAGCAGTTGATTTGCATCCGTCGTACCGAGCAAAGGATTGATCGTGACATAAGTGATGGGAGTCTGAGGTCACCATAGAACAGAAAGATGCACAAGAGAATACCAGGACGATTAATATTGCAAAAGCAGTTCCGGGCACTGGCAATATGAACATGGCACAATATAGCACCCACACAGCAACCACTGAATGAATACGGACACTCCCACTCGAATGAGTTCTGCACCAATTGCGCGAATCAATATCAACTCTTGCAGGAGAAAATGTACCATTTAGATTTCAACAACGTGGATCATGCAAATGTTCACACTGAATTTGAAAATTTTGTTGGGGCTCTTCAGTCTGCCATATCGAAACGCACATCATGCACTACCCGTAGGTACGAGCAATCTTTCTACCCGTGGAAGAATGAAGACATACTTGAGGCTACGAAAGAGAAAGATAAATGGTATCATAAATGTAAACGTCAGAAAGATAACGTTTATTACTCAAAAAGTTCAGATCCTCCAGTAACCATTCAGTGGCATTAATACTGATTAGAAAAAAAGAATACAACTCTATGCTAATACAGGAAGCACAAGGAAACAGCCGGAAAATGTGGGACGTGGTCAATAACGTAAACGGTAGAAAATTAAAACAGCACGCAGTTCCTGAACGCATTGATGAAAACACAGTTGATAGGATTAGTAATTACTTCACAAACATTGGCCCTGAGCTCACAATTAATATCCCTAATCTACCATGCTCTGTTAATGACCCGCGTGTCCATGACGCCATCTCACTGCAAGCCATTGACGATTGTGAAATCACAGCAATAGTGAAAACTCTCGCCGCAAACAAGGCAACCGGACATGACGGGATTACTGCGAGAGCATTAAACGAGAGCATTCATCATTTTGCACCACTCCTGGCAACAATAATGAATAACGCAATTTACGAAGGTATTTATCCAAATATTTTGAAGATCGCTAGAGTTATACCTGTTTACAAACAAGGGGATAGTAATGATCTAGGCAGTTACCGTCTAATCTCGGTTTTGAGTACCATTAACACTATGTTCGAAAAACTTATCGCACAGCAACTAAATGACTACTTGGAGAGAACTGGAATCATATCTCACTGTCAACATGGCTTCAGGAATAACAGGTCTACTTCTGCAGCAGTAATGCCATTGTGTCAAGAGTTATGGTCATGTTTGCATAATAATGAAATATCCGTCGGCTTGTTCCTAGACATAAAGAATTTGATGCTGTTAATCATTACATTTTAATTCAGAAGCTTGAGCATTATGGTTTTAGGGACTCCCCTCTTGATTTCTTTACAAGCTACCTTACTAATAGAAAACAATTTGTCCACCTAAAACACTTAAAATCATCTCCACAACCTTTCTGTGCTATAGTGCCGCAAGGGTCAGTCCTAGGCGCTGTCCTGTTCTCTATTTATGTTAACGATTTTCCTCTTTGTTTGCAGAATTCAAAAACGGTGATGTACGCTGATGACACTGCAATAGTTTTTACAGGCAAAACTCTAACTGAAATTAAGGCTAAGACACGCGCGTTAAGTAACATCTCTGCATGGTTTAAGGCCATATGCATGGTTTAAGGCCAAACTGACACTAAATGGTCTGAAACAAAGTACGTCCGGTTTAGGTCAAGGCACAGACATACCAAAGATACACGATTACATATTTGCCTCGATAACGTTTTAATTGAGAAGTTTACACCATTAAAAACCTGGGCGTAACCTTAGATAAGAACCTTAATTGGCAGAAACATGTTGATACCCTGTGCTCCAAGCTTGCTTCCGCTTGTAACAGTCTAAATAGAACACGGGGTTTGTTGGACACATCTGTGCGGAAGATCATTTATGTTTCTCTTTTTCATTGTCATTTAATGTACTGCTGCGAGTCATGGGTTAGTACATACAGATCTTACATTCATCAAATTATCTCTTTGCAGAAAAGAGCACTGCGAATAAAAACATGCTCGAACAGATATCAGTCTAGTGCTTTTTTTCAATAGGCTACAGATTTTGCAGTTTCTTTTGTTACATGAAATGAGAATCGCAATGGCAGTAAGTAACATTATACAAAATAATTACCCGCTTTCAATTATTATATCAGTGTTGCCTAACAGGAGTACTAAAAATGCAAGCAATATTAAATTTACTTACCCTGTAACCCGAAACGCCTATGGTCAGCGCCTAATTCAATATTTCGGGGCGAAAGTATGGAATAGTGTACCACTTGAAATTAAAATGGCTAACAATTTCCTGTTTTCAGTTAAGCGCTTCTTCTTTTCGAAGATTGAGGGTTATGTTTGTTAATCTTTTTATGTCTGCTGTTGAGTGTTGCTCGCTATTACTTTGTTCGTTGATCATTTATAACCGCGTTTCATGTTAGTATCTTCTGTTCCTGTAATAACAAATGTGTACACTGGGGCTATACTAGCTTCGGCTATTGCCCAGTAGTTTCTGCAAACGTTTTGTATATCGGGGGTGAAAATGAAGAAAGAAAAGAAAAGATGTGCAGTTGCTCCTGCATGCAGTGTACACTGTTGCGTTGAACTGAAAAAACTCGTAAACCTGCCCACCAGTGCTCCCCTTAGATGTGTGTACTTTAAAGGGTCCCTGAAACGGTGTCCATGCAGGCAAGGAGAAGTCGAAGTATTGATAGACATTGAACGATCCATCATCCTACCGCAAAAATTTTTGATCTACCTTGTGTGGAACCAGAGATAATGGCTATTAAAAATGACCACCAGCCTTTTCCCTCTCATCTCGTACACCGGAGCGGACCATAAAAAAATAAAGATTACAGGCCGGGACCATGCTCCGCCCACAAATACGTCATCGACGAGATCGGTTTGTTTACTTCCGGTTGACGCGCTCTTTCGCTCGCTCGCTCGCTTTCCCGCTGTCTGCTGTGTTCACCTGTCTCGCAACCGTCGCTGCGGCTTCTCTCGTATTATGGACCCCGAGCTGAAGGAACGACTTTTGCGGATGAGTGCCGAAATGGGATTTCAGCCTTAAGGCGGGGACATATGTGCGAAAAGTGTGTGCGATTCGCTGCGGCGCGCCGTTGTGAACGACGTCGTAACGACCGATCGCAGCTCGTCTCCTGCGTCCAACCTGCTGGATGTCAACGACGAGCCGCGCGCTGAAAACGCAACGACGGGAAGCGGGAGCCAATACGAGCGCGGAGAGCGGCAGCGTCATGGTGCCGTACAGCGCGCTGCTCAGGGCGCTCGGGGCCGAGCCACGCCGGACCGGCCTGCCAGCCTTGATGCCGGCCGCCGGCGACTGAAAAACGCGCTAATATTGTTTGTTCTCGTCCATAGCAAGCCCTTGGATAGATGCATGTCAAAAATGCATAATTTCTGACGATCGTTGGCCAATACCGAGTTGCTGGTAAAAGTGATGACTGCGATACAAGCAAATGTCATCCCACAGCCGCTTTGGTGCTGCTGCTACTTGGTGCGGTTCGCCTACCGTCTGCTAGCTCCGTTGCTGAAGGCATTGTGGAAATCGAACATATCTTTTATTATGGGACGAGTTCGCAGTAAAGCGATGTGAATAGTAGGCCTTTTATTATAGCGCAGGCGACTTCCGAAGCGCCGTCAGCTGCGGTTTCAATGCGAAACCAGATAGGCCTAGCGACGACTAGGGCAGCCTGGGATCAGCGCGCAGTTCGTCGTGCGGCGTTGCCGCAGGCGGTGTCGTTGCCGAAAGATCCACTTTTGCACAGACATATTTTAGTTGCTCGAATCTAGGAAGCATCCTCTCTGGTATCATGGCTGTTTTGCATTTTCTTGTGCGAACGTGATGTACGCCGAGCATGCCGGCCGGCCGGCCAGCCTGGATCCCGTCTGCCGGCGTCATAAAAAGGAGCTAAAGTGTGTTTTTGACGTAAATAATAAACCCTGGGATAAGAAATGTGAAAAATGTGTCATTTTTGAGGATCGCTGACCAATACTGAGCTGCTGGTAAATGTAACGACTGTGATACGAGCAAATTTCTTGCCACAACCGTCTCGCAGCTGCCGCTGGCCCGACGTGGGATCCGGCTCGCCTGGCGCCCGCTCGCTTCGCTGCTGAAGGAGTCGCGGAAAGTGACCATATTATTTTATTGTGAGATGATGCTGTTGACTGCAAAGCGATGTGTAGAGTAAGCCTTTTATTATAGCTCAGGCGACTTCCGAAGCGCCGGCCGCTGCAGCTTCGATGCCAAAGGGCAATAGGCCTAGCGACGACCACGGCAGCCAGGCAGCAGCAGAGCTCGTCGCCCGGAGCGCCCGCGAGCGGTGCCGTTGCCGAAAGCTCGAAACATAAGCAGGCATGCTTTGTCGCTGCTCGAGAAGTATTTCTGATAACAAGGCGATCTTGCCTTGTGATATTTGTACACCATCCCAAGCAGCGCTCAGGCATTGCTGCACGGCGGCGAAGTGCGACTGCGACACCGGTTGTGAGCGAAGCTATTGGGTAGAGTGACGCAGCGATGCTCACCGCTCCGTGTGTCCCTGCTTGTAGTGGGGCGGCATTTCGCAAGCGACGATCGGTGCGGCGCGTTGGCCAAGTTTTAAAGGACACGCCGTTCAGAAATCGGGCGCTGAATCCTGACGACGACGACAGCTCGCTCACTTCCATCTTTCGGCAGACAGTGCCGAAGGGCAATATCTTGCCGGTCCCTGGCTTTGCAATCAATGACGCAGCACGGCCGATTCATTTCGATTGAGCATGCGACGGAGGTCACGAAAGAAATCAGTAGCGCGGTGACTGAACCGCACCTCGATATTCGATTCGACGGCGACGCCGGCGGAGTGACACAAGCGGTACGAGCAGATGACAACAATGTAAACCGGAAGTGCAGTACTAATTTCTGACACCGAACACACAATAACTGCGTAAACATGCATATAAACGACAACTCTGCTTGCTGAAATGCGAAATGTTTCCGAAAAGAGTAAGAGTGTGAAGTATCTAGAGCTTCTAGTTTGTTAAATGCGTGATTTCACGTTGGCACCGCGAACCAATCATAGCCCAGCACTTGTGACGTAAAGAGTACAAACTGACGTAACGAGTACGGATTCGGGCGGAAGTTCACCGCCGCTGGTCGCCGCGAGGCTCGGGAGAGGTAGTTTTTGAAAATGTATTATAAATTATCTACTCGCCTTTGATGTACTGTACGCGGCATGAACGTTCAGTGGCTTACGCTCTACATAATGCAAGTATCTGTTTGCCAACCTCAGACACCCCTTTCAGGGACCCTTTAAAGGGAAGCTGAAGAGTTTTTCGAATTCGTTAAAATGTTCCCGTGTGGATGTGGGAACTTTATAAATCATGCGGGTGAAATTTTTTTGCAGATTCATAACTTAGGAGCGACGTAATCGCCGTTTAAAATTACGCGGTAGCTCCGCGGTCCGCCGAGCGCTGCTGATGACCCTGACGATGCGAGCCAAAACCGGAAACCGCGGGGTGGTGACGTAAACACCGGTGATCCGTCGCTTCACAGCCTCCGCGGCCGTGCTTGTTTCTGCGTGCGCGCCATCATAAGCTGCTTCGAGCTGCCGTGTGTTTCTTTATTTGTCCGTTTTTATGCTTGTGGTGAGGTACAGAAAGGTGTGCAGCATCGAATGAAGCGGCGGACCCATCATGCCGGTGTTCTGCGCAGCCCTCGGCTGCACGAACATCCACGGCCGCGACGATGTGGTCTTTCATTATTTCCCTCAAAAAAAGAAGCTCTCCGCGAAGTGAGTCGCTGCTGTGAAGCGAAGGGATTTCAAGCCGTCAAAGGCAACAGTGGCCATTTTCGTGATTAGAACTATCACCAAAGCCTGTCGACAATGCATTCACTGGGCCTGTCAACACTCAGCTCGACTGAAACCCGGTGCAATACCGTCTGTTTTCTGATAATTTCATTAATTTCTTGGCAGCACCTGCAGTCTTCTTCATTCTACACTGGAATGCAGCGGACGGAGGAACACCTGTTTTGGAAGTAGAGTGTTTACAATGACATCACTCAACTGCCAGGAATACATTTGTAATAACGCATGTAGTCGTAAAGAATTGCCGACTTCCGCATGGCTTCATACATTAATACTATTATATAATTGTGCGCCAAGTGTGCTACAGCCAGCCTTGCGATTCGTCCTGCTCGGTTGCAGCACGAGTCCATCTAGTTAGTGAAAAAATCCCTTGCCGCTAGATCTGAACAACAAGCACGATAAAGGTGGCGCAAACGGATGAAAGTATTCTTACAAGGACTTGTAGCATGATCCAACTCGCCTAAACAAGGATTTTAATTTACTGCTAGCTCCCATCTTGGCACGCAAAACGGAAGGCGCACGTTTGTCACCTAGACGAGTTTTGTCGCAAAGCGCTGCGAACTTGTATGTTATGAATCGAGCCGGCATGCAGCTACTATGAAGTGGTGCAAGCATAAAATTTGCGTGCATAAAGAGCCTGATAACTTCCTGCGCATGCCAATGATCTTTGTGGATTACAAGCAGATTTGCGGCAGCACTGACAAGTGGCAAAACAAAAATGCCGACGATCGAATCCCGCTTACATTGTATTAGGAAAATTACGTCGGGCAGTGCTATACTGCATTTGCTCGCCTCAAAATTCATCCATTTTATCTCTGAATGTAGTTTGGCAAATAAAGTATACTTACCAAAGTCATTTCCAACACGTGGAGATGCTGACACTTCGCTTTCGTTCGAGTCAAAATCCCGGCTCGCGCCAGCATCGTTTCTTTCTTGGAGAGGTTTGCTCTTTGCAATCGGTTCTAACATATAGGGGATGATGCCAAGATACTCCGGGTAATATTCGATGTGTTCCATCGTCGTATAAGCAAAATAACAACCTCGAACCGCCGAGCCCCGCGGTACATGTGCAGCGGCGGCGGCCGAGCCGACCGAGACAGTGCCATTGTTGACGTCACGAGGCGCCCAACCAATCACAGGCGGCAACGAGGCGCGCGAGCACGCCCGAGGCTGCTGCTACACTTCTCGCCAAAATAAAAAAGGTTTGCGCTTTCCTTTGCCTAATTTCGACGAGAAATTCGAATTCCGAGGACGGAAAACTGTCAAGTGCGTCTCTCCACACAATTTTTCTGGGAAACCTCTCAGCATCCCTTCTAGAGAACTCCTTAGAGGGAAGGCTGTGGCCATCCTTATGAGCCACTTTGAGTTTTCAAGCAAGGGACCTACATCTGGGAAGCTAGGCATATACGAACTGTTGTTAGGGCTTCTATGTGTCACGCTGATGGTTAGATTCTGGAGTTTTAGCGGCAGTGCCACTTCCGTCAGCTTTACAGTAGAAGAGCCCAATGATCAGCCCATCTAGTTCCTTCAGGTTGTGGTGGTTTACAACCCTAACAAGCATGTTTGTTGCTCTCCAGGCAACATCCAAAAAGACTTTCTCCCATGCAACCTTTCTCTTGCAAAGCCAGTAAAATGTGGCATAGTTTACTCGGGGATTAACTCGGCTGTGACTAAAAATCTAGTCTGCATGTGATTGAAGAAGCCTTTGGAGTGTGGTTTTCAACTTGCACTCTGCAAGGCTGTAGCTGACTCACAGGTAAAGAAATGGCAGACTACATGTGCCACCACTGTTTACAGCCACAGTGCAGAAAGAAAACTTTCAGTGTTACGCCTTATGAGCATAAATTTGCCCACAACATAGAGAAAGTTTTATTGATGATGGACATCAGCCTTGTGAGGAGAGTCCTCTAAAATTTCACATCATACAATGGGGTCCTCGTTCAAAGGTAAATGGGTGCTGAAATAGGTGCGACAGACTTTATGCGCACGGCTCGGGTGCTTTACAGTGTTCTGGTGAGCTGTGCCATGGCCGGGCTAGAGGGGTGACGCGCGCGCTAGCGCGCGTCACCCCTCTAGCCCGGCTATGGCTGTGCCTGACACAACCTTGCACAAACAGCTCATTATGCATGCATAATTGGCGCTTGTTTTTTTTTTTTCGGCCTTCGGAATAGCCGCGAGTGCATTCGAAGCGCCACCAAAGTCTGGGAAAACGTTTCTCCATTCCTGTCCGTCTCTCCGTCATTCCGTCTCTCCAGACCGCCAGAATTGCTCCGCCTTCAATGACTAAGTTGCGTTCCTGTTGCGCGCATTACAGAAGAAATTTTATATTACAAATTTCGGGTATAGTGAACTATTTTATGATCTTTTTGATCCTGCCACTGTACCAGGACCGCCCCAAGGCCTACGTTGCTAGCATCGGTGTGTATGTCGGTTGCTGCGGCGTCATCGAAATGGGCGAGTATCGGTGGACGTTGCAGGCGGTGGCGGAGCTCCACGAAAGCATCCTCTTGGTCGCTTCCCCACGAGAAGGGTGTGTCGTCTCTTGTCAGCACTGTTAAGGGTTCAGCTATTTTGGAGAAATCTTGGACGAATCGTCGATAGTAAGAGCACAGTCCCAAAAAACGTCGAAGAGTCTTTTTGTCAGTAGGACGCGGGAAACTGGAGACAGCAGCGGTCTTGTAGGGATCTGGGAGAATACCGCGCGCGTTGACAAATGGCCGAGGAAACGAAGCTCTTCAAAACCGAAATAGCATTTCTCAGGCTTGATCGTAAGTTGCGCACATTGCGCACTGTGCGCAGCCGCTCCAAGTGTTGCTCGAAGGTGGGCGAGAAAATGACGACATCGTCCAGGTATACGAGGCACGTCTGCCACTTGAGCCCAGACAAGACAGTGTCCATCAAAAGAAAACATTCGACAGAAGTCTGTCTGGTTGGAAAATTTAATGTTAGGAGAAGGTAAGTGACGCCAACCAAGTAAAATACAGGAAAAACACGACGTTTCGGGACCGGCTCGGCCCCTTCTTCACGGTGTGACTACGGGCGAGCGCAGCTTAGCTTTTTAAGCCCCTGCGTGAAGGACCTCCGGGTCAATGGCCGCAGCCCATGGGAGGGGAGAGGAGGGAAGAGTCCCCAGGGAACGATTAAAATTCTCTCGTGTTTGCTGAATGTGCTAGGACTCGAGTAGAAGCCTCCTGCGTGGGTTATCTTCCGTTTCCAATACAATGGTGCTGTCGAAGTAAATTGGGTGGTCACACCCTTCACAGTGTTCGGCCACGGCGCTGCGTTGACGATTCATGTGACGGACGTCCGCTCTGTGTTGGCTCATCCTTTCCGCGAATTTCTTCGTTTCCCCTAAGTACGACGCCGGGCAGACGGAACACGGAATTTTGTATACGACGCCCTGGGCCTTTTCTCTGGGCTGCCGGTTTTTTGGGCGGGGGAGAAGGCGACCGATAGTGCTGGTCGGTTTGTGCGTTGCCAGCACCCCTTCTTTTCCGAGAATGCGAGCCAGCGTCTCGCTCACGCTTCTCACATAGGGGATGCAAACACGTTTTCGTTTCTGGCATGCGCCTGAGGAAATAATAGATCGGATTTTGTTTTGCCTTTCTTGTTTTCTGATAATGCGCCGGATGAATGAGCTTGGGTAGCCGTTCTTTTGGAGGTCAGAAATGGCTCGGTTCTTCTCCTTCCTTTTTTCTTCACGTGAGGAACATATGGAGTCGGCACTCTTCAGTAATGATGTAACGACAGATGCTTTGTGCGAGATGGGATGGTTTGAATCGAAATGCAGGTACCGTCCTGTGTGGGTTGGCTTTCTGTGCACCGAGGACTGCAGGCCTTTGTCGTGCCTTGTAAGCAGGACATTCAGAAAAGGCAGGCTGCCCTGCTGTTCATGCTCAACAGTAAATTGTATGGCCGGTTCAACTGAATTTAGATGACTCTGGAGGTTTTCTATCTCTGAGGTTTTCACCACACAAAAGCAGTCGTCTACATAACGGAGGAATAACTTTGGCTTGGGATTAAAGGAGGAGAGGGCCCGGCTTTCGACGTCTTCCATGGTTAGGTTAGCCACTGTGACTGAAATCGATGCCCCCATAGCAGTTCCGGTTGTTTGCTTGAAAAATTCTCCGTTGTAGGTGAATAAGGTACTGCGCAGACAGAGGTCGAGAAGGCGACATACCTCATCGACGTTGAGTGGAGTTCTCTCGTGCTGCGTTTGGTCGTTTTCGAGTGCGCGGCGAGCAACGGACACAGCAAGGAGAACCGGTACGCAGGTAAATAACGACACCACGTCAAACGAGACTAGGCTTTCGTCTTCCTCCACGGTAAGGTTCGAGACAAGTTGGACGAAATGCTGCGAAATCTGTACATGCGTGGGTGTTCTGCCGGCGAGCGGCGGCAGTACCTTGTGAAGGTAGTCCGAGAGACGTCGCAGAGGAGACAGGGTGAAGTCTACAATTGGCCGAAGGGGGACGCCAGGTTTGTGAATTTTAGGTAGCCCGTAAAAGCCTGGAGCTGAGCCGTTTCTGGAGATCTATTATTTCCTCAGACGCATGCCAGAAACTAAAACGAGTTTGCACCCCCTATGTGAGAGGCGTGAGCGAGACGCTGGCTCGCATTCTCGGAAAAGAAGGGGTGCTGGCAACGCACAAACCGACCAGCACTATCGGTCGCCTTCTCCCCCGCCCAAAAAACCGGCAGCCCAGAGAAAAGGCCCAGGGCGTCGTATACAAAATTCCGTGTTCCGTCTGCCCGGCGTCGTACATAGGGGAAACGAAGAAATTCGCGGAAAGGATGAGCCAACACAGAGCGGACGTCCGTCACATGAATCGTCAACGCAGCGCCGTGGCCGAACACTGTGAAGGGTGTGACCACCCAATTGACTTCGACAGCACCATCGTATTGGAAACGGAAGATAACCCACGCAGGAGGTTTCTACTCGAGTCGTGGCACATTCAGCAAACACGAGAGAATGTTAATCGTTCCCTGGGGATTCTCCCCTCATCCTACGTCCATGGGCTGCGGCCATTGACCCGGAGGTCCTTCACGCAGGGGGTAGTCACACCGTGAAGAAGGGGCCGAGCCGGTCCCGAAACGTCGTGTTTTTTCCTGTATTTTACTTGGTTGGCGTCACTTACCTTCTCTAACAGTGTCCATCATGCGTTGGAATGTGCCGGCGCTGAGCATAGTCCAAACGGGAGCACCTTAAATTGGTATAGACCATCAGGCGTCACAAAAGCAGTTTTCTCGCGGTCTCGCTCGTCCACCTCTATCTGCCAGTAGCCGCTTTTGAGATCCAAGGAGGAAAAGAACCTGGCATCTCGTAGTCTGTCGAGTGCATCATCAATCCTGGAGGGCGGGTAACCGTCCTTTTTGGTCACGTTGTTGAGTTTGCGGTAATCGACACAAAATCGCAATGTGTTGTCTTTCTTTTTCACGAGGACTACCGGTGATGCCCATGGACTTGTCGCCGGTTGAATGACATCGTCGGCGAGCATTTCGTCCACTTGCCTTTTAATGGCTTCGCGTTCCATCGAAGAAACGCGGTATGGGCGCTGGCATACGGGTGGTGTAGTCTCATCGGTGATGATGCGATGCTTTGCGACAGGCCTATGACCGACCCTGGAGCTTGTGATAAAACAACCCGCGAAGTCGGGTAGAAGCGCCGAGAGAAGAGCCTTCTGCTCAGGCGCCAAATCCATATTGATTCTGACGGACGGAAGGACAGGGCATGGTGGGGCCTGGTCTTGAGGGCTTGTCTCCAGGGCGCACACTTGAGGCACCACAGCGAAGTCATGCAGGAAGGTTACAGCCGTGCCCTTGGCGAGGTGCTGCAACTCGTTGGCAAAATTTGTAAGGAGCACACTAGCACAACCGTCTTGTAGTTGGACGAGCCCGCAAGCGATGGCTACTCCCTTCTCGAGCAGAAGGGGTGCGTGGCTATCAGCGACATCTTCGTAGTCGTGGAATAAATCATTCCTCACAAGAACTAGCACACTGTACTGGGGTGGCACCATTACGTCGTCGTCAACAAGTCGCGGAGCAGTGAAGCGTGAATCGTCTGTGTCAGTGCGTGCCACGGCCCGTTTCGTCGAGAACCTGACCCGTGCTTCGTGGAGGTCAATGACAGCACCGTTCGTGTGGAGAAAGTCGAGACCGAGGATCAAGTCCCTCGAACACTCACGGAGGACAACAATTTCGCCGACGTACACAAAACCACGGATATCGACACGAGCTGTGCACCTGCCAGCAGGGATAATCAGGTGACCCCCAGACCCCCCGCAGTGCGAATGCTAGGCCCCGACCGCCCCGTCAATACTTTCTTCAGTTGTACGGCAATGGCCAGCACATGACAGAATAGTCGGCACCAGTATCCAGCAAAGCGGTCACGTCGATTCCATCAATTTTGACGCACAAATCGGAGGTAGCGCGTCGGATGCTGTCGCTACTCGCTCCCGGAGAAACATCGTCGCGTGGTAGTGGCACAGGAGGATCTTCACAAGTCCCGGCATCAGCGGCCTTGCCTCCAGAGGCCGCTGGAATCAGTTTTCCCGGCGTGGACTGGGAGAACGGCGTCCGGAGTAGCCTGCAGCTGGACGGAGGCTTGGAGAACGGTAGCGTCTCCGCGACGGGGATCGAGCCTCTTGGTGGCCTGACGTGATGTGATTCTGGCGCGACGACAGATGGTACGCTATCTCATGCGGTCGTTCGCCGTTCTGTGGGCACGGGTCGTCCGGCGCGAAACCACGCAGGCCCACGCGGCGGTATGGGCACGCCCTGTAGAGGTGACCCGCCTCGCCACAGTGATAGCAGAGGGGCCGACGATCCGGGGCACGCCACACTTCACTCTTTCGCGATCGCTGGTAGGCTGGCGGAGCGTGACCACGAGGGGAGCTCGGTGAGAGCACTGCTGGAGTCGCGGCGGTGACGTCGTACCTAGAGGCCTGGCGTAGGACGGACGCGTACGTGGGCCTTGCATCATGCTGGCGAGGAACCTCGGAAATTTGGTGCTGTTGTGCTGCCAGACGCACCTCGTCCCGGACGACTTCACTCAGTGGCGTGAAAGTTGGCGTCTCGGACGGCATACGGAAGGCCTGCAGTTCCTCTCTGACGACAGATCGGACCAGCTCGCGTAGAAAGGTCGCGTCGATACCGGGAGGCATGGAGATGGGATCAGGCCCGCAGGTCTTGACGTCGCGATTGTACTGGCGGGCTCGCTGTTCCAGCGTCTTCTCCATAGTGGCCGCCTCGGTGAGGAACTCTGCCACAGTGCTCGGTGGGCTCCGCACGAGTCCTGCGAAGAGCTCTTGCTTGACACCCCGCATGAGGTGGCGAAGCTTCTTATCTTCCGTCATGTTGGGATCCACGCGTTTAAAAATGACTGAGGCTTAGCTAAGGTTAAGCCTTGTCAGATGCGAAGCATATTGATGGCTAGGCTTGGTAATACATGGCTTTCCTTGGTTGAATACTTGGTCATTTTAATACAACCACTAGAAGCCTTCGTCGTGGGGGAAGACAACGGCATGGCTACAGCGGAACGCCGGCTAACCCCGAGACGCGCGTTGGGTGAGCGCCTGGATTGCCACGGAAGCCGCGTCCGCCTGCCCGGTGGAGCGAGCGTTTCACCTACACCGAGTGTGAACGCGCGTTCGAAATGCGCGGGAATGCCGCTCGAGGACATTCCGGCGTCTGTGCGATGGCATCGTTCTCCCTCTCCCAGCGCGTGACGGCGATCTGTCGTGACGTCATCGTGTCACGTGGTTGGTCGCGTACAGCTCCGAGCGACGGCGCGAGGTGGGGGACCTGTTTCTCATCTCTCATGACGTCATCGTGTCACGTGGTGTGACGTCATCGTGTCACGTGGTTGGACGCGTACAGCCACGGTGACGGCGTGGGGCATAGTTCTAGCAATATGCTTCGCATAAAATCCGGGTCATGTCCTCGTAGTACATGCGTACACTCTCGTTGTGGCGCTGGTTGCGCGAGTGTAACGCAGCTTCTGCTCGCTCTCGACGGTCTGTATTCAGGAAAGTGGCTAATAGATTGCGGCAGAAAGCTTCCCAGGACGTAAACGAAGCGTCATGGTTTTCGAACCATGTCCGAGCCGACTCTTCAAGCGCAAAATAGACATTGTGAAGCTTACCGTTGTCGCTCCAGCCGTTGTAACGGGCAACACGTTCGAAGATCTCGAGCCAATCCTCGGCGTCCTCGAACACGTCGCCATGGAACGATGGGGGTGTTCGTGGCTGATGACAGAGGATGTGCGCCGGGAGCCTGGTCTCAGTTGCCATGGCAGCTGGTGCCTCCGAAGAACGAGGGCGCGTCGCCCTGGTTGCAGCCGGAAGGAGTTTGAAGTTTGAAGTTTGAAGTTTGTTTATTTTACATCATAGATGTGGGTAGGTCCGGGTAAAAAGTGATCGCAGATCACTTGAGGGACCCCCGGACCCCCCCGAATTCAGGGGACGCTCCACGGAGACGGCGGCCGCGGCGCTAGTGAACTGGGGTGAGATCCGTATTGGTCGGTAGCCTACGCGGGTCTGGAAGCGTACCCGGCACCTCCACCAGATTTGTCACGAATATTACACGGCACACAGTTAGAGACACAAGAACTGTTCCAGTCTGCCGAGCGGTCACCAGCAAGAAGACGAACCACTTCTTCTTCCTCGTCACAAGCGAGATGGCGAAGCACTTCTTCTTCGTCCACTTCTGAGCTGTATCATTATATATATATATATATATATATATATATATATATATATATATATATATATATATATACAGGGTGTCCCAGCTAAATGTAACCAAGCTTTTAAAAAACACGGGGTGTCCTAGCCGTGTGAAACCAAATGAGGGTTGTTTAGAGTCGCGTAACCTAGTCTGCAGTATTTTTTTCGTTCTTCAAGGTTGAATAATTAGTGAAGCTTAATTAACTAACTTTTTAATTATTGACTTGAAGAACAAAGTGTCAATCGAAAAGTTGTAGATCGCTTTGAGAAACAGCTTACTGAGACATTTGCAGCAAAGTAATACTTACGTATAGTAGTTTTTTTAAAGGCCTTTAACCATAACCCGCACAATAAGAAAATGCTTCCACATGACAACTGTGCCACTTCAACGTCCCAAGACGCGCCTTAAACAATAAAATCCATTTTTTCTGAAGTCCTCTCCTCGATGAGACTTTGGGTGCACATCGGGGCAGAGAAGTGAGCGAGCAGCTGGTCACGTGACAACTTTCTTCTAAGGCCAATAAATGAAGCTACGAAAATCGTAACTTGACGGAAATAGCACTACTAGCGGTTTTTTGAGGTGATCTAGAACTTTTGCATTGACACTTTCTTCCTGAAGTGAATAATTAAAAAGTTAGCTAATTAATCTTAACTAATTAATTAACTTTGAAGAGCGAAAAAAATACTCAAGACTAGGCCACGCGACTATGAACAACTCTGAGTTGGTTTTACTGGACTAGGACACTTCGCATTTTTTAAAAGTTTGGTTACATTTAGCTGGGACACCCTGTATATATATATTGGCACGCGCCGCGCGGCCTCCGTGCTGAATCGAAGACGACGACGAAGCGGCAGTGGGCTCTCGCGGCGCGTTTATTCTGTTCGGTGTCGTGGAAGCTGGTCGGCGACTGGGGTTGCGTTGTCGGAGCGATTCAAGCGGTGCGTTGGGGGAAACTGTTCGGCGATGCGGCGTTCGGCGTCGGGCGTGTATATATATATATATATATATATATATATATACACGCCCGACGCCGAACGCCGCATATATATATATATATATATATATATATATATATATATATATATATATATATATATATATATATATATATATATATATTGTAAGGCCCGCATCTGTGCTCTGCTGTTGCCCGATGTGCACGCGGGCCAGCTGACGGGCTTTTTCAGCACGTTGGGCAAATTGTTGAGCGTCTGGATCGAGTTGGTCATCCTCTGGACACGGGAGCATGGCATCAAGCATGCTCTGAACTTCACGTCCGTACACAAGGCGGAACGGTGTAAAGCGCGTAGTTTCCTGCAGGGCTGTGTTATAGGCGAAGGTGACATACGGCAGGACCTCATCCCAAGTTTTGTGTTGGACGTCTACGTACATGGACAACATGTCCGAAAGGACCCTGTTCAATCGTTCGGTCAAGCCATTGCTCTGCGTGTGGTAGGCCGTGGTCTCGCGGTGCGTTGTGCAGCTCAGCCGAAATATGTGGTCGATTAGCTGCGCTGTAAACGCCGTACCTCTGTTTGTAATGACGTGCGATGGGGCGACGTTTCGCAAGACGATGTTGTGCATGAAAAACTCCGCGACTTCGGAAGCTGTGCCACGAGGGATCGCCTTGGTCTCGGCGTAGCGAGTAAAATAGTCGGTAGCAACTATGATCCACTTATTGCCGGCCTGCGACAAAGGGAAAGGGCCGAGGAGGTCCATGCCGATCTGGTCGAACGGAGCGCGAGGGGCTGTAACGGGCTTGAGGAAACCCGCCGGCTTAAGCGGTGGCGTTTTCCGGCGCTGGCATTCTCGGCAGCTTTTAACGTAGCGTTTGACATCAGCAGAAAGTCCAGGCCAGTAGTACATGTTCCGCACTCTAGCGAGCGTACGTGAAAAGCCCAAGTGGTTAGATGTGGGCTCATCGTGGCAGGCGAAAAGAACGTCAGCTCGGAGATCGGCTGGAATGACCAGAAGGTAAGGTCTATCGTTGCCTCTCGAGTTCATCTTGTACAAGAGGCCTTGCCGCAAACAGAAGGAGCCAAGACGTCGAGAGAAGTGGCGAGGTATAGCCGTATCGCTACCTTCAAGGGCGTCAATGAGAGGGCGAAGTTCCGAGTCCGCCCTCTGCCGGGTCAGCAGGTCGGAGGCGGTGAGCGTACCAAGGAAGCCGCTGTTGTCATCGGGCGCTGCGTCGCCAGGATCAACTGGTGCACGCGACAGTGTGTCGGCGTCTTCGTGTCTGCGGCCGGACTTGTAGACAATAGTGATGTCTAATTCCTGGAGCCATAAGCTCTAGCGTGCCAGGCGTCCAGATGGGTCTCGCAAATTTGCCAGCCAGCATAGGCAGTGGTGATCGGTTACGACTTTGAATGGGTGGCCGTATAGATAGGGGCGAAACTTCATGGTGGCCCACACGACCGCAAGACATTCTTTTTCAGACGTGTAGTTGCTCTCGGCGCGGGAGAGAGTACGGCTAGCATAGGCGATAACCCTCTCAAGGCCCTCTTGGTGTTGAACAAGGACAGCCCCCAGACCGATGTGGACCTCGGTATCGGCATCTTCGTCGAAGTGCGCAAGAACGGGAGGTGTTTGAAGGCGCTGGCGGAGCGTAGAGAAAGCGGTCTGTTGCTCAGTGGTCCAGACAAAGGAGGTGGTATTCCTGGTGAGACGCGTCAACGGCTCGGCAATCGTGGAAAAGTCCGCAATAAAGCGCCGATAGTACGCACAGAGACCCAAGAAGCGCTGGACAGCTTTCTTGTCGGTTGGAACGGGAAAGCGCGCAACGGCGGCAGTCTTTTCCGGGTCCGGCCGCACTCCCACAGCGCTCACAACGTGACCCAGAAATTTGAGCTCTTCGTAACCGAAATGACACTTCTGGGGCTTCAGGGTAAGGTCTGCCGAGCGGAGAGCGTCGAGTACAGCACGTAGGCGCTGGAGATGTTGCTTAAACGTTACCGAAAAAACGACGACGTCGTCCAAGTAGACAAGACAGCTTTGCCACTTGAGGCCTGTGAGGACGGTGTCCATCATCCTTTGAAACGTAGCCGGGGCGGAGCACAAACCGAAAGAAAGCACTTTGAATTCATAGAGGCCATCTGGAGTCACAAAAGCGGTTTTTTCGCGGTCATGTTCATCTGCTTCCATTTGCCAATAGCCGCTCTTCAAGTCAATAGATGAGAGTACTTAGCGCGCCGTAATCTATCCAGCGAATCGTCAATGCGCGGCAACGGGTAGACGTCCTTTTTGGTCACACTGTTCAGTTTGCGATAGTCGACACAAAACCGGATAGTGCCGTCCTTCTTCTTAACGAGGACGACAGGCGAAGACCATGGGCTTTGGAAAGGTTGAACAACGCCATCATCAAGCATTTCCTGAACCTGGGTTTGAATAACTGCCCGTTCTTTAGCAGAAACACGGTAAGGCTGCTGGTTTCGAGATTTGCATGCACCACATGCACTGCGCCAAACTTTATCAAAGTGCTCTCACCATGTCATACTTGTTTGGCGCCATATTTAATCAGTAGTTTTCTTTTTTAAGGCGGAAGCCTTTAATGTCTCATCGTTGTAAGCAGCAGTTGTCGACAGAAAATGTCACGCTTTTCAATTGGTGGAAACGGTCGTGACGTCACAGTGCGCGAATTTCAAACGGGGCCAATTGTACTTTGGCTAGTAACCATGCAACCAATTGAAGGGATCGTATAGTGATGCTCCAAGTAAGTGGGACTGAGCTTCGTTAATTGCTTAATTACCCAATTAGCCTAATTACCTTTACTAGTCAGGCCATATAAATAAATATAACCGATTAAGAAATTGGTCGAGCTCAGGAATCGAACCCCGGTCTTCGGCGTGAGAGACGAGCATGCTATCCACTCCACCATGCCAGCTCGATGGTTTGGAATGAACAAAGGCACGTCTAGTGAATACGGTGTCTTCACTTACTCTCATCCTCCTCCATTCCCTTCCGGCGAGGTTTAGGTGTCCACTGACAAATGAGACACAGATACATTTCCTTTCCTCAAAAACCAATTTACCGACGAGCGAGGCTTTGGTTTGGTTTATGGGGTTTAACGTCCCAAAGCGACTAAGGCTATGAGAGACGCCGTAGTGGAGGGCTCCGGAAATTTCGACCACCTGGGGTTCTTTAACGTGCACTGACATCGCACAGTACACGGGCCTCTAGAATTTCTCCTCCAAAGAAATTCTAGCCGCCGCGGCCGGGATCGAACCCGCGTCTTTTGGGTCAGCAGCCGAGCACCATAACCGCTGAGCCACCGCGGCGTAGAACCGAATGGGCGATGGCGTTCTGTGGACTCCTTGGCAGCGTTGCAAGACGCTGTCGCGTTCCACTCTTAGGGGCGAAGCTTAACATCTTAACCACACATCAGTGACCAATTCTGGAGGCCCGTGTACTGTGCGATGTCAGTGCACGTTAAAGAACCCCAGGTGGTCGAAATTTCCGGAGCCCTCCACTACGGCGTCTCTCATAGCCTGAGTCGCTTTGGGACGTTAAACCCCATAAACCAAACCAAACACTTTAGGTCAAAAAAGTGCCCCCCTGAATTTTGTGAGACAGTTACTCCGTAATTTCCTTTCCTCAAATACAATTTTCATTTTCTTCATTACGGCTCCTCTTTATCTATCTTCTTTCACTCCCACTTCCTCCCTTCCTCTACGGTGCGGTTCAGGTGTCCACCGAGATGACAGAGAATTACTGCGCCATTTCCTTTCCTCAAAAAGCATTGCGTTCAAAGGGCAAGGCATCGCGCCGAACGGGTGGTGGCGTTCCGTGGACTCCCTGGCAGCGCTACAACGCGCTGTCGCGTTCCACTCCTAAAGGCGAAGCTTAAGCGTCATTAATTAGCAGTTAATTAGTATTCAGGCATTAATCAGTAATTAACCATTAATCAGTGATTTGTCATCACTTAGTGATTAGTACTCAATTCTATGTGACGCCACCAGTGCCACAGAAACAGCGAAGGTGGTGCGGAAAACGCTTCCGCCTCTACCCACTTTAGACAGTCAAAGTGCCCCCTGAATTTTTTCTCTTTTCTCTTCCTGTGTGGCGTTAACATTTTTTGTGTTACATTTTTTTTAAACATTTTTAGAGCTAATTTTTTCTGCTCTTCCCTTCTTTTGTTTTGTTCCCCCAAATTTATCTTTGCCTTCCCATTACGCGCTCGGGCTAGCTCAGTATTTTACCCGACGGACGCTGTTTTTTCACAGGAAGCTCACTGCGGGACACGGGTTTGGACAGCCTAGTATATTTATGGGAAAAGGGGCGCCGATTGTCTGGTAGAAAGGCCCGACAGGAGAGCAAAGCGACGAAATGAAGCAAAAATACGCAGAGGGCACAGTCGCAAGTTGCCGTTGCAGCGGTTAACAAGTGAGTGTTGGCCGTCTCTCGAACGCGTCCCTTGCAAGCGTCTCAAGATACTTGATACGGGCCGCCCGCTCGGACCCGGCGGCGTCTTGCGAGGGTGTGCGCGTATTGGGGGGGGGGGGGGGGGGGGTAGCGGCATCCGTGTGCGCCGAGAGCCGGGTTTAACGCTCTTTTGCCCCTTCTATCGCTGTGCTGTTCAGGTTCGTTCTTTGCTACTACTTTACCATTTCCACCTCCCCGTTTGTTTTTCTGGTTGTTGTTCAGCCGCGGCCCGTGTGAGACTTGTCGTGCTGCCTATTATACGGTCCCCTGCCCTCATTGTCAAGTTTGTTTAGAGGGCGGAGATTATACCTCCTCGCTTGTTCTGTGTCCTTATATTGACGAAACGGATTCATTGTAAGCCTCCCCTGACGAAGGGAATACCATTCCCGAAACTGTTGGCAAAATAAACGTTAAAAGAACGGTCGCGTTTGTCGTAATACTGTACATATATATATATATATATATATATATATATATATATATATATATATATATATATATATATATATACGTCCGGCGCCGAACGCCGCAGAAAGCACCAGCTAAATGGGTTTCTTTTCGTTACGTCCTGTACCATAAATACGTATGTGATACATAGGCGCAACGACCCAACCACGTTGAGCAACATTCAATTTCAGGGGCTTTTATTGCCCTTAGGATGGCACAGTGGCTGTGGTGCTCACCTGCTGATGTCGCGGGTTCGATACCGGTGTCGAGGCCGCATTTCGATAGCGACTAAACAACGCGCATGCGATGCGAGCGCACTTTGGGAGCCCCAGCTGGCCTACGTTAATCTGGAGTCATCCACTTCAGCGTTCCTCAGATTCTAGTTCACTATAGCCTTGACACTCCAGATAGGAATTAGAAAATAAATTAGAAAATATTATAGAAAATAGAAAATAAAGGAAGTATAAATTGTTTTTTTTCGAAGAATTCGAAAATTATTCTTTGGGCGCGACGGAAACAAGCAAGGAAAGGCGTGCTTGTAGCTGCGGTAGCGATACTACGAAAAAAAATGGCGAGGTGGTGGCTGCTGAGTGTGAGGGCATGTTTCTGAATTGATCTACTGGGCGAAGCAAAGGGGTTAGGTGCCGCGGTCTCTCACCACAGTCCACGGTGGGAACCCTCACAAAAACGTATTCCCAAGATGGTTGCAGATTCGCGAGGTTGTTATATACAATTTAGCTCTGGAGGGCAGCTGTTTTCCCAAGAAGATGCAGATTGCAAATGTGGTAGCCATACATAAAGGAGGTGGTGCCATAATAAAATTTGTTCCAATCTCCGTACTGCCCATATTTTCAAAAGTTTTGGAAGAAATAATGCACACGCGCCCTTAAAATTTTTTAAACAAATTCCCACTTATCTCACCGCACCAATATGGCTTCATGAAAGGCATATCCGCGTAATCGACGCTATTAACAGAAAAGGAATTCATCATCGACGCTTTTGAACACAAAGAACATGTCCTAGGATTGTATATTGATTTCACGAAAGCATTTGGCTGCGTCCATCTTGAAACCTTATTCTCTAAGCTGGATCATTACGGAATACTCGGTAGTGCAAATCGTCTCCTCTTTTCACATCTTCTAAACAGGCGCCAGTATGTCAACCACAGCAATCACAATTCAGACATAAAAACCATCAGAGACAATTGTTCTTGGACCTCTGTTATTTTTGTTTATACTGACATTTTTTTCTCGTCATAAGAATACTACAACGGTTGGGTACGCAGATGATACCGCTACGTTTTTCAGAGGTGCAAATGCGGATGATTTAATCTGCTTGGCAAATCGCGTTTTGTCATTAGAGGCTCGTCGCAAATTAATTATCTGCGGTTGACTACTAAAAAAAATCAAGCTATTCTTTTCCATACTAAGAACACAAAATCAAAACTCACGGGTAAAATTATTTTAGATGGCGAAGAGGTAAGCATAGATAATGAAATTAAGACACTTGGCGTAACACTCTCGGAAACTCTTGCATAGAATAAACATGTTGATACGCTCTGCAACAAACTAAATGAGGTTTGCGAGAAACTATATACACACCGCAACTTCCTGCCAACAGAAGTTAAACGCTCATTTTATAACCCACTGTTTTTGCCTACTCATCTACTGCCATTTACTCTGGCCAACTACATCGAAAGAAAATATAGAGAAACTAAAGTCTGTCGGCAACGTGCATTGCGCGCTATTCCTGATACTCCTTGTTAACCACATATTTCTGATTACTTCTTGCACTGTAAGCTTCTTCCCACGAAATTCATTTGGTTTGGTTTGGTTTATGGGGTTTAACGTTGTAGCGCCCGGCGACGCTATAAAGCGCCGGCGCTGAGATCGGCGTTACAGCGCGCGCTAGAGGAAAATAAAGACGGACAGCGCGTGCTCGTGGCGCACGCCCGGCACGGGCAGTCCGGAACTAGAAGCCTGCCACGCTGGTCGTCTCTGTCTGGTGCTCCGCTGCGGCCCCGCAAAACCCTCAACAGTTGCGACCCCGCGTAATACCTCAACAGTGGTGACCTGGCGAACCGTGCCTTCTATCGCAGCGGCGTTCCAGCATGGCGTACTGGCAGCACCCAAGTTTCGACCCGCCGCTCCCGGCGTTCCGGCCTGCAGGCGTCGGCGGGTGGTTCGCCCAACTGGAGGCTGCGATGTACCTGAACGGCATCACCATCCAGCCGTTCAAACACGAAGTCCTTTGTGACATCCTCCCGGCCGACCTCCTGCGTCGGCTCACCTACTCTGCTTTCGGCGGCCGGCCATACGATGAGCTGCGTGCGGCCGTCTTGGCGTACTTCGGCGCCTACTACGTTCCGCCGCCGCTCTACGACGCAGCGGACCCGTTTTCGCCGCCGCCAGCCTCTGGCCCTGCACCGGCCTCGCTCGCGCCCACGCAGCCTTCATCAGAACCCGGCCCGCCTCAGCAGCCCCTCGCCGCATCGCCGCCACTCCCGTCCAGCGTCTCCAGCCCGGCTGTCTCTCTCGACGCCACACCAGGTGGGATCCGCACGAGCTTCGCCTCGCGTCCTTCTCCCACTACTATCGTACCCGCGTCTCTGGCCCTGCCTCTTTGCGCTTCAGTGGCGTTGTCGCCAGAGCCTCCTGCAGCCAAAGACGACTCTGCGGCAGCAGCCGTGCCGAGGCTTCCGGCATCTCCATCTACCTCGTCACTACCGCCCACAGCTCTGCAGGCCTCTTCTGTGAGGTTGAAGCCGTCACCCGCTGATGCTAAAGAGCCCTCGACAACGACCAAGCCTGCTTGTCACACTCCCAGCCCCTTAGAAGGTCCGCAGAGCACTACTCGTCATCAGGAGCAGGATGAGAAAGCCAACCCGATGACAGCAGTAACAAGCACGGCGATCGCCTCCAGCCCCACTTTGCCTGAAACAGTTCCTGACCCAGTGTCAGCGCTTGCTCTCACGCCCGACCATGCCCACACGCGCATCAGCACTGGCCAGTCGCTCCGGACGGCCACTCCCGCTTTACCCCAGCACCTGGAATTGAACCCAGCAACTTCCTCCGTCATCACCACAGCTGTCACCGTTGTCTCGTCGGTCACACCTGTGCCAACCCTAGTGGCCGGACCGCACTGCTCGCGCCCTACATCAGGGGCACCTGAGCCATGTAAGCCAGCCATTTCCACCTATTTGGACGACTTGAAGCTGGCGCTACAGCAGCGACACACCACGCTAAAGACCACATCTGTCCACGGAGCCGTTTCGACCGCTCCCTTGCTTGTGACGGCGTACTCTGTGTGCCAGCTTCCCGCCGACATCAGCTGCAACGGTCCAGCACCAATGACACTTGTGCCAGCGGGCAGCACTACAGTCGGTGACGGCCCCACCATGGCCTCCATTGCCCTAATATGCTTTGTCAGCTCGGCACCCTGCATCATTCGCCCATTGCGCAGCAGCCAGGCTCGTCCACCTGAATCCGCGCCCTCCACCCGACGGCTCTTCCCGGACCCTGACATGAACTTACCGGACCCTCCCTCCATCGCGTGACCTCCATCTGTACCCCGTCGGCGCGTACATTTCGCCGTTCCGTCTAGGCGGGGGGCCCTGTAGCGCCCGGCGACGCTATAAAGCGCCGGCGCTGAGATCGGCGTTACAGCGCGCGCTAGAGGAAAATAAAGACGGACAGCGCGTGCTCGTGGCGCACGCCCGGCACGGGCAGTCCGGAACTAGAAGCCTGCCACGCTGGTCGTCTCTGTCTGGTGCTCCGCTGCGGCCCCGCAAAACCCTCAACAACGTCCCAAAGCGACTAAGGCTATGAGAGACGCCGTAGTGGAGGGCTCCGGAAATTTCGACCACCTGGGGTTCTTTAACGTGCACTGACATCTCACAGTACACGGGCCTCTGGAATTTCTCCTCCAAAGAAATTCTAGCCGCCGCGGCCGGGATCGAACCCGCGTCTTTTGGGTCAGCAGCCGAGCACCATAACCGCTGAGCCACCGCGGCGGCTTAAAGAAATTCATTTACCCTTACCGTCAAGAATGCACATATCGTTCATCTGTTTTGGCGTGTAATCACAGCATTAAACCTTCGCCCATGCACTTACACCTACAATACAATGAGGCATGGGCGATGCCGCACTGTCGTACCGAGTACGGTCGCCAGTCCATTCCTTATCATGCTCCTATTCTTCTAATAGCCTTGCGCTCATCGATACCTACCCGGAAAAGTTGTAATTAAGAGAAATGCATGCACATTTCCTTATAGCCAACATCCCATGGCTTTCTTGCATACTTTTTTTGTACTTCTTCGTGTTTCTGGTGCCTCTTATTTTGATGTTGTGCTTTGTTTTGCTATAAAATGCCTTCCTGGTCTAATAGAGGTTAAGTTTCCGAAATATTTAAAACTTCATTTTATTTTTAAAAAATGTGCTTAAATCATAATGTGTTTTCAACTTCATTATGTTTAAAACCTACTGTGTTTAAATATCAGTGTCTTTATAATGTACTTCTAACTGGAAGTGCCTTCGTCTGAAGTGGTTTGTTCTGTCAAGTGCTAATTTTGGGTCTGTGAAATAAACTGTGAAATCGAACCCGATATAATGTGTAGTACAATTGCTGCCGAACTAAACATAAGAGGGCGCCGGGCTTTGTAAAGCCGCAGTAATGCGGCTTTTACCTGTCACCCCCTTTTCTCCTTGAGAGAGAGAAGAACTATTTGATTTCATTTGATTTGATTTCTGCGGGCAATTGCTCCACTGCAGCGGCACTTAAATGCTAGATATGACCAACAAATAAGGCACATACCTTACACCTGACTGAACTACATGGCTCTAAACATACAATCACCAAAAAGAGTCAGGAGTCAACTCCTGCTGCCATCATCTGGGTACAAAATCCGTGGCCTTCAGGAACTTTAAAAGAAGGCGTGATGCCTCCTTTCTACACGACTGGTGTCCGCGCGGGTGGACAATGTCCTGAACTGAACTGTGAGGGGCTGCTGTCTTCCTGAAAGAAGCAAACACGCACCTTTCCGTGTTGTACGCTGGACAGCACTTAAGTTCTACATCACCGCACACATCACATGTGGAACACAGTGGAGACGATGTCAGACCCGTCTTTTACATCCACGCAGAGGTGCGAGCAGAGCTAATGCGAATGCGATGTAGGAATGAGGCCTGAGGTCTGTTTAGTCCATTAGTCACACATGGCTTGTTAGGTGAACTCCACACGGTTTATTTATTTCTGATGGCCCACAGGGCATTATTGAGGGGAGTGGTACACAGACATAAAATGAAACTGTTAAAAAAATGGGGGTAACGCATACATAGAAATCCCTCAAAAATGATACGCATGGCTGCAAAAAGAAAACTAGCTGCAAGAAAATACAAGATTCAAAAAAGGCGAAACAATACAATAATTAGGAATGCCAACACCAAAAAGAATAAATTCACAAAAACAGTCGAAAAACGTTGCAAGTAAACACAAAGATGTGGACTAGAACGTCACCATTCGTAGAAACATTTACCCATCAACTGGGTACGATGGCAGAAAGCTATTAATAAAACAAATTGCGTACGAAAATAGGAACAGAGCTAAGTACACAATATTCTAAACAAAGTTACACAATTGAGGCCATGGTAAACCATAAGAAAAGACCATGACACATACAAAAGGAAAGATGATGCATGACGAGAACGACGAACATAGCATAAAAGAATATCTCTTAGCAAAAGCAGTGTCAAAGTAAATAAAAACAATAAAGCGGTCAATGCGTGAAATTTGCTCATAGTAGCAATAGCAATGTCAAAAAGTAAGAAACAACTAGAAGACGAACGGCCTGTAACATGGTAAAACCGGTGGAGAAAGGCAGATTTAAAGAAAAACCAATCGAAGGCTAGGCCAACAAAAACCATCAAGAAAACTAAGGTAAGGCAAGCAAAAAAAGGAATTCACACGTGTCCATCTGCTTTTGCTACGATGAGCAAATTTTACGCAGTGACCACTTTATTGTTTTTATTTACTTTGACACTGCTTTTGCTAAGAGATGTTTTTTTATGCTATGTTCATCGTTCACCTCATGCATCATCATTCCTTTTGTATGTGTCACGGTCTTTTGTTGAGTTTGATTATTCTACTGAAGGATATCAATTTTACACGTTTTGCTATCTGGTGGCACACTTGCCGGCGGGATGCTGACATGAACAGTGCGTATATTCATTTGCTTGTTAATTTTGTGATTGCCCAGCGCCAGTATAAATGCATCTGCCTCCTACGAAAACAAACCAGTTGGAAGTTGCGCTCTGTATATGTCGTGTGTGTCCCTTTATTGTGTCGCGTCTCCTTCGAGCAAGTACGTACCCTTTCAACGATTCATTTAGCCAAGTCTCTGTTAGTACGATAATGTCAGCCCCCATGGTATCTTCGGTGCAGGATAAGCTGTCACGATGACAAAAAACACTGCGTATATTAGTGAAAAGGATAGAAATGTTCCAAAGTGTTTGCTCAAGTCGATGCTCATATTTATCTAGTTATCTTGGGGAAGGAGGGTTTCAGTTGGTTACAACACGAGTTGAATTGTTTTCCCGGACGCTATCAGTTATACGGCAGTACATGTGACATCTTTTCTTAAGAATAAGCTTGTTGTAGCGCAGGCTAAATTATTCTTCGGGCTCAGTTGGCTTTGCGAATTCAACAAGTTTCTTCCGCGCATGCCTGGTGGCCTGAGAAAAATCTTCGCTAATCGAGACGTCTGAATCCTTCAATTTGGTCTTTGCACCGAAAACTCTTTCTGTGATTTTAGGTAGTGAAAATTTGACGAGTTTTAGTCGCGTTTTTTCTGGTCCAGCCGTACCGACTCTATGGGCGCGCTCAGTGTGCATTTCAGCTAAGGTTGCAGACATTTCGTCTTCACTAATTTCCCGTACGTTTTTCTCAGAATCAGCCACAGATTCAGTCGATACGCGGGAATATTGAAAAACACCTGATTTTCCCTTCGAGACCTACCCCCTAAATCGTTTAAACGGATTTTAAGCTTCTCATTTTCGTCCAGTGCCCTTTCAGCATTTTCTTTCACCGCCGCCAAATCTTCACGAGCTTCATATAGAAGTTCCAGTTTATCTTCAACAGAATTAAGGTGAATTGAAAGGTCTGCAATCTGTCCGCTCAATTCCTTCTAATTGGCTGTGAGGTCTTGCAAGGAACCGAATATACACTCCTGTACTTCCGCAGTTTTAGCAGAACGGTCCCTAAGGTCATTAAGCAATGCAAAAACCGCCTCGCTTCCGCTGTCCGGAGCGTCTTGAACCGGCTGGGCATTCTTCGCGGATCCAGTTTTGTACGGCCCAGGATCAAGCTCGACATCCCCAAACAGTAGCAGCTTCATTACGCAGAAACACTCATGCACATGATTCAAAAGCAGCTGTGGCCACGGGAACAACAGGAACACAAGGAATGCATTACTGGAGCGTTTAGAAGATGTGTAACTAACCTGGAACAGGCAGATGCGGAACAAATTGGTCAGCCGCATTGTAGCGTTGTTCCCATGCCCACTAAACTGTTGCAGGCATCGCCTGTCGCTTAAGTAGAACGGGCTTGATGATGTCAATGAAGTTGCGGTCAACAGTCCAGGAAGAACCTCAGTAACTGGCGCCGGCGTGACATCCGAAAGATCGGTGGAACACACTCACTTCGCGCTGGCTTGGCTTGCTGCAGCACGTGTGGCAAAAAAATCTTCGCAACACCGCGAAGGCGCCGCGTCGGTGCTTGTGCTGGAGATAGCCGCGATCTGGAACAGACGGAAGCAGAATAAATTGGTCAGCTGCATTGTAGCGTTGTTCCCACGCCCCCGAAACTGTTTCGGGCATCGCCTGTCGCTAAAGTAAAGCGGGCTTGATGATGTCGATGCAGTTGCGGTCAACAGTCCAGGAAAAGCTGCAGTAACTGGCGCCGGCGTGGCATTCAGAAGTTCGGCGGAACACACGTCACATCACGATGGCTTGTCTTGCTGCAGCACGTGTGGTAGAAAACCATCGCAACACTGATAAGGCGCCGTATCGGTGCTTGTGCTGGCGATGGTCGCAGTAACTGGCTCCGGCGTGGCATTCAGAAGATCGGCGGAACACACGTGACTTCGCGCTGGCTTGTCTTGCTGCAGCACGTGTGGCAGAAAACCATCGCAACACCGATAAGACGCCGCGTCGGTGCTTGAGCTGGACATGGTCGCAGTAACTGGCTGTGGCGTGGCATACAGAAGATCGGCGGAACACACGTCACTTCGCGCTGGCTTGTCTTGCTTCAGCACCTGTGGCAGAAAACCATCGCAACACACATAAGGCGCCGCGTCGGTGCTTGAGCTGGACATGGTCGCAGTAACTGGCTCCGGCGTGGCATACAGAAGATCGGCGGAACACACGTCACTTCGCGCTGGCTTGTCTTGCTGCAGCACGTGTGACAGAAAACCATCGAAACACCGATAAGACGCCGCGTCGGTGCTTGAGCTGGACATGGCCGCAGTAACTGGCTCTGGCGTGGCATACAGAAGATCGGCGGAACACACGTCACTTCGCGCTGGCTTGTCTTGCTGCAGCACGTGTGGCAGAAAACCATCGCAACACCGATAAGATGCCATGTCGGTGCTTGAGCTGAACATGGCCGCAGTAACTGGCTCTGGCGTGGCATACAGAGGAGGAGGAGGAGGATAAACTTTATTTTCGTCGACAGATGTATCTGACGGTGTGGGGTTACAGCCCCATCAAGTGGCCATGAGCCCGTGGCGTTCGGCGACTTCTAGGGCTCTTGTCACAACCCGGATCTGTGTGTCCGAGTCGGAGCTGAGAAATGCGGCCTCCCACTGGTCTGGATTCGAGAGCTGGAAGCCTCTAGGGGGGTAGTCCCGAGGGCAAGCCCAGAGTATGTGGGATAGAGTGGCATGTTGGCCACACATTTGACAGGAAGGGGAGTAGACCCCAGGGTATATGCGGGCATATATCGCGGGGTTGGGGAAGGTGTTCGTTTGGAGTTGCCTCCACGCAACTTCTTGGGGTTTGGTGAGAGAACTATGTGCGGGGGGATATAGAAGTCTACCTAAGCGGTAGTGCATGGTTATGTCATGAAATGTGACCATACGATCTCTCGCCGTCCGCAGGACGGGCGACACCACAACCCGGTCGACGAATCCTCGGGCATAATTGTGGGCCGCCTCGTTGCCTGGATGCGACGAGTGCGCAGGGACCCAGATCAATTGGATCGGGCGGAGTTGAAGTTTGGTGGAGTGGAGGAGAGAGAGGGTGACAGGGGAGACCCGGCCTTTGGCGAAACTACGAATCGCCGATTTAGAGTCGCTGAAGATGGTTTCTGCAGAGGTGGAGACCATCGCCAAGGCTATGGCCGCCTCCTCGGCCTCTTCAGGCGATCTGACGGGAATGGAGCACGCAACTAGCGGCCGTCCACAGTAGTTTACAACCGCGAGCGAAAAAGCTTCGCGGTCGGGGTATTCAGCGGCGTCGACATAGACTGCTGTCTGATCTGTTAAATATTTTTTGTGCGGAGACTTAGCCCTGTGCTTGCGGCGAGCGACATGATACTCTGGGTGCATATTTTTAGGAAGAGGGGTAACGATAAGATTACTGTGGATATGGTGTGGAAGCTGGACCCTGTCGGGTGCGGTTGTTTCGAAGCGTATTCCAAGCTTGTCGAGTATGTGACGTCCCGTGGAGGTGTGAGTGAGACGCTCGTACTGAGAAGTGAGATGAGCTTCCGAGAGCTTCGTCACAGTGTTGTAGACCCCTAATGCCAGTAGTTTATACGTGCGGGTCCGGTGGGGGAGATGAAGAGCCGCCTTGTAAGCCTGTCGAATAAGGCAGTCAACGCGGTCCTGTTCCTGGCAGCTAAGGTAGAGGTAAGGGAGGGTATATGTGAGGCGACTGATAACAAACGCCTGAACAAGACGTCGGAGGTCAGCCTCTCGCATGCCTCTATGTTTATTAGCAATGCGACGAATTAGACGAAGGGTCTGCGATACAGAGACTGTAAGTTTAGCTAGAGTGTCGGTGTTTTTCCGATTGCTCTGGATGAGGAGCCCCAATACCCTAATGGTGGATACTTCGCGTATGGGCTGACCACTAGCAGTAATGCAGATGGGAGGATGCCCGTGGAGGGCGGGTTGACCTCGGATGAGCAGCAGCTCGGATTTCTGAGGGGAGCACGAGAGGTCGGCTGCGGCTACATGGTGCTCAATGACATCGACCGCTTGTTGAAGTGTGGATTCGACCTCAGCATCGTTGCCTGTTGAAACCCAGAGGGTAATGTCGTCTGCGTATAAGGTATGGGATAGCCGGGGGATAGCGTCTAATTTAGAAGGTAGCGTGAGCAAGGCGACATTGAAAAGAAATGGGGAGAGAACGGATCCCTGGGGGGTGCCATTGCTACCGAGGTTTATAGGGTCTGAGAGGAGAGAGCCAAAGCTAAGTTCAGCTGTACGAACAGAGAGGAAAGTACGTATATACTCGTAGGTACGGTGACCAGGATTTAACAGGGAGAGGTTAGTGAGAATAGCTCGGTGCGAGACGCTGTCAAATGCTTTAGTTAAATCAAGCCCTAGAATAGCCTTTGTGCCCGCTCTGGTAGAGGGGCACAGTATCTCTCGTGAGAGCTGGATCATAATGTCTTGCGTAGAGAGATTTGAGCGGAAGCCAAACATGGTGCGAGGTAGGAGATGGTTATCTTCAACGCAATTATTGAGACGGTTGAGAATGACGTACTCCATCAGTTTCCCAGCACAGGAAGTGAGGGAGATGGGGCGGAGGTTTTCGAGAGCTAGTTGTTTGCCTGGCTTCGGTATGAAAGTCACGCGTGCATGTTTCCATGCTGCGGGGATTTTACCCTCTCTCCAGCAATCATTCATAAAGGCAGTAAGGGCCTCAATGGACGGGTCATCTAAATTACGGAGAGTTTTGTTGGAAATGCCGTCCGGTCCCGGGGCAGAGTTAGGACGGAGCTGAGTGAGAGCGAATCTTACCTCAGCTTCCGAAATCTCCTGATCGAGGGCAGGGTTGGCACCGCCCATGTAGGGGGGGAGAGGGTCCGGGGAAGTAGTATTGAGATAGCGTACACGAAGTTCATCGAGAAGATCCTGGTCTGAGCCGGGGTGTTGATGGACTATGCGGGAAATGGTGTATCGTTTGGATGTTTTGCAACCGTCTGGGTCTAAAAGGTAACGGAGAAGGTGCCAGGTGCGAGTTAACCCGAGCTGTCCACGCATGTTGTCACAAACTTGACCCCATTGCTGGGTAGTCAGTGCGATAGTGTGCGCCTCATTCTGTTTGTCTATCTGAGCTACTCTACGCCGAAGCGTTCTATTGTGGCGCTGTTTTTTCCAACGGTTTTGAAGGCTTTCGCGGGCCTGCCATAGGTGGAGGAGACGGCTGTCTGTATTGGATTGATCAGCCGTGATAGGTGATTCTTGAGTAGTACCAGAGACATCTGCCTGCAGTTTGGAGATCCACTCGTCCAGGTTATTAATCCGGGTAGGGGCGTTCTGAGCACGTAGGGAACGAAACTTGTCCCAATCCGTGATTAGGGTCGGGCGACCTCTCCGGCGGAACGGGGACATGCTAAGGGTGGTCGTGAGGAGATAGTGGTCGCTGCCGAGGGTATTGCCAGTGTTCAGCCACTGATCGAACCGTACGTTTTTGCAGAATGTCAGACCAGGTGAAATGTCAACAGAAACGCTGTTTCCTACGCGGGAGGGAGTGTGAGGGTCAGTAACAAGGGTGAAGCCCAGTTCCTGTGCTCGCAACCACAGAGTGTTACCCTTTCGGTTGGCGGTGCGGTAACCCCAAGCGGGGTGGTGGGCATTGAAATCTCCTACAATGAGGAGACCAGAATGGTGCGCAAGCCTGTTGACCCGGGAAAGAAGGGTGGTGAAGTTGCGTCTTCTGTCTCTTGGAGGGCTATAAAGGTTAAGAATGAAGAGGCTTTGGTCGCCCCTTTTACGAGGGAGGAGTTCGAGCAAGACACAGTCTACCCCAACGTCGTCTAAGGAGTGTTGGACGGCCGTCAGGTTGCGTTGAACCAAAATAGCGGTGTCGGGAGTGGTGACATCTAGGGGGGAGTATGGTTTATAGCCAGGTAGTTTCACTGGGGCCATGAGTTTCCTGAAGGGCGATGATATCAGGGGGGATGTGAGAACTTTGGACATACTGCTGCAGGTTGCCTCGCTTGCGGCGAAACCCCCTGCAGTTCCATTGCCACACATTAAGTAGGTGGCGGGGCGCCATGGTGAAGTGTGGGGGAAGCTAAAATGGGTAGGGTGGTGGGAGCGTGCGGCAAGCGACCGTATGGTTTAACGCGCGTCGTGTGGAGGGCGGCCGTTGCGTCTCCCCTAGCTTCAAGGCCTGTGACGCGTGTTTGGATCTGTTGCATGAGGGTGTTAAGTTGTTGTTGGATTTGCTGCTGCATTTGTTGTTGGAACTGGAGCATTTGCTGTTGGATTTGTTGGGAGAACTCAGCAAATTTCGCTTCGAGCTTAGCATCAATTTTAGCTTCTATTTTTTCCTCTAGGCGAGCCTCAAAATCCTCAAGGTCGGCAAAATTAACATAGCGTTCTGAGCGGGAGGTAGCTTTCCGCTTAGAGGGAGGACTAGAGGCAGTATCTTTGGGTTGAGGGGGAGTAGATGGGGGCGCCTGAGGTGAGATGGTAGGAACAGGTTGAAGTGGTAGAGTGGCATTTGTTCGAGGTGGTGGATCGGGTTCAAAGGGTGGACGCTTTAAGGAAGCGTTTTGTTGTTGGAGTCTATGATTGCTAGCTTTAAGGGCTGTTATCTCGTCGCGCAGGGCTTGCAGCTCTGAATCACGAGACTGAGATTGCTGAGAGTGAGAAGCCGCAGCTGCCCAGCTCACCTGGTTTTTCGTGGCGGGCTCTCGGTGAGGCGACGACTTGGAGTCCAGGGGTGGGAAGGACTGGGAGCGATTCCGGCTGGAGCGCCGGTAAGAGGAGGAGGAGCGGTTAGAATCCATTTTGGCCGAGGTGTTTCCAGACCCTTGGCGACGGGTCCGGGGTCGGGAACGATGGGAGGTGGAGGCACTGTCTGAGTCACCTTGTAGCTGGCGTTTCAGTACGGCAGCAGGCACTTTGTAGCGGCGTTTACACTTGGAGGAACCAGTCTGGTGAGGACCAGAACAAACTATACAAGTGGGGGTGCATTCATGGGTTTCGTCAGGGTCGCAAACTCCGCAGTGAGGACACTTGGAGAGCTTGGGAGACGGGCAAACGTCCTCTCGGTGTCTCGTTTTGCGACAGTTAAGGCAGGCTTCCACTTTGTTCTTGAAGATGTAGCAGCACACAGCATTTCCTGCGTAGGAGACTTGGCGGGGGACCTTTGTCCCTGAGAAAGTGATGACAATAGATTGGGTCTTGCCTAAACGGCGGGCGTAGAGAATGCAGTGTTCTGGATTCTGGGGTATCAAGTACTCCATGATTTCCTCCTGGGTCTCATCCACGTACTGGTGGTGAATGATACCTCGGACGTATGCGCCTGGTGGGGCCAAATAGGTGGCAACTGGGTAGCTTGTCGGGCCCAGGATGATTTCCTGTAGCTTCGTGTAAGTGATGGCGCTGTCCCCGTTCGGGGTGCTAAAGGTGAGGGTGTTGTGAACGAAATTCACCCGAAGGCGGTCCTCTGCGGTATCGGAGTAAGTCAAGCGAAGGCTTGAGGTGATTGCTCTGCGAAGAGCGTTCTCGCCCCAGGAACGCAGATTGAGGCCCCCGCGAGGGCGAATGATGACTTTAAAGTCTTCAAGAGGGAGACGTGGCAGTGACGGTGCACCTCGAGGTAGCTTACGTGACGTGGAGGGAGGTAGCTGCTGGGACGCGGTATGCTGGGCGGACGCGGAAGGCGTCTCCGTCAGTGGTGGCTTCGGAGTGCGTTTCGATGAAGAAGCGGCGGAGCCGCGTTCGTAGCAGCGGGCTACGTAGGTCCAGTCCGTGGGTATATAATCTTGAGGGGCTAGATCCTCCCCCTCCACGGTGACGACGTCCATGCTTGGCGAAGCACTGGGCCCGGCTGCGAAGCAGAGCCTATCGCCAGCGGCGGTAGGCTTAGCGAGGCTGGCGCTGGACTCGGTGGAAACAAGTGTCCATGCAGGTCACAAAAACGGAGTGCCGGTCCCGAAATTGGGCTGGGCAGGTGCCGAGCACCTTCGTGAACTTCGGGAGACACACTAAAATTCGGCGGAAGGTCAAAAGTCGCTAAAAATAGCAGAAATGGCCGGAGCCCATACGCACACGCCTCTGCACACCAGGCCTGGAACGCCGACCTGGCATACAGAAGATCGACGGAACACACGTCACTTCGCGCTTGCTTGTCTTGCTGCAGCACGGGTGGCAGAAAACCATCGCAACACCGATAAGACGCCGCGTCTGTGCTTGAGCTGGACATGGTCGCAGTAACTGGCTCCGGCGTGGCATACAGTACAGAAGATCGGCGAAACAAACGTCCCTTCGCGCTGGCTTGTCTTGCTGAAGCACGTGTGGCAGAAAACCATCGCAACACCGATAAGACGCCGCGTCGGTGCTTGAGCTGGACATGGCCGCAGTAACGGGCTCTGGCGTGGCATACAGAATATCGGCAGAACACACGTCACTTCGCGCTGGCTTGTCTTGCTGCAGCACGTATGGCAGAAAACCATCGCAACACCGATAAGACGCTGCGTCGGTGCATTGAGCTGGACATGGTCGCAGTAACTGTCTCCGGCGTGGCATACAGAAGATCGGCGGAACACACGTCACTTCGCGCTGGCTTGTCTTGCTGCAGCACGTGTGGCAGAAAACCATCGCAACACCGATAAGACGCCGCGTCGGTGCTTGAGCTGGACATGGTCGCAGTAACTGGCTGTGGCGTGGCATACAGAAGATGGGCGGAACACACGTCACTTCGCGCTGGCTTGTCTTGCTTCAGCACGTGTGGCAGAAAACCATCGCAACACACATAAGGCGCCGCGTCGGTGCTTGAGCTGGACATGGTCGCAGTAACTGTCTCCGGCGTGGCATACAGAAGATCGGCGGAACACACGTCACTTCGCGCTGGCTTGTCTTGCTGCAGCACATGTGGCAGAAAACCATCGCAACACATATAAGGCGCCGCGTCGGTGCTTGAGCTTGACAAGGTCGCAGTAACTGGCTCCGGCGTGGCATACAGAAGATCGGCGGGACACACGTCACTTCGCGCTGGCTTGTCTTGCTTCAGCACGTGTGGCAGAAAACCATCGCAACACACATAAGGCGCCGCGTCGGTGCTTGAGCTGGACATGGCTGCACTAACTGGCTCTGGCGTGGCATACAGAAGATCGGCAGAACACACGTCACTTCGCGCTGGCTTGTCTTGCTGCAGCACGTGTGGCAGAAAACCATCGCAACACATATAAGGCGCCGCGTCGGTGCTTGAGCTGAACATGGTCGCAGTAACTGGCTCCGGCGTGGCATACAGAAGATCGGCGGAACACACGTCACTTCGCGCTGGCTTGTCTTGCTGCAGCACGTGTGGCAGAAAACCATCGCAACACACATAAAGCGCCGCGTCGGTGCTTGAGCTGAACATGGTCGCAGTAACTGGCTCCGGTGTGGCATACAGAAGATCGGCGGAAGACACGTCACTTCGCGCTGGCTTGTATTGCTACAGCACGTGTTGCAGAAAACCATCGCAACACATATAAGGCGACGCGTCGGTGCTTGAGCTGGACATGGTCGCAGTAACTGGCTCTGGCGTGGCATTTGCCTGTGCTTTATTTTTGGATGTGCCCAAGGCGTTTGACACGGTTAATCATGTTGTGTTGTCAGACAAACTCCACAATTATGGGTTTTAGGGGTCCTTTTCTGTCACTTCTTGTTCACTATCTTTCCAATCGTTCACAGCTCGTTGCATTAGGTAAATTTAGAAGTGGTCTGCTGCAGATTAAATCCGGCGTTCCTCAAGGATCTATAATTGCACCTATTTTGTTTAATTTATATGTCAATGACTTGAGCTCTGTCTGCAAACTGTGCCGTGTTTTTCAATATGCTGATGATACACTCTTAGTTGCTAGACATAATGACTTTAAGACAGCTTTATCTCTAATCCAACACGACAGCGAGCGACTTATGGAATGGTTCAGCAATAACTTACTTAATGTTAACAATAAAAAAACTCAATTAGTATTTTTTCACAATTATTTAAAGAGAATTCCTAATGATTTGTCTCTTCGTTTGCACAAACCAAATTGTGCCCCGTGCAAATGCCCTTCAATCATACCTGTGTCAACGGTGAAATATTTAGGTGTATTCTTTGATTCTGACATGTCTTGGAATACTCATTTGTCGTTCGTTTGTTCCCAGCTTCGCAAAATTGCATGTTTGCTGCACTCTATAAAGTCCCTTTGATCTGTGTATGTACGCAAGCAAATTGTATACGCCTTAGCCTACAGTGTATTACGTTATGGTATTTGATGCTTTTATTTCTGCTCCGCCTTTTGGCGAAAGAAGGTTAATAGCATACTGAAATCCATCCTCAAATCAGTTTTATATGGTAAGGCACGAAATGAAGGTAGTAGTGCTTTTGATCTGTTACACATGCTTGACTTCTCTCACCTTTTTTCCGAATCAGTAGTGTTTAAGCATATCTGGACAAGCGATTTTTGTACACAATATATTCCGGTCAAAGATCTGAGAACTCGTGATCGTTTTCTCGTCCCTAGAGTCCGAACTCGATACGGCCAGCGTCTGCGAAAACATTATGTTCCTTCTGTGCTGAACCGGTTACCTAAAGAAATGTTTTCAGCTAACTCCAAAAAAATAGTTAAAGCTTTTCTTCAGAAACTTCGTTGTTAGTTCCAGCATTATGTAATGATTCTATGATTTTACGTGTTTTTTATTTTTCCGTGTGTTGCATTTTTTACTCCGCTCGTTGAATTCATTTTACTTTTCTTATCCCCCACTTTTTCTATCTGTTTTTTGGCACTTTGTGCCTTCGGTGCATGAGTTGTGCGCCGTCTACTGCCGGGCGCTGCCACTCAAGCCTTCTAAGGCTTTGGCAGGCCCGCATTTGTATTGGAATGAATGAATAAAAATTATTATTATTATTATTATTGTTATTATTATTATTATTATTATTATTATTATTATTATTATTATTATTGTTATTATTATTATTATTATTATTATACAGAAGATCGGCGGAACACACGTCATTTCGCGCTGGCTTGTCTTGCTGCAGCGCGTGTGGCAGAAAACCATCGCAACACACATAAGGCGCCGCGTCGGTGCTTGAGCTGGACATGGTCGCAGTAACTGGCTCCGGCGTGGAATACAGAAGATCGGCGGAACACACGTCACTTCGCACTAGCTTGTCTTGCTGCAGCACGTGTGGCAGAAAACCATCGCAACACACATAAGGCGCCGCGTCGGTGCTTGAGCTGGACATGGTCGCCGTAACTGGCTCCGGCGTGACATACATAAGATCGGCGGAACACACGTCACTTCGTGCTGGCTTGTCTTGCTGCAGCACGTGTGGCAGAAAACCATCTCAACACACATAAGGCGCCGCGTCGGTGCTTGAGCTGGACATGGTCGCAGTAACTGGCTCCGGCGTGGAATACAGAAGGTCGGCGGAACACACGTCACTTCGCACTAGCTTGTCTTGCTGCAGCACGTGTGGCAGAAAACCATCGCAACACACATAAGGCGCCGCGTCGGTGCTTGAGCTGGACATGGTCGCAGTAACTGGCTCCGGCGTGACATACATAAGATCGGCGGAACACACGTCACTTCGTGCTGGCTTGTCTTGCTGCAGCGCGTGTGGCAGAAAACCATCGCAACACACATAAGGCACCGCGTCGGTGCTTGAGCTGGACATGGTCGCAGTAACTGGCTCCAGCGTGACATACATAAGATCGGCGGAACACACGTCACTTCGTGCTGGCTTGTCTTGCTGCAGCGCGTGTGGCAGAAAACCATCGCAACACACATAAGGCGCCGCGTCGGTGCTTGAGCTGGACATGGTCGCAGTAACTGGCTCCGGCGTGGAATACAGAAGATCGGCGGAACACACGTCACTTCGCACTAGCTTGTCTTGCTGCAGCGCGTGTGGCAAAAAACCATCGCAACACACATAAGGCGCCGCGTCGGTGCTTGAGCTGGACATGGTCGCAGTAACTGGCTCCGGCATGGAATACAGAAGATCGGCGGAACACACGTCACTTCGCACTAGCTTGTCTTGCTGCAGCGCGTGTGGCAGAAAACCATCGCAACACACATAAGGCGCCGCGTCGGTGCTTGAGCTGGACATGGTCGCAGTAACTGGCTCCGGCGTGACATACATAAGATCGGCGGAACACACGTCACTTCGTGCTGGCTTGTCTTGCTGCAGCGCGTGTGGCAGAAAACCATCGCAACACACATAAGGCACCGCGCTGGTGCTTGAGCTGGATATGGTCGCAGTAACTGGCTCCGGCGTGACATACATAAGATCGGCGGAACACACGTCACTTCGTGCTGGCTTGTCTTGCTGCAGCACGTGTGGCAGAAAACCATCGCAACACACATAAGGCGCCGCGTCGGTGCTTGAGCTGGACATGGCCGCAGTAACTGGCTCCGGCGTGGAATACAGAAGATCGGCGGAACACACGTCACTTCGCACTAGCTTGTCTTGCTGCAGCACGTGTGGCAGAAAACCATCGCAACACACATAAGGCGCCGCGTCGGTGCTTGAGCTGGACATGGTCGCAGTAACTGGCTCCGGCGTGACATACATAAGATCGGCGGAACACACGTCACTTCGTGCTGGCTTGTCTTGCTGCAGCGCGTGTGGCAGAAAACCATCGCAACACACATAAGGCACCGCGTCGGTGCTTGAGCTGGACATGGTCGCAGTAACTGGCTCCGGCGTGGAATACAGAAGATCGGCGGAACACACGTCACTTCGCACTAGCTTGTCTTGCTGCAGCACGTGTGGCAGAATACCATCGCAACACACATAAGGCGCCGCGTCGGTGCTTGAGCTGGACATGGTCGCAGTAACTGGCTCCGGCGTGACATACATAAGATCGGCGGAACACACGTCACTTCGTGCTGGCTTGTCTTGCTGCAGCACGTGTGGCAGAAAACCATCGCAACACACATAAGGCGCCGCGTCGGTGCTTGAGCTGGACATGGTCGCAGTAACTGGCTCCGGCGTGGAATACAGAAGATCGGCGGAACACACGTCACTTCGCACTAGCTTGTCTTGCTGCAGCACGTGTGGCAGAAAACCATCGCAACACACATAAGGCGCCGCGTCGGTGCTTGAGCTGAACATGGTCGCAGTAACTGGCTCCGGCGTGACATACATAAGATCGGCGGAACACACGTCACTTCGTGCTGGCTTGTCTTGCTGCAGCGCGTGTGGCAGAAAACCATCGCAACACACATAAGGCGCCGCGTCGGTGCTTGAGCTGGACATGGTCGCAGTAACTGGCTCCGGCGTGGAATACAGAAGATCGGCGGAACACACGTCACTTCGCACTAGCTTGTCTTGCTGCAGCGCGTGTGGCAGAAAACCATCGCAACACACATAAGGCGCCGCGTCGGTGCTTGAGCTGGACATGGTCGCAGTAACTGGCTCCGGCGTGGAATACAGAAGATCGGCGGAACACACGTCACTTCGCACTAGCTTGTCTTGCTGCAGCACGTGTGGCAGAAAACCATCGCAACACACATAAGGCGCCGCGTCGGTGCTTGAGCTGGACATGGTCGCAGTAACTGGCTCCGGCGTGACATACATATGATCGGCGGAACACACGTCACTTCGTGCTGGCTTGTCTTGCTGCAGCGCGTGTGGCAGAAAACCATCGCAACACACATAAGGCGCCGCGTCGGTGCTTGAGCTGGACATGGTCGCAGTAACTGGCTCCGGCGTGACATACATAAGATCGGCGGAACACACGTCACTTCGTGCTGGCTTGTCTTGCTGCAGCGCGTGTGGCAGAAAACCATCGCAACACACATAAGGCACCGCGTTGGTGCTTGAGCTGGACATGGTCGCAGTAACTGGCTCCGGCGTGACATACATAAGATCGGCGGAACACACGTCACTTCGTGCTGGCTTGTCTTGCTGCAGCACGTGTGGCAGAAAACCATCGCAACACACATAAGGCGCCGCGTCGGTGCTTGAGCTGGACATGGTCGCAGTAACTGGCTCCGGCGTGGAATACAGAAGATCGGCGGAACACACGTCACTTCGCACTAGCTTGTCTTGCTGCAGCACGTGTGGCAGAAAACCATCGCAACACACATAAGGCGCCGCGTCGGTGCTTGAGCTGGACATGGTCGCAGTAACTGGCTCCGGCGTGACATACATAAGATCGGCGGAACACACGTCACTTCGTGCTGACTTGTCTTGCTGCAGCGCGTGTGGCAGAAAACCATCGCAACACACATAAGGCACCGCGTCGGTGCTTGAGCTGGACATGGTCGCAGTAACTGGCTCCGGCGTGGAATACAGAAGATCGGCGGAACACACGTCACTTCGCACTAGCTTGTCTTGCTGCAGCACGTGTGGCAGAAAACCATCGCAACACACATAAGGCGCCGCGTCGGTGCTTGAGCTGGACATGGTCGCAGTAACTGGCTCCGGCGTTACATACATAAGATCGGCGGAACACACGTCACTTCGTGCTGGCTTGTCTTGCTGCATCGCGTGTGGCAGAAAACCATCGCAACACACATAAGGCGCCGCGTCGGTGCTTGAGCTGGACATGGTCGCAGTAACTGGCTCCGGCGTGACATACATAAGATCGGCGGAACACACGTCACTTCGTGCTGGCTTGTCTTGCTGCAGCGCGTGTGGCAGAAAACCATCGCAACACACATAAGGCGCCGCGTCGGTGCTTGAGCTGGACATGGTCGCAGTAACTGGCTCCGGCGTGACATACATAAGATCGGCGGAACACACGTCACTTCGTGCTGGCTTGTCTTGCTGCAGCGCGTGTGGCAGAAAACCATCGCAACACACATAAGGCACCGCGTCGGTGCTTGAGCTGGACATGGTCGCAGTAACTGGCTCCGGCGTGGAATACAGAAGATCGGCGGAACACACGTCACTTCGCAATAGCTTGTCTTGCTGCAGCACGTGGGGCAGAAAACCATCGCAACACACATAAGGCGCCGCGTCGGTGCTTGAGCTGGACATGGTCGCAGTAACTGGCTCCGGCGTGACATACATAAGATCGGCGGAACACACGTCACTTCGTGCTGGCTTGTCTTGCTGCAGCGCGTGTGGCAGAAAACCATCGCAACACACATAAGGCACCGCGTCGGTGCTAGAGCTGGACATGGTCGCAGTAACTGGCTCCGGCGTGGAATACAGAAGATCGGCGGAACACACGTCACTTCGCACTAGCTTGTCTTGCTGCAGCACGTGTGGCAGAAAACCATCGCAACACACATATGGCGCCGCGTCGGTGCTTGAGCTGGACATGGTCGCCGTAACTGGCTCCGGCGTGACATACATAAGATCGGCGGAACACACGTCACTTCGTGCTGGCTTGTCTTGCTGCAGCACGTGTGGCAGAAAACCATCTCAACACACATAAGGCGCCGCGTCGGTGCTTGAGCTGGACATGGTCGCAGTAACTGGCTCCGGCGTGGAATACAGAAGGTCGGCGGAACACACGTCACTTCGCACTAGCTTGTCTTGCTGCAGCACGTGTGGCAGAAAACCATCGCAACACACATAAGGCGCCGCGTCGGTGCTTGAGCTGGACATGGTCGCAGTAACTGGCTCCGGCGTGACATACATAAGATCGGCGGAACACACGTCACTTCGTGCTGGCTTGTCTTGCTGCAGCGCGTGTGGCAGAAAACCATCGCAACACACATAAGGCACCGCGTCGGTGCTTGAGCTGGACATGGTCGCAGTAACTGGCTCCAGCGTGACATACATAAGATCGGCGGAACACACGTCACTTCGTGCTGGCTTGTCTTGCTGCAGCGCGTGTGGCAGAAAACCATCGCAACACACATAAGGCGCCGCGTCGGTGCTTGAGCTGGACATGGTCGCAGTAACTGGCTCCGGCGTGGAATACAGAAGATCGGCGGAACACACGTCACTTCGCACTAGCTTGTCTTGCTGCAGCGCGTGTGGCAAAAAACCATCGCAACACACATAAGGCGCCGCGTCGGTGCTTGAGCTGGACATGGTCGCAGTAACTGGCTCCGGCATGGAATACAGAAGATCGGCGGAACACACGTCACTTCGCACTAGCTTGTCTTGCTGCAGCGCGTGTGGCAGAAAACCATCGCAACACACATAAGGCGCCGCGTCGGTGCTTGAGCTGGACATGGTCGCAGTAACTGGCTCCGGCGTGACATACATAAGATCGGCGGAACACACGTCACTTCGTGCTGGCTTGTCTTGCTGCAGCGCGTGTGGCAGAAAACCATCGCAACACACATAAGGCACCGCGCTGGTGCTTGAGCTGGATATGGTCGCAGTAACTGGCTCCGGCGTGACATACATAAGATCGGCGGAACACACGTCACTTCGTGCTGGCTTGTCTTGCTGCAGCACGTGTGGCAGAAAAGCATCGCAACACACATAAGGCGCCGCGTCGGTGCTTGAGCTGGACATGGCCGCAGTAACTGGCTCCGGCGTGGAATACAGAAGATCGGCGGAACACACGTCACTTCGCACTAGCTTGTCTTGCTGCAGCACGTGTGGCAGAAAACCATCGCAACACACATAAGGCGCCGCGTCGGTGCTTGAGCTGGACATGGTCGCAGTAACTGGCTCCGGCGTGACATACATAAGATCGGCGGAACACACGTCACTTCGTGCTGGCTTGTCTTGCTGCAGCACGTGTGGCAGAAAACCATCGCAACACACATAAGGCGCCGCGTCGGTGCTTGAGCTGGACATGGTCGCAGTAACTGGCTCCGGCGTGACATACATAAGATCGGCGGAACACACGTCACTTCGTGCTGGCTTGTCTTGCTGCAGCACGTGTGGCAGAAAACCATCGCAACACACATAAGGCGCCGCGTCGGTGCTTGAGCTGGACATGGTCGCAGTAACTGGCTCCGGCGTGGAATACAGAAGATCGGCGGAACACACGTCACTTCGCACTAGCTTGTCTTGCTGCAGCACGTGTGGCAGAAAACCATCGCAACACACATAAGGCGCCGCGTCGGTGCTTGAGCTGAACATGGTCGCAGTAACTGGCTCCGGCGTGACATACATAAGATCGGCGGAACACACGTCACTTCGTGCTGGCTTGTCTTGCTGCAGCGCGTGTGGCAGAAAACCATCGCAACACACATAAGGCGCCGCGTCGGTGCTTGAGCTGGACATGGTCGCAGTAACTGGCTCCGGCGTGGAATACAGAAGATCGGCGGAACACACGTCACTTCGCACTAGCTTGTCTTGCTGCAGCGCGTGTGGCAGAAAACCATCGCAACACACATAAGGCGCCGCGTCGGTGCTTGAGCTGGACATGGTCGCAGTAACTGGCTCCGGCGTGGAATACAGAAGATCGGCGGAACACACGTCACTTCGCACTAGCTTGTCTTGCTGCAGCACGTGTGGCAGAAAACCATCGCAACACACATAAGGCGCCGCGTCGGTGCTTGAGCTGGACATGGTCGCAGTAACTGGCTCCGGCGTGACATACATATGATCGGCGGAACACACGTCACTTCGTGCTGGCTTGTCTTGCTGCAGCGCGTGTGGCAGAAAACCATCGCAACACACATAAGGCGCCGCGTCGGTGCTTGAGCTGGACATGGTCGCAGTAACTGGCTCCGGCGTGACATACATAAGATCGGCGGAACACACGTCACTTCGTGCTGGCTTGTCTTGCTGCAGCGCGTGTGGCAGAAAACCATCGCAACACACATAAGGCACCGCGTTGGTGCTTGAGCTGGACATGGTCGCAGTAACTGGCTCCGGCGTGACATACAGAAGATCGGCGGAACACACGTCACTTCGCACTAGCTTGTCTTGCTGCAGCACGTGTGGCAGAATACCATCGCAACACACATAAGGCGCCGCGTCGGTGCTTGAGCTGGACATGGTCGCAGTAACTGGCTCCGGCGTGACATACATAAGATCGGCGGAACACACGTCACTTCGTGCTGGCTTGTCTTGCTGCAGCACGTGTGGCAGAAAACCATCGCAACACACATAAGGCGCCGCGTCGGTGCTTGAGCTGGACATGGTCGCAGTAACTGGCTCCGGCGTGGAATACAGAAGATCGGCGGAACACACGTCACTTCGCACTAGCTTGTCTTGCTGCAGCACGTGTGGCAGAAAACCATCGCAACACACATAAGGCGCCGCGTCGGTGCTTGAGCTGAACATGGTCGCAGTAACTGGCTCAGGCGTGACATACATAAGATCGGCGGAACACACGTCACTTCGTGCTGGCTTGTCTTGCTGCAGCGCGTGTGGCAGAAAACCATCGCAACACACATAAGGCGCCGCGTCGGTGCTTGAGCTGGACATGGTCGCAGTAACTGGCTCCGGCGTGGAATACAGAAGATCGGCGGAACACACGTCACTTCGCACTAGCTTGTCTTGCTGCAGCGCGTGTGGCAGAAAACCATCGCAACACACATAAGGCGCCGCGTCGGTGCTTGAGCTGGACATGGTCGCAGTAACTGGCTCCGGCGTGGAATACAGAAGATCGGCGGAACACACGTCACTTCGCACTAGCTTGTCTTGCTGCAGCACGTGTGGCAGAAAACCATCGCAACACACATAAGGCGCCGCGTCGGTGCTTGAGCTGGACATGGTCGCAGTAACTGGCTCCGGCGTGACATACATATGATCGGCGGAACACACGTCACTTCGTGCTGGCTTGTCTTGCTGCAGCGCGTGTGGCAGAAAACCATCGCAACACACATAAGGCGCCGCGTCGGTGCTTGAGCTGGACATGGTCGCAGTAACTGGCTCCGGCGTGACATACATAAGATCGGCGGAACACACGTCACTTCGTGCTGGCTTGTCTTGCTGCAGCGCGTGTGGCAGAAAACCATCGCAACACACATAAGGCACCGCGTTGGTGCTTGAGCTGGACATGGTCGCAGTAACTGGCTCCGGCGTGACATACATAAGATCGGCGGAACACACGTCACTTCGTGCTGGCTTGTCTTGCTGCAGCACGTGTGGCAGAAAACCATCGCAACACACATAAGGCGCCGCGTCGGTGCTTGAGCTGGACATGGTCGCAGTAACTGGCTCCGGCGTGGAATACAGAAGATCGGCGGAACACACGTCACTTCGCACTAGCTTGTCTTGCTGCAGCACGTGTGGCAGAAAACCATCGCAACACACATAAGGCGCCGCGTCGGTGCTTGAGCTGGACATGGTCGCAGTAACTGGCTCCGGCGTGACATACATAAGATCGGCGGAACACACGTCACTTCGTGCTGACTTGTCTTGCTGCAGCGCGTGTGGCAGAAAACCATCGCAACACACATAAGGCACCGCGTCGGTGCTTGAGCTGGACATGGTCGCAGTAACTGGCTCCGGCGTGGAATACAGAAGATCGGCGGAACACACGTCACTTCGCACTAGCTTGTCTTGCTGCAGCACGTGTGGCAGAAAACCATCGCAACACACATAAGGCGCCGCGTCGGTGCTTGAGCTGGACATGGTCGCAGTAACTGGCTCCGGCGTGACATACATAAGATCGGCGGAACACACGTCACTTCGTGCTGGCTTGTCTTGCTGCATCGCGTGTGGCAGAAAACCATCGCAACACACATAAGGCGCCGCGTCGGTGCTTGAGCTGGACATGGTCGCAGTAACTGGCTCCGGCGTGACATACATAAGATCGGCGGAACACACGTCACTTCGTGCTGGCTTGTCTTGCTGCAGCGCGTGTGGCAGAAAACCATCGCAACACACATAAGGCGCCGCGTCGGTGCTTGAGCTGGACATGGTCGCAGTAACTGGCTCCGGCGTGACATACATAAGATCGGCGGAACACACGTCACTTCGTGCTGGCTTGTCTTGCTGCAGCGCGTGTGGCAGAAAACCATCGCAACACACATAAGGCACCGCGTCGGTGCTTGAGCTGGACATGGTCGCAGTAACTGGCTCCGGCGTGGAATACAGAAGATCGGCGGAACACACGTCACTTCGCACTAGCTTGTCTTGCTGCAGCACGTGTGGCAGAAAACCATCGCAACACACATAAGGCGCCGCGTCGGTGCTTGAGCTGGACATGGTCGCAGTAACTGGCTCCGGCGTGACATACATAAGATCGGCGGAACACACGTCACTTCGTGCTGGCTTGTCTTGCTGCAGCGCGTGTGGCAGAAAACCATCGCAACACACATAAGGCACCGCGTCGGTGCTAGAGCTGGACATGGTCGCAGTAACTGGCTCCGGCGTGGAATACAGAAGATCGGCGGAACACACGTCACTTCGCACTAGCTTGTCTTGCTGCAGCACGTGCGGCAGAAAACCATCGCAACACACATAAGGCGCCGCGTCGGTGCTTGAGCTGGACATGGTCGCAGTAACTGGCTCCGGCGTGACATACATAAGATCGGCGGAACACACGTCACTTCGTGCTGGCTTGTCTTGCTGCAGCACGTGTGGCAGAAAACCATCGCAACACACATAAGGCGCCGCGGCGGTTCTTGAGCTGGACATGGTCGCAGTAACTGGCTCCGGCGTGGAATACAGAAGATCGGCGGAACACACGTCACTTCGCACTAGCTTGTCTTGCTGCAGCACGTGTGGCAGAAAACCATCGCAACACACATAAGGCGCCGCGTCGGTGCTTGAGCTGGACATGGTCGCAGTAACTGGCTCCGGCGTGACATACATAAGATCGGCGGAACACACGTCACTTCGTGCTGGCTTGTCTTGCTGCAGCGCGTGTGGCAGAAAACCATCGCAACACACATAAGGCACCGCGTCGGTGCTTGAGCTGGACATGGTCGCAGTAACTGGCTCCAGCGTGACATACATAAGATCGGCGGAACACACGTCACTTCGTGCTGGCTTGTCTTGCTGCAGCGCGTGTGGCAGAAAACCATCGCAACACACATAAGGCGCCGCGTCGGTGCTTGAGCTGGACATGGTCGCAGTAACTGGCTCCGGCGTGGAATACAGAAGATCGGCGGAACACACGTCACTTCGCACTAGCTTGTCTTGCTGCAGCGCGTGTGGCAAAAAACCATCGCAACACACATAAGGCGCCGCGTCGGTGCTTGAGCTGGACATGGTCGCAGTAACTGGCTCCGGCATGGAATACAGAAGATCGGCGGAACACACGTCACTTCGCACTAGCTTGTCTTGCTGCAGCGCGTGTGGCAGAAAACCATCGCAACACACATAAGGCGCCGCGTCGGTGCTTGAGCTGGACATGGTCGCAGTAACTGGCTCCGGCGTGACATACATAAGATCGGCGGAACACACGTCACTTCGTGCTGGCTTGTCTTGCTGCAGCGCGTGTGGCAGAAAACCATCGCAACACACATAAGGCACCGCGCTGGTGCTTGAGCTGGATATGGTCGCAGTAACTGGCTCCGGCGTGACATACATAAGATCGGCGGAACACACGTCACTTCGTGCTGGCTTGTCTTGCTGCAGCACGTGTGGCAGAAAACCATCGCAACACACATAAGGCGCCGCGTCGGTGCTTGAGCTGGACATGGCCGCAGTAACTGGCTCCGGCGTGGAATACAGAAGATCGGCGGAACACACGTCACTTCGTGCTGGCTTGTCTTGCTGCAGCGCGTGTGGCAGAAAACCATCGCAACACACATAAGGCACCGCGTTGGTGCTTGAGCTGGACATGGTCGCAGTAACTGGCTCCGGCGTGGAATACAGAAGATCGGCGGAACACACGTCACTTCGCACTAGCTTGTCTTGCTGCAGCACGTGTGGCAGAAAACCATCGCAACACACATAAGGCGCCGCGTCGGTGCTTGAGCTGGACATGGTCGCAGTAACTGGCTCCGGCGTGACATACATATGATCGGCGGAACACACGTCACTTCGTGCTGGCTTGTCTTGCTGCAGCGCGTGTGGCAGAGAACCATCGCAACACACATAAGGCGCCGCGTCGGTGCTTGAGCTGGACATGGTCGCAGTAACTGGCTCCGGCGTGACATACATAAGATCGGCGGAACACACGTCACTTCGTGCTGGCTTGTCTTGCTGCAGCGCGTGTGGCAGAAAACCATCGCAACACACATAAGGCACCGCGTTGGTGCTTGAGCTGGACATGGTCGCAGTAACTGGCTCCGGCGTGACATACATAAGATCGGCGGAACACACGTCACTTCGTGCTGGCTTGTCTTGCTGCAGCACGTGTGGCAGAAAACCATCGCAACACACATAAGGCGCCGCGTCGGTGCTTGAGCTGGACATGGTCGCAGTAACTGGCTCCGGCGTGGAATACAGAAGATCGGCGGAACACACGTCACTTCGCACTAGCTTGTCTTGCTGCAGCACGTGTGGCAGAAAACCATCGCAACACACATAAGGCGCCGCGTCGGTGCTTGAGCTGGACATGGTCGCAGTAACTGGCTCCGGCGTGACATACATAAGATCGGCGGAACACACGTCACTTCGTGCTGACTTGTCTTGCTGCAGCGCGTGTGGCAGAAAACCATCGCAACACACATAAGGCACCGCGTCGGTGCTTGAGCTGGACATGGTCGCAGTAACTGGCTCCGGCGTGGAATACAGAAGATCGGCGGAACACACGTCACTTCGCACTAGCTTGTCTTGCTGCAGCACGTGTGGCAGAAAACCATCGCAACACACATAAGGCGCCGCGTCGGTGCTTGAGCTGGACATGGTCGCAGTAACTGGCTCCGGCGTGACATACATAAGATCGGCGGAACACACGTCACTTCGTGCTGGCTTGTCTTGCTGCATCGCGTGTGGCAGAAAACCATCGCAACACACATAAGGCGCCGCGTCGGTGCTTGAGCTGGACATGGTCGCAGTAACTGGCTCCGGCGTGACATACATAAGATCGGCGGAACACACGTCACTTCGTGCTGGCTTGTCTTGCTGCAGCGCGTGTGGCAGAAAACCATCGCAACACACATAAGGCGCCGCGTCGGTGCTTGAGCTGGACATGGTCGCAGTAACTGGCTCCGGCGTGACATACATAAGATCGGCGGAACACACGTCACTTCGTGCTGGCTTGTCTTGCTGCAGCGCGTGTGGCAGAAAACCATCGCAACACACATAAGGCACCGCGTCGGTGCTTGAGCTGGACATGGTCGCAGTAACTGGCTCCGGCGTGGAATACAGAAGATCGGCGGAACACACGTCACTTCGCACTAGCTTGTCTTGCTGCAGCACGTGTGGCAGAAAACCATCGCAACACACATAAGGCGCCGCGTCGGTGCTTGAGCTGGACATGGTCGCAGTAACTGGCTCCGGCGTGACATACATAAGATCGGCGGAACACACGTCACTTCGTGCTGGCTTGTCTTGCTGCAGCGCGTGTGGCAGAAAACCATCGCAACACACATAAGGCACCGCGTCGGTGCTAGAGCTGGACATGGTCGCAGTAACTGGCTCCGGCGTGGAATACAGAAGATCGGCGGAACACACGTCACTTCGCACTAGCTTGTCTTGCTGCAGCACGTGCGGCAGAAAACCATCGCAACACACATAAGGCGCCGCGTCGGTGCTTGAGCTGGACATGGTCGCAGTAACTGGCTCCGGCGTGACATACATAAGATCGGCGGAACACACGTCACTTCGTGCTGGCTTGTCTTGCTGCAGCACGTGTGGCAGAAAACCATCGCAGCACACATAAGGCGCCGCGTCGGTTCTTGAGCTGGACATGGTCGCAGTAACTGGCTCCGGCGTGGAATACAGAAGATCGGCGGAACACACGTCACTTCGCACTAGCTTGTCTTGCTGCAGCACGTGTGGCAGAAAACCATCGCAACACACATAAGGCGCCGCGTCGGTGCTTGAGCTGGACATGGTCGCAGTAACTGGCTCCGGCGTGACATACATAAGATCGGCGGAACACACGTCACTTCGTGCTGGCTTGTCTTGCTGCAGCGCGTGTGGCAGAAAACCATCGCAACACACATAAGGCACCGCGTCGGTGCTTGAGCTGGACATGGTCGCAGTAACTGGCTCCAGCGTGACATACATAAGATCGGCAGAACACACGTCACTTCGTGCTGGCTTGTCTTGCTGCAGCGCGTGTGGCAGAAAACCATCGCAACACACATAAGGCGCCGCGTCGGTGCTTGAGCTGGACATGGTCGCAGTAACTGGCTCCGGCGTGGAATACAGAAGATCGGCGGAACACACGTCACTTCGCACTAGCTTGTCTTGCTGCAGCGCGTGTGGCAAAAAACCATCGCAACACACATAAGGCGCCGCGTCGGTGCTTGAGCTGGACATGGTCGCAGTAACTGGCTCCGGCATGGAATACAGAAGATCGGCGGAACACACGTCACTTCGCACTAGCTTGTCTTGCTGCAGCGCGTGTGGCAGAAAACCATCGCAACACACATAAGGCGCCGCGTCGGTGCTTGAGCTGGACATGGTCGCAGTAACTGGCTCCGGCGTGACATACATAAGATCGGCGGAACACACGTCACTTCGTGCTGGCTTGTCTTGCTGCAGCGCGTGTGGCAGAAAACCATCGCAACACACATAAGGCACCGCGCTGGTGCTTGAGCTGGATATGGTCGCAGTAACTGGCTCCGGCGTGACATACATAAGATCGGCGGAACACACGTCACTTCGTGCTGGCTTGTCTTGCTGCAGCACGTGTGGCAGAAAACCATCGCAACACACATAAGGCGCCGCGTCGGTGCTTGAGCTGGACATGGCCGCAGTAACTGGCTCCGGCGTGGAATACAGAAGATCGGCGGAACACACGTCACTTCGCACTAGCTTGTCTTGCTGCAGCACGTGTGGCAGAAAACCATCGCAACACACATAAGGCGCCGCGTCGGTGCTTGAGCTGGACATGGTCGCAGTAACTGGCTCCGGCGTGACATACATAAGATCGGCGGAACACACGTCACTTCGTGCTGGCTTGTCTTGCTGCAGCGCGTGTGGCAGAAAACCATCGCAACACACATAAGGCACCGCGTCGGTGCTTGAGCTGGACATGGTCGCAGTAACTGGCTCCGGCGTGGAATACAGAAGATCGGCGGAACACACGTCACTTCGCACTAGCTTGTCTTGCTGCAGCACGTGTGGCAGAATACCATCGCAACACACATAAGGCGCCGCGTCGGTGCTTGAGCTGGACATGGTCGCAGTAACTGGCTCCGGCGTGACATACATAAGATCGGCGGAACACACGTCACTTCGTGCTGGCTTGTCTTGCTGCAGCACGTGTGGCAGAAAACCATCGCAACACACATAAGGCGCCGCGTCGGTGCTTGAGCTGGACATGGTCGCAGTAACTGGCTCCGGCGTGGAATACAGAAGATCGGCGGAACACACGTCACTTCGCACTAGCTTGTCTTGCTGCAGCACGTGTGGCAGAAAACCATCGCAACACACATAAGGCGCCGCGTCGGTGCTTGAGCTGAACATGGTCGCAGTAACTGGCTCCGGCGTGACATACATAAGATCGGCGGAACACACGTCACTTCGTGCTGGCTTGTCTTGCTGCAGCGCGTGTGGCAGAAAACCATCGCAACACACATAAGGCGCCGCGTCGGTGCTTGAGCTGGACATGGTCGCAGTAACTGGCTCCGGCGTGGAATACAGAAGATCGGCGGAACACACGTCACTTCGCACTAGCTTGTCTTGCTGCAGCGCGTGTGGCAGAAAACCATCGCAACACACATAAGGCGCCGCGTCGGTGCTTGAGCTGGACATGGTCGCAGTAACTGGCTCCGGCGTGGAATACAGAAGATCGGCGGAACACACGTCACTTCGCACTAGCTTGTCTTGCTGCAGCACGTGTGGCAGAAAACCATCGCAACACACATAAGGCGCCGCGTCGGTGCTTGAGCTGGACATGGTCGCAGTAACTGGCTCCGGCGTGACATACATATGATCGGCGGAACACACGTCACTTCGTGCTGGCTTGTCTTGCTGCAGCGCGTGTGGCAGAAAACCATCGCAACACACATAAGGCACCGCGTTGGTGCTTGAGCTGGACATGGTCGCAGTAACTGGCTCCGGCGTGACATACATAAGATCGGCGGAACACACGTCACTTCGTGCTGGCTTGTCTTGCTGCAGCACGTGTGGCAGAAAACCATCGCAACACACATAAGGCGCCGCGTCGGTGCTTGAGCTGGACATGGTCGCAGTAACTGGCTCCGGCGTGGAATACAGAAGATCGGCGGAACACACGTCACTTCGCACTAGCTTGTCTTGCTGCAGCACGTGTGGCAGAAAACCATCGCAACACACATAAGGCGCCGCGTCGGTGCTTGAGCTGGACATGGTCGCAGTAACTGGCTCCGGCGTGACATACATAAGATCGGCGGAACACACGTCACTTCGTGCTGACTTGTCTTGCTGCAGCGCGTGTGGCAGAAAACCATCGCAACACACATAAGGCACCGCGTCGGTGCTTGAGCTGGACATGGTCGCAGTAACTGGCTCCGGCGTGGAATACAGAAGATCGGCGGAACACACGTCACTTCGCACTAGCTTGTCTTGCTGCAGCACGTGTGGCAGAAAACCATCGCAACACACATAAGGCGCCGCGTCGGTGCTTGAGCTGGACATGGTCGCAGTAACTGGCTCCGGCGTGACATACATAAGATCGGCGGAACACACGTCACTTCGTGCTGGCTTGTCTTGCTGCATCGCGTGTGGCAGAAAACCATCGCAACACACATAAGGCGCCGCGTCGGTGCTTGAGCTGGACATGGTCGCAGTAACTGGCTCCGGCGTGACATACATAAGATCGGCGGAACACACGTCACTTCGTGCTGGCTTGTCTTGCTGCAGCGCGTGTGGCAGAAAACCATCGCAACACACATAAGGCGCCGCGTCGGTGCTTGAGCTGGACATGGTCGCAGTAACTGGCTCCGGCGTGACATACATAAGATCGGCGGAACACACGTCACTTCGTGCTGGCTTGTCTTGCTGCAGCGCGTGTGGCAGAAAACCATCGCAACACACATAAGGCACCGCGTCGGTGCTTGAGCTGGACATGGTCGCAGTAACTGGCTCCGGCGTGGAATACAGAAGATCGGCGGAACACACGTCACTTCGCACTAGCTTGTCTTGCTGCAGCACGTGTGGCAGAAAACCATCGCAACACACATAAGGCGCCGCGTCGGTGCTTGAGCTGGACATGGTCGCAGTAACTGGCTCCGGCGTGACATACATAAGATCGGCGGAACACACGTCACTTCGTGCTGGCTTGTCTTGCTGCAGCGCGTGTGGCAGAAAACCATCGCAACACACATAAGGCACCGCGTCGGTGCTAGAGCTGGACATGGTCGCAGTAACTGGCTCCGGCGTGGAATACAGAAGATCGGCGGAACACACGTCACTTCGCACTAGCTTGTCTTGCTGCAGCACGTGCGGCAGAAAACCATCGCAACACACATAAGGCGCCGCGTCGGTGCTTGAGCTGGACATGGTCGCAGTAACTGGCTCCGGCGTGACATACATAAGATCGGCGGAACACACGTCACTTCGTGCTGGCTTGTCTTGCTGCAGCACGTGTGGCAGAAAACCATCGCAACACACATAAGGCGCCGCGTCGGTTCTTGAGCTGGACATGGTCGCAGTAACTGGCTCCGGCGTGGAATACAGAAGATCGGCGGAACACACGTCACTTCGCACTAGCTTGTCTTGCTGCAGCACGTGTGGCAGAAAACCATCGCAACACACATAAGGCGCCGCGTCGGTGCTTGAGCTGAACATGGTCGCAGTAACTGGCTCCGGCGTGACATACATAAGATCGGCGGAACACACGTCACTTCGTGCTGGCTTGTCTTGCTGCAGCGCGTGTGGCAGAAAACCATCGCAACACACATGAGGCGCCGCGTCGGTGCTTGAGCTGGACATGGTCGCAGTAACTGGCTCCGGCGTGGAATACAGAAGATCGGCGGAACACACGTCACTTCGCACTAGCTTGTCTTGCTGCAGCGCGTGTGGCAGAAAACCATCGCAACACACATAAGGCGCCGCGTCGGTGCTTGAGCTGGACATGGTCGCAGTAACTGGCTCCGGCGTGGAATACAGAAGATCGGCGGAACACACGTCACTTCGCACTAGCTTGTCTTGCTGCAGCACGTGTGGCAGAAAACCATCGCAACACACATAAGGCGCCGCGTCGGTGCTTGAGCTGGACATGGTCGCAGTAACTGGCTCCGGCGTGACATACATAATATCGGCGGAACACACGTCACTTCGTGCTGGCTTGTCTTGCTGCAGCGCGTGTGGCAGAAAACCATCGCAACACACATAAGGCGCCGCGTCGGTGCTTGAGCTGGACATGGTCGCAGTAACTGGCTCCGGCGTGACATACATAAGATCGGCGGAACACACGTCACTTCGTGCTGGCTTGTCTTGCTGCAGCGCGTGTGGCAGAAAACCATCGCAACACACATAAGGCACCGCGTCGGTGCTTGAGCTGGACATGGTCGCAGTAACTGGCTCCGGCGTGGAATACAGAAGATCGGCGGAACACACGTCACTTCGCACTAGCTTGTCTTGCTGCAGCACGTGTGGCAGAAAACCATCGCAACACACATAAGGCGCCGCGTCGGTGCTTGAGCTGGACATGTTCGCAGTAACTGGCTCCGGCGTGACATACATAAGATCGGCGGAACACACGTCACTTCGTGCTGGCTTGTCTTGCTGCAGCGCGTGTGGCAGAAAACCATCGCAACACACATAAGGCGCCGCGTCGGTGCTTGAGCTGGACATGGTCGCAGTAACTGGCTCCGGCGTGACATACATAAGATCGGCGGAACACACGTCACTTCGTGCTGGCTTGTCTTGCTGCAGCGCGTGTGGCAGAAAACCATCGCAACACACATAAGGCGCCGCGTCGGTGCTTGAGCTGGACATGGTCGCAGTAACTGGCTCCGGCGTGACATACATAAGATCGGCGGAACACACGTCACTTCGTGCTGGCTTGTCTTGCTGCAGCGCGTGTGGCAGAAAACCATCGCAACACACATAAGGCACCGCGTCGGTGCTTGAGCTGGACATGGTCGCAGTGCTAGTTTTGTTTGTAGGCTAACTGCCAACACAGAGCTAGTTTTGTTTGTAGGCTAACTGCCAATTTAACTTAATCATTTTCACTTCTACTTAAAAACTTCTTGTAAGCGGTTACCACAGCAATATTTACAGATGCCTCCGAGACAAGAACATGAGAGGCCTAGTATAGTTATAAAACTAATATCAAGTGGCGTTTCCTCAACTGTACTGCAGTATTCCCCAGGTTGATCGTCAACCCATGGGGTTAGTTCTACTTGCGGGCGTGCAAAGAGATGCGCTTTGACGACTGCGTCCAGGCAGGCACTTGGTTAGCTCACTTTGCAAGTGGTTGTGGATGAAGTGGCAGAACTGTAGCATGCGTGGAATACAGAAGATCGGCGGAACACACGTCACTTCGCACTAGCTTGTCTTGCTGCAGCACGTGTGGCAGAAAACCATCGCAACACACATAAGGCGCCGCGTCGGTGCTTGAGCTGGACATGGTCGCAGTAACTGGCTCCGGCGTGACATACATAAGATCGGCGGAACACACGTCACTTCGTGCTGGCTTGTCTTGCTGCAGCGCGTGTGGCAGAAAACCATCGCAACACACATAAGGCACCGCGTTGGTGCTTGAGCTGGACATGGTCGCAGTAACTGGCTCCGGCGTGGCATACATAAGATCGGCGGAACACACGTCACTTCGTGCTGGCTTGTCTTGCTGCAGCACGTGTGGCAGAAAACCATCGCAACACACATAAGGCGCCGCGTCGGTGCTTGAGCTGGACATGGTCGCAGTAACTGGCTCCGGCGTGGAATACAGAAGATCGGCGGAACACACGTCACTTCGCACTAGCTTGTCTTGCTGCAGCACGTGTGGCAGAAAACCATCGCAACACACATAAGGCGCCGCGTCGGTGCTTGAGCTGGACATGGTCGCCGTAACTGGCTCCGGCGTGACATACATAAGATCGGCGGAACACACGTCACTTCGTGCTGGCTTGTCTTGCTGCAGCGCGTGTGGCAGAAAACCATCGCAACACACATAAGGCACCGCGTCGGTGCTTGAGCTGGACATGGTCGCAGTAACTGGCTCCGGCGTGACATACATAAGATCGGCGGAACACACGTCACTTCGTGCTGGCTTGTCTTGCTGCAGCACGTGTGGCAGAAAACCATCGCAACACACATAAGATGCCGCGTCGGTGCTTGAGCTGGACATGGTCGCAGTAACTGGCTCCGGCGTGACATACATAAGATCGGCGGAACACACGTCACTTCGTGCTGGCTTGTCTTGCTGCAGCGCGTGTGGCAGAAAACCATCGCAACACACATAAGGCGCCGCGTCGGTGCTTGAGCTGGACATGGTCGCAGTAACTGGCTCCGGCGTGACATACATAAGATCGGCGGAACACACGTCACTTCGTGCTGGCTTGTCTTGCTGCAGCGCGTGTGGCAGAAAACCATCGCAACACACATAAGGCACCGCGTCGGTGCTTGAGCTGGACATGGTCGCAGTGCTAGTTTTGTTTGTAGGCTAACTGCCAACACAGAGCTAGTTTTGTTTGTAGGCTAACTGCCAATTTAACTTAATCATTTTCACTTCTACTTAAAAACTTCTTGTAAGCGGTTACCACAGCAATATTTACAGATGCCTCCGAGACAAGAACATGAGAGGCCTAGTATAGTTATAAAACTAATATCAAGTGGCGTTTCCTCAACTGTACTGCAGTATTCCCCAGGTTGATCGTCAACCCATGGGGTTAGTTCTACTTGCGGGCGTGCAAAGAGATGCGCTTTGACGACTGCGTCCAGGCAGGCACTTGGTTAGCTCACTTTGCAAGTGGTTGTGGATGAAGTGGCAGAACTGTAGCATGCGTGGAATACAGAAGATCGGCGGAACACACGTCACTTCGCACTAGCTTGTCTTGCTGCAGCACGTGTGGCAGAAAACCATCGCAACACACATAAGGCGCCGCGTCGGTGCTTGAGCTGGACATGGTCGCAGTAACTGGCTCCGGCGTGACATACATAAGATCGGCGGAACACACGTCACTTCGTGCTGGCTTGTCTTGCTGCAGCGCGTGTGGCAGAAAACCATCGCAACACACATAAGGCACCGCGTTGGTGCTTGAGCTGGACATGGTCGCAGTAACTGGCTCCGGCGTGGCATACATAAGATCGGCGGAACACACGTCACTTCGTGCTGGCTTGTCTTGCTGCAGCACGTGTGGCAGAAAACCATCGCAACACACATAAGGCGCCGCGTCGGTGCTTGAGCTGGACATGGTCGCAGTAACTGGCTCCGGCGTGGAATACAGAAGATCGGCGGAACACACGTCACTTCGCACTAGCTTGTCTTGCTGCAGCACGTGTGGCAGAAAACCATCGCAACACACATAAGGCGCCGCGTCGGTGCTTGAGCTGGACATGGTCGCCGTAACTGGCTCCGGCGTGACATACATAAGATCGGCGGAACACACGTCACTTCGTGCTGGCTTGTCTTGCTGCAGCGCGTGTGGCAGAAAACCATCGCAACACACATAAGGCACCGCGTCGGTGCTTGAGCTGGACATGGTCGCAGTAACTGGCTCCGGCGTGACATACATAAGATCGGCGGAACACACGTCACTTCGTGCTGGCTTGTCTTGCTGCAGCACGTGTGGCAGAAAACCATCGCAACACACATAAGATGCCGCGTCGGTGCTTGAGCTGGACATGGTCGCAGTAACTGGCTCCGGCGTGACATACATAAGATCTGCGGAACACACGCACTTCGTGCTGGCTTGTCTTGCTGCAGCACGGGTGGCAGAAAACCATCGCAACACACATAAGGCGCCGCGTCGGTGCTTGAGCTGGGCATGGTCGCAGTAACTGGCTCCGGCGTGACATACATAAGATCGGCGGAACACACGTCACTTCGTGCTGGCTTGTCTTGCTGCAGCGCGTGTGGCAGAAAACCATCGCAACACACATAAGGCACCGCGTCGGTGCTTGAGCTGGACATGGTCGCAGTGCTAGTTTTGTTTGTAGGCTAACTGCCAACACAGAGCTAGTTTTGTTTGTAGGCTAACTGCCAATTTAACTTAATCATTTTCACTTCTACTTAAAAACTTCTTGTAAGCGGTGACCGCAGCAATATTTACAGATGCCTCCGAGACAAGAACATGAGAGGCCTAGTATAGTTATAAAACTAATATCAAGTGGCGTTTCCTCAACTGTACTGCAGTATTCCCCAGGTTGATCGTCAACCCATGGGGTTAGTTCTACTTGCGGGCGTGCAAAGAGATGCGCTTTGACGACTGCGTCCAGGCAGGCACTTGGTTAGCTCACTTTGCAAGTGGTTGTGGATGAAGTGGCAGAACTGTAGCATGCGTGGAATACAGAAGATCGGCGGAACACACGTCACTTCGCACTAGCTTGTCTTGCTGCAGCACGTGTGGCAGAAAACCATCGCAACACACATAAGGCGCCGCGTCGGTGCTTGAGCTGGACATGGTCGCAGTAACTGGCTCCGGCGTGACATACATAAGATCGGCGGAACACACGTCACTTCGTGCTGGCTTGTCTTGCTGCAGCGCGTGTGGCAGAAAACCATCGCAACACACATAAGGCACCGCGTTGGTGCTTGAGCTGGACATGGTCGCAGTAACTGGCTCCGGCGTGGCATACATAAGATCGGCGGAACACACGTCACTTCGTGCTGGCTTGTCTTGCTGCAGCACGTGTGGCAGAAAACCATCGCAACACACATAAGGCGCCGCGTCGGTGCTTGAGCTGGACATGGTCGCAGTAACTGGCTCCGGCGTAGAATACAGAAGATCGGCGGAACACACGTCACTTCGCACTAGCTTGTCTTGCTGCAGCACGTGTGGCAGAAAACCATCGCAACACACATAAGGCGCCGCGTCGGTGCTTGAGCTGGACATGGTCGCAGTAACTGGCTCCGGCGTGACATACATAAGATCGGCGGAACACACGTCACTTCGTGCTGGCTTGTCTTGCTGCAGCGCGTGTGGCAGAAAACCATCGCAACACACATAAGGCACCGCGTCGGTGCTTGAGCTGGACATGGTCGCAGTAACTGGCTCCGGCGTGACATACATAAGATCGGCGGAACACACGTCACTTCGTGCTGGCTTGTCTTGCTGCAGCACGTGTGGCAGAAAACCATCGCAACACACATAAGACGCCGCGTCGGTGCTTGAGCTGGACATGGTCGCAGTAACTGGCTCCGGCGTGACATACATAAGATCTGCGGAACACACGCACTTCGTGCTGGCTTGTCTTGCTGCAGCACGGGTGGCAGAAAACCATCGCAACACACATAAGGCGCCGCGTCGGTGCTTGAGCTGGACATGGTCGCAGTAACTGGCTCCGGCGTGACATACATAAGATCGGCGGAGTAGTAGTAGTAAAAACATTTATTTATTTATTTTTTTCAAAAGGAAGAGTTAGGGAGTAGGGGGATGGGGATAGATAAATGTGGAGCTACAGTGGTCGGTCTTCCCTAGTCCAGGATACCGTTGGCCTCCGCCGCTGCCTTGGCCCTCGTCACCAGCATAAGCTGAGTGCTCGGGTCGGAGTCAGCCAGGAGGGCCTCCCACTGCTCTAGACTAGGGCTATTTACCTTTGGTAGTAAAGGGATTTTTTCGCAGCCCCAGGTGGCGTGGTACGTTGTGGCGTAGCCCCCACACCACACGCACTCTTTCGCGTATCTGTTCGGCCACATTTTGTGATACATGGCTCTGCTTGGGTAGGTGTCTGTTTGTAGTCGTCTGAGCGTGGTGGCCTGCTCTCTGTCGAGGATATCCGCCGGAGCCGAGTACTTCTTGCGCGCTCCCAACAACGCCTTCATTGCCTCCCCGTAAGATTCTGGCGTGCTGAAGGGTTCCACCGGCAAACCCGCCCTCCGGTTCGTGAACCCTCGGACAACGGTGTCTGCCATGAGATTTCCCTCAACCCCAGTGTCAGGGAACACACGTCACTTCGTGCTGGCTTGTCTTGCTGCAGCGCGTGTGGCAGAAAACCATCGCAACACACATAAGGCGCCGCGTCGGTGCTTGAGCTGGACATGGTCGCAGTAACTGGCTCCGGCGTGACATACATAAGATCGGCGGAACACACGTCACTTCGTGCTGGCTTGTCTTGCTGCAGCACGTGTGGCAGAAAACCATCGCAACACACATAAGGCGCCGCGTCGGTGCTTGAGCTGGACATGGTCGCAGTAACTGGCTCCGGCGTGACATACAGAAGATGGGCGGAACACACGTAACACACATTCCGCGGCGGAACACGCGGAACACACATTCACTCTGCAGCGGTGGCAGCATAGAAATTGTATCGCCTGCTGATCCCAGAAATTGTTACAGGTACTACGTCGTCAGCGATAATAGGATCACTGCCCCGTCACTGCAGTATGCCGGTCTGCTACGCCCACTGACAGGCTCCCGGAAACCTCGGGTCGTTACATCACCGAAAGGCAGCTACAAAAGGGACCCACCAACGTCGACTACCCCATTCACTCTGCAGTGGTGGCAGCATAGAAATCGTATCGCCTGCTGATCAAAAAATTGTTACAGGTACTACGTCGTCAACGATAACAGGATCACTGCTCCGTCACCGCAGTATGCCGGTCTGCTACGCCCACAGACAGGCTCCCGGAAACATCGGCTCGTTACATCACCGAAAGGCAGCTACAAAAGGGACCCACCAACGTCGACTACCGCATTCACTCTGCAGCGGTGGCAGCATAGAAATCGTATCGCCTGTTGATCCCAGAAATTGTTACAGGTGAGTTTTCATTTTTCATTCAGTTTTTTAAATGGCTGCCACTGCTGCTGAGTGAAGGGTTTTTTTCGTTTTTTTTTCTGCACGATGGATACTTGTTTCTTATGTAAAGTTTCACTGACTGATTAGGTTTTCCTAACATGTGCAGAATGTAAATCTTGTTACCACTTTGGAACCTGCTCTGGTGTTGCCGAAAATTCCTACAAGAAAATGTTGCAGGCCACGAAGAAAGCTTGGAAATGTCCAACCTGTAAAGCGACAAAAGCTCGTTGCAGCAGCTTAACATCAGAAAACGCTGGGCAACAGTAGACCTTGCTCACGAAATTGCAGATATTCGCCGCATGCTTGCAGAAGTTCTCACAATCAAAGAGAAACTAGAAACACTTGAGACTATGAAAACAACTGTGGATGACATTGAGAAATCCGTAGAATTGATGTCAACAAAATATGATGAAGTCATAGCGCGTATGGAAAAACAAAGTGCAGACATATCCGGTCTTGAAAAGCGTGTGGAAAAGCTCGAGAAAAAGTTAAAAGAAGGAGAAATCTAACAGCTGAAAAGGGAAGTCAACAGCCTTGAACAATATTCAAGGCGACAAAACCTTGAAATCCACGTTTGTAGAAGCATAACAGCGAAAACCTTCTAGAAAAGCTGAACCTTTTGCCTAATGATCTCGACCTTCCGCCGCTTTCCGAGTCCGATGTAGAAGCAATACATACTGAAAATATTGCGCAGAAAAAACAAGGACGGAGCAAAGACAAGACCAGGACGAGCGCTAACTCACAACTGAAGATTTATTCCGAAACACATGCACATATAAACAGGAAAGAAAAAAAAAACTAACCATACCAATCTGACATCAAGAACATCACGTCACCCCCCTGCGTACCCGAGTGATTTGGCCAAAAAACAGAACTCCCTATCATAGAAGCGGACGGAAGTCTGGCTGACGCATGTATCTCCCCTGATACGCATATGAAATGCTTCCATGAGTTCCCGCACAAGTTGGTCTCTATGCCTAAACAGAATTGTTGTTTTATCAAAGAGCGGTTTACACTGCCGCTTCTTATCACCGGCATTACAAGTGCGGCAATGTTTTGGGAGGTTGTCAAGGGAATCTCCCCTGAGTAATCTTCGGTGTTCACCTAATCTTTCGTTGACACATCGCCCTGTTTGTCCGATGTACACCGAACCACAAGATAGCGGCAGCTTATACACAACTCCCCTGGCGCAAGGAACGAACTTGCCCAAATTTCTGCTCTCCTAAGTGTAATTTCTAGTATAACGGGCTCTTTTATCTGTACCTTATTTAACTTTCATGACCCTGCAGTTATTGTTGCAGCCATTTCTGTGTGCGCGTGCAAAGCGAAGATCTTTTCCTGGCACCTTCGTTATGGCCTGTGCCCTAAGGACGTACTCGGGCTCACAGGGTTCTTGGAACCTTCGGCGGGACACCGAAAACGACTATGCCGGATGTTGCGGTCGGAGTGGTGTAGGCAAGCCAGATTTTTTAGGGACCAGTTGCGTGTTATCAGCGGGGGAACAAGAAACGACCAGGCTTTTCGTCATTGGTGCGCCACATCGTCATACATGACTGAGGTGCTGTGGAATTCAGTTCTTCCAACGTTGCCAAGGCCACGAAAGACTTCGAGATCGAATCAGGACGTCGTTACACTGGGACACGTTGAAGTTCCTGCCCAACACCTGTGAATCCTCAGGCTTGGTCCGAAGTTCGGTTTCACGCAGGAACTTAAGCCCGTCGAAAAGGTGTCAACTGCCCGGTCTATTTCGCGGCTTTCGAGCAGTGAAGTCCAGGCAAGATGCGTCGAGGAATACGTCGATGTTGAGGAAAGAACCCATGAGGGGAAAGAAAAATGTGGTAGCACTGCGCGGCTCGTAGATTTCTTGATATCCGCGGAGTTGAGAGTCCTTTGCGCGGACAAGCAAGGAGGGTTTGGGCTGATTCCTGAGGGCTTGTTCGCGGAGAAAGCCCAGACAGCTATCTCAAAAAATTTCAGAGAGGTTGGCTTCAAGGCGAAGAAGGTGAAGGAAGAAGCTGTCGCATTGCTGCTACACCACAACTTAGAGAAATTAGCGAGTGGCGTAAAGAAGGCTCAAGAACTTCACCTAGCCGCTTTTTTCACGGCAAAAACCCACAAGGAAGGCATCCCGTTCCGAACAATTGTTTCCGCGCGGAATACCTGGCAATTACTGATGGCCACTTACCTCCAGAAGCATCTGGCAAGCCTGACTGTGGAGGACCCATTCATCGTTCCAAATTCTGAGGCAGTGGTGAGTCTTCTGAGCAACAGTAACCCAGGACAGTGTATCGCCTTCAGTGTGGACATTGAGGACTTGTACTTGTAGTAATAAGACTAATGAAGAAAATTAACAACCTACAACTGCATCGCGATATCATCCGTTGGATCGGAGAATTCCTAAGTAATCGCTCCCAAAGCGTCAAAATTAAAGAGCATTCATCGAGCAGTTCACGAGTCATATCGGGAGTCCCACAGGGATCCGTTTTAGGGCCATTACTATTTTTAATTTACATTAATGACATAGCATCTAACATATCATCTAACGTGCGACTGTTCGCTGACGACTGCGTGATCTATAGAAGGATAGTCACCCCCCTTGATGCAGTTATTCTACAGACCGACTTAGTGCGCCTAAATGAATGGTGCCAGCTATGGCAGATGGAAATTAATGTCAAAAAAACAAAGTTGATGACCTTTTCCACGCGCACTAATATACCTTCTAATGTCTACACAATTAATGAGAATACGGTTGAAAGAACGGATTGTTTTAAGTACCTAGGTGTTTATCTCAGTGCTGATTTAAGCTGGAACACCCACATAAATAACATCACAAACAAAGCATTTAAGAAACTGGGACTCATCAAACGTCGTCTATATCTTGCCAACCCCGAGACAAAGCTTCGCGCGTATACTACACTCATAAGGTCAGCTTTAGAATACGCATCTTTAATATGGAGTCCAAGTACCGTTTCATTAGCTAACCGTCTTGAGTCTGTGCAAAATAAAGCTGTCAGGTTCATCCTTTCTTCATACTCACCGTATGAAAGTGTGTCATTATTGAAGCAAACTATCAGTATTCCCGACCTTATCACTCGACGCAAGTTCTCTCGTTTATCGTTTTTTCATTCCTTGTACTACGATGGCTCCCCGTTCACAGCTGATCGCATCGCCCCTGCCCATCATGTTTCATCCCGGTCTGATCATTCCCACAAAGTGCAACCCATCTTCGCACGAACACTGAAATATCAAACATCACCCTTACTATTATTCATCGCAGAGTAAAACTCGTTACCGGCTGACATAGTTTCTGAAACTGAGTTATCACATTTCCAAAGAAAACTTTCATCGCACCTTGGCCTACAAAATTCACCGTGATATTTTCAGTATTGTCGAAGCATTGTCTTATACGCTCAACCTATGCATATTTCAGCGACTGCAGTGATGTGTACTTGCAATTTGTATATAGTTATTCTTTGTATTTGTTAACTACTGTGTGCCAATAACCTGTATTGTGTTGCTTTCATGCCCTCGCCCCCCTATGTAATGCCCACTTGGGCCTTTAGGGTATTTAAATAAATAAATAAAAATAAATTGTAGTGAATTACAATTAACGCGCCTTAACTATTATGAATGCGCCTCAGGTTGCCTCGATGGCAGACGAAGAAGTTGACGACGAAGTGTGCCGGCGCGCGCGGCTCCAGCTCTCTGGCTGTGTAGACTGACTGTGATTTTGCTGCCGTCCGCTCAGCTGTTTGGCGAACTGTATAGCTGAGGTCACTAGTACGCGAACCCCCTTTCATTTGGTGGAGGTTGCGGTCGTCTGACGCCCTGGACCTTCGCAGCCGTCTTCTCCCGCCGCTCACAATGCCTAAGGACTCCGTGCCCAGTCCTGCACCACCCACCCCGACCGTTCTGTGCGCTGGAGCGCTGCGGCAGCGTGATCCCGCTTTCTTCAGTGGCACCGGCGACGATGACGTCGAGGATTGGCTGGCATCGTACGAACGGGTGAGCACCCATAACAAGTGGGACGATGCACTCAAACTTAACAACGTCATCTTCTACCTTTCGGACGTTGCGAACCTATGGTTCAGAAACCACGAATCCGACATCCCCACGTGGTCAGCTTTCAAGTCCAATTTTTCTGATGTATTTGGCAGGCCTGCGGTGCGCAAGCTGCGCGCGGAACAACGCCTGCGGAGTCGGGCGCAGCTGCCTGGTGAAAATTTCACCAGCTACATAGAGGACGTTGTGAACCTGTGCACACGAGTTGATGCCTCTATGTCTGAGCGCGCCAAGATTGAGAACATCTTGAAAGGAATCGACGACGATGCGTTCCAGATGCTTCTGGCACGCAATCCCACCACAGTCGCCGAAGTCATTACTCATTGCCAGAACTTTGACGAACTTCGGAAGCGACGCATCCTCACCCGTTCTCCGCTCTCGCAGCAGGAATCGCTTGCTTCCCTCACATCTGACACCGACCCGGCGCAACTGTCACCGCAGATAAAGCAGTTTGTTCGGGAGGAAGTCGCGCGTCAGCTCTTGTTGATGCCCTCCAGTCACGACGCTGCGACTCCTCTGGTGGCGCCATTGCAGGAGGTCATCCGCCATGAAGTTGCCGAGGCTATTCCTACTGCACATCCAGTCCCTTCGGTTGCTCCCTTAACCTACGCCGAGGCTCAGTATCCCCAACCATCTCCTATACCCGCCCGGATGACCTACGCAGAAGCGGCGGCGCGCTCCGTGCCCCTGACTGTTCCACCTCGTCAGCCCGTCCTGCGCCCCGCCCCGTCTCTACGACCAGCCCCGGTTTCTTCGCCGTCTCCGCAGCGGCTTTACAACCCTTGGCGCACATCGGATAACCGACCCATCTGTTACTCCTGTGGGTACGCGGGACATGTCGCCCGCCACTGTCGCCGTCGCATGGTGGCATCGCCGACCATCTCAACCCCTGTGCATCCATCCCAGATGTTTTATTCGGCTTCTCCATCCTCGCCGCTAGACGCGTACGCCCCCGACCGTCGTGCTTACGAGACCCGACGTTCTCCATCACCGCGCCGTCGCTCACTGTCACCAATGCGCTGTCGCCCTCCCTCCGCTGAAGAGGGAAACTAAGATCCGCAGTTCCGGAGGCAAGAACTGCGCGCTGTTCGAAAAGCTCAAGGCCTCCGTTTTCCCCACGCAACGTTCTTCAGGTCATCGTGGACGGACTGCCGGTACATGCGCTTATCGACACGGGTGCCTCAGTATCAGTGATTCACGAAAAACTCTGCCGCCGCTTGCGCAAAGTCACGACGCCATTTACGGGTCTCTCGCTCCGCACCGCTAGTGAACAATGCATTCCCCTCTCGCCTCGTGCACAGCGCGAGTCATCATTGAAGATATATTGTATTCAGTCGAATTGTTGGTGCTGTCCTCATGCTCACATGACATAATTCTCGGGTGGGACTTTCTGTCACACAACAACGCCGTCATCGATTGCGCCCGCGCTGAAGTTGAATTTTCCCCTTTGTTTGACGAGCTTACTACTGAAACCTCTGCCCCCTTGCCACTCAAGGTCACTATCGCTGAAGATGTTGAAGTAGCGCCGGGAGCATCTGCCCTTGTTTCCCTGTCGTGCCGTGCCGCGTCGGATGACACCGTTTTATTTACGCCGTCTGCTTCCTTTGTACGCCGGAAGAACCTGCCGCTACCTTCTGCTGTCCTCGATGTTCGGCGGGGTGTCACGAAGATGCTGCTCTACAATCCATCCTCGTGTGCCCTTACCCTGCTACCTGGTGAGTCCCCTGGCTGCATTCAACCTGTCTGCCTTCTCTCTGCCCTTAATGTCCACGAGGCAGCCAGCGGTCCCTCTCTAAACGCCATGCATTCCGCGCTCGCTACTGAACCTGAGCCTGACGAACTTTTCCGCGCCGCCATCGACGATACTCTTCCGTCCACCTACCGTCAGCAGCTTTCAGCCCTTCTCCACACTTTCCGCTTCGCTTTCGATGCAGCCCATCAGCCTTTAGGCCGTACATCAACCGTGGCTCATCGCATTGAGACCGGCTCCCACCCGCCTTTTCGGCAGCGCCCCTATCGCGTGTCTGCGGCTGAGCGTCAAGTGATAAGTGAGCACGTTGAAGACATGCTGCACCGTGGCGTCATCCGTCCCTCTCACAGCCCTTGGTCTTCTCCGGTGGTGCTGGTCAAGAAGAAAGACGGTTCTATCAGATTTTGTGTCGATTACCGGCGACTGAACAAAATTACCCACAAAGACAATTATCCGCTTCCCCGCATCGATGACGCTCTTGACTGTCTCCAAGGCGCCGAATACTTCTCCTCTCTTGACTTGCGTTCGGGCTACTGGCAGGTCCCGATGGCTGCCGCTGACCGTGAGAAGACCGCATTCGTTACCCCCGACGGCCTTTACGAGTTCACCGTTATGCCATTCGGCCTGTGCAACGCGCCAGCTACATTCGAAAGAATGATGGATAACGTCTTACGGAAGCTGAAGTGGCATACGTGCCTCTGTTACTTGGACGATATCGTTGTCTTTTCGGTAGATTTTTCCACTCACCTCACGCGCCTGCACCAGGTTCTGACTTGCCTCACCGACGCCGGCCTACAGCTTAATCTGAAGAAGTGCCACTTCGGCGCCCGGCAGCTAACCATCTTGGGTCACATTGTATCTAAGGAAGGCGTTCTCCCCGACCCGGCCAAACTTCGCGCTGTTGCGGAGTTTCCCAAGCCGACAACAATGAAGCAGCTTCGGAGCTTTATCGGTCTGTGCTCCTATTTTCGGCGCTTCGTCCGCAATTTTGCGTCGATCATTGCGCCACTCACGAAACTGCTTGGAACAGACAACCACCTGTCCGCTTGGTCCCCCGAATGCGAAGACGCGTTCACCACACTGCGCCGTCTTCTTACCTCGCCGCCCATACTTCGCCACTACGATCCGAGAGCCCCTACCGAGGTGCATACTGACGCAAGTGGCGTCGGCCTCGTGGCTGTCCTGACTCAGCGGAAAGATGGTTATGAGGAATACGTCGTGGCGTATGCGAGTCGGGTGCTCAGCAAGGCTGAATGCAACTATTCCGTCACGGAGAAGGAATGTTTAGCGATCGTCTGGGCACTCATGAAATTTCGACCCTATCTGTACGGCCGCCAGTTTGATGTCGTCACGGACCATCACGCGCTTTGCTGGTTGTCGTCTCTTAAAGACCCGGCCGGCCGCCTCGCCAGGTGGGCTCTCCGCCTTCAGGAGTTCGACATCCGCGTTGTATATCGCTCTGGCCGTAGGCACATGGACGCCGACGCTCTATCTCGATCTCCTCTGCCCACCGCCGCTGCATGCTCATCCGTGCCTGAACCCGTCCTCTCGCCTCTTACCGCCTCTGATATGCTTGCGGAACAGCGCAAAGACCCGTGGCTTGCGTCGATCATCGACGTCGTGACCAACGCTCACACTGCTGTGCCTTCGCGCACTCTACGCCGCCAGGCACCACATTTTGCGTTCCGTGATGGCCTGCTCTACCGCCGTAACTACACGCAAGATGGTCGACGGTGGCTCCTCGCGATACCTCGCCATTTACGTTCTGAGATCTGTGCCTCGTTTCACGCTGACCCACAATGTGCCCACGCCGGTGTGTTGAAGACGTTTCAAAGAATATCTCAGCGTTATTATTGGCGGGGCATGTACGGGTACATTCGCCAATACGTCCGCTCCTGCATCGCCTGTCAGCGACGCAAGTCTCCCGCGCCACGTACGAGCGGCCCCTTGCAGCCATTGCCGTGCCCGGCTCGCCCATTCGATCGTGTTGGCGTCGACCTCTACGGCCCGCTGCCCTACACGTTATCTGGGAACCGCTGGATAATTGTTGGCGTCGACCACCTAACCCGATATGCAGAGACCGCCGCACTACCCGCTGCCACTGCTCGTGACGTTGCCCACTTCCTGCTGCACAATTTTGTTCTCCGCCATGGTGCGCCGCGCGAGTTGCTCAGTGATCGAGGCCGTGTCTTTCTTTCGGACGCGGTGGAAGCCCTCCTCAGAGAGTGTCGCATCATTCATCGGACCACCACTGCATACCACCCTCAAACTAACGGGCTGACTGAGCGCTTTAATCGCACTCTCGGCGATATGCTCACCATGTACGTCTCGTCAGATCAGTCTAACTGGGACTCTGTGCTGCCTTTTGTGACGTACGCATACAATACCGCCACCCAGTCAACCACCGGATTTTCCCCTTTCTACCTGTTGTATGGCCGTGAGCCGTCCTCCACAATGGACACGGTTTTGCCGTACACTCCGGACGCCTCCGAATGCACGCCCCTTTCCGAACTCGCCAAGCACGCCGAGGAATGTCGCCAACTGGCCCGTTCTTTCACCTCGGACTCCCAAGGTCGCCGAAAGCATGAACACGATGCCCATCAAACCGCGCACGCTTTCTCTCCAGGTTCATTAGTTTGGCTTTGGGTCCCCTCCACTACACCAGGACAGTCTTCGAAATTTCGCAGAGAACATCATGGCCCTTACCGCGTCGTCGAATCAACATCCCCTGTTAATTATATTGTAGAGCCGCTTACACCCTCTTCGGACTTGCGTCGTCGCGGCCGTGAGCTTGTCCATGTCAGTCGCCTCAAGACTTATTACGACCCCCTCCTCTTGCCAGCACCATAGGTCGCCAGGATGGCTCCTCTTCCATCCCGGGGCCATTGTAGTGAATTACAATTAACGCGCCTTAACTATTATGAATGCGCCTCAGGTTGCCTCGATGGCAGACGAAGAAGTTGACGACGAAGTGTGCCGGCGCGCGCGGCTCCAGCTCTCTGGCTGTGTAGACTGACTGTGATTTTGCTGCCGTCCGCTCAGCTGTTTGGCGAACTGTATAGCTGAGGTCACTAGTACGCGAACCCCCTTTCAAAATAAATACTCTATGCCTAACAATGAGGTAATGGAAAGCGTCCAGGAATGAATTTTGGAGCACAACGACGAGGCTGCTTTTGTGTAGAGAAGTGGTGTATCTGTTCGGTCTTTTTTAGAAATACTAACGTTTTATCTCAAGTCCACGGTCATAGGGTGGAACGGGAAATTTTTCGTACAGCGAACTGGTGTTTGTATCGGGTCACGCGTAGCCCCCATCCTTAGCAACATTTTTCTGGCGAAGGTAGATCGATCCATTGAACAGAAATCAGATGGCCTAGTGTTGAAAATATGTAGGTATGTTGATTATTATTTAGTGTTTTCTTCTGAACCTAACCTGCAACGCAATGTTGTCAACGTGCTCAAATTGTTCAAAGAGTGTGGCCCCGGTCTCAACTTCACAGTAGAGGTAACAAGAGACGGAATGCTCCAGTTCCTAGACCTGTCATTGCATTTTCGCCCCAAACACGTTTGCTGGGCATACCATCCCAGGGCCAATAAATCATTGCTTGATTACTCATCTGGCCATTCCAAAGTCATAAAGAATGGGATAGTCACTTCATGTCTTAAGGCGGCCGTCTTTAAGTCGTGCCCACATGTCATGAATGAAAGTGTTGCGTCTCAATTGGAAAGGCTGAAACAGAGTGGATACCCCCGCAAACAATCTTGGAAGCCTGCGGGGGGTTGTCAAGGTGGATCAAGGCAGGTTCGAGGCCCAAACTCCGGGAAACAGACCGGCGAAGGGTCGCCGTTATACCATACGTACACAGGTTGGCGCATGGGCTGAAGAACGTAGCCGGACGCTACAACGTCCCTGTTGTGTTTTCCGCCCCTAGAAAGTTGGCTTCAATCTGTTCCCAGGTGAGCAGCCGGAAGGAAAGAGGCGGCAGTAGGAAAGGGAGAAAAAATGAGTGCAGTATCAAGCACACAGCCCAGTTCGTTCCTTGCGCCAGGGGAGTTGTGTATAAGCTGCCGCTATCTTGTGGTTCGGTGTACATCGGCCAAACAGGGCGATGTGTCAACGAAAGATTAGGTGAACACCGATGATTACTCAGGGGAGATTCCCTTGACAACCTCCCGAAACATTGCCGCACTTGTAATGCCGGTGATAAGAAGCGGCAGTGTAAACCGCTCTTTGATAAAGCAACAATTCTGTTTAGGCATAGAGACCAACTTGTGCGGGAACTCATGGAAGCATTTCATATGCGTATCAGCGGAGATACATGCGCCAGCAGACTTCCGTCCGCTTCTCTGATAGGGAGTTCTGTTTTTTGGCCAAATCACTCGGGTACGCAGGGGGGTGACGTGATGTTCTTGATGTCAGACTGATATGATTAGTTTTTGATTTTTTTTTCCTGTTTATATGTGCATGTGTTTCGGAATAAATCTTCAGTTGTGAGTTAGCGCTCGTCCTGGTCTTGTTCTTTGCTTCGTCCTCGTTTTTTTCTGTGCAATTTTTTTTTAGTATGCATATCAACGAACTTGCCCAACTTTCTGCTCTCCTAAGAAGCAATACACCGCCTTCCTACAAGAAAGGATGAAATAATGTTGACAAGGTAGCTCCAGTGCTTGTACGCTTTGCTTCACGCGTTGTCAGGGACAAATGGCTTGCGGCGCGCCGCGGTGGCTCAGTGGCTATGGTGCTCGGCTGCTGGCCCGAAAGACGCGGGTTCGATCCCGGCCGCGGCGGCTGAATTTGTTTGGAGGAGAAATTCGAGGCCCGTGTACTGTGCGATGTCAGTGCACGTTAAAGATCCCCTGGTGGTCGAAATTTCCGGAGCCCTCCACTACGGCGTCTCTCATAGCCTTAGTCGCTTTGCGACGTTAAACCCCATAAAACAAACAATTGGCTTGCAAAAAAGAAAACTAAGGGATGCAGATTGGAAAGTCTTTTTTAATGGAAACTTGACAGCCCATAACCAAAAGCTACTGTGGCTCATGAAAACTAAAGCTGCTGAAAAGGAATACAAGTTTGCCTGGGCGAAAAATGGAAAAATGTTCGTGCGGCGCAACGCACGCGATAAGATTATCAACATTGCAACGATTGAAGACTTGGAACTGATACGATAACCCATGAACAAAATGCACTTTAACAGATGGCCATTTAGAAATCATGGCTTGCTTTCCAGATCTGGATCATCCTCCAACTGTAGGCTATCACGGCACAGATTCTTTCAGGCGTTGCAAAGCTGAGAATAGCTCTAGTTTTTCCTTGTTTCATTTAAACGCTCAAAGTCTAAGAAATAAGAAAGAACCTGTTGATTTACGTTTAGAAACTTTTCGTCATGAATTTGATCTCTTGGCATTTAGCGAAACCTGGTTCTCAAATGAACAGGACGTCATTAATTCTGAATTCTGAATCTACATCAGTATTTCGAACAAAGAAACGTGGCGGAGGCGTTACGATATACATAAAAAACAATCTTAACTTTAATGTTATCACAGAATATACTGCTATAAATTCTAGTTATGAAACGATCATGATAGGATGTGTCAACACAATTTTTGTTATTATGTACCGGCCTCCTAATGGAACCGTAGGTGTGTTTTTGGATTTTCTTGAAAATGTACTAGAATACTGTGCAGACATTGGCAAGCATGTTGTTTTGTGTGGAGACTTAAATATTGATTTTGCCTCCCCTCAGCCTAACAAACAAAAGCTTGAAGATATCCTCTTTTGCTTCGGATGTGGAAACCTGATTCATGTACCGACTAGAGTAACAGAAATATCTGCGTCCTCACTGGACCTGTGTTTTACAAATTATGGTATGAATGACCTAGAAGCTGGAGTGTTCTCATATGAAATAAGTTATCACCTACCAATATTTTTTTATTTCTGAAGCACATTAAAACTAGGGAACCTCAAAATAACACCTCTAAGACCATAAAATATAGGAATGTTTGTGCAGAAAACGTAACACTGTTTCAGAACTTACTAGCAGAAACAAGCTGGGAACAAGTATATTCTTCGGCCGATCCTGTTCTAGCTTATGATATCTTTGTCAGCGAAGTTAAAAAGCAATACGAACTTGCATTTCCTGTCGATGAATTTCGAAAAACAAAAAAGGCAAGGAAACCCTGGATAAACGCTGCCCTTGTTAGAAGAATAAAGAAACGTGACAAGATGTTCGCACTATTTATCAAAACCAGGGATCCAAATAATCCTAGTCAGTTCAAAAAATTCAGAAATAAACTTAATTCTGATATCAAACGTTCGCGAGCCATGTATTACGAAAACAAGGTCACTGAGATTTATAACAATCCCAAAATGTTTGGACCACCGTAAATAATTTGATGTCTAAGGGTGAGAGAAGAGACCTTACCGAATTGACAATTGAAGGTGTGCCTTACACAGGGACCCCGCTGGCAAACATACTTAATGATCATTTTTTAGCTGCTGGGGCTCCGAATCCCAACATAGACAATAATATTCAGCAGAAAACACACATGAGATCAATATTCAGGGACTCGATTTTCCTGGTTCCTATAATTTCAGAAGAAATTTGTGCCATTATACGACAGCTAAATAATAGTAAATCTTCTGGAATAGATGATCTCAGGGTCCAACCCATAAAATCAGCATATCACCAGTCCGCTTTCTCACATATGTAATTTAATCCTTTCTACTGGGGTGTTCCCTCATGAGCTAAAGATTGCGAAAGTGTAAGCAATTTTTAAAGGGGGAAACGAAAACGACTTAAACAATTACCGACCAATATCGGTTTTGCCAGTCTTTTCAAAAATTATGGAGCAGGTTATTTACATTCGCTTATTAAATTTTTGTAAACAAGAAGGTATAATTGCAGAACAACAATATGGCTTTCAGAAAGACAAGTCCACTGAAAAAGCATTACTTAAAACTAAAGATAAAATAATAAGCAACTTTGAGCAAAAATATCATACAATAGGACTTTTCCTTGACTTCAAGAAAGCGTTTGATTCCATCAACCACAATATATTGTTGCAAAAGTTATACAACTATGGAATTAGAGGAATCGCATTTGACTTAATAAAAAGTTACTTGGATAGTCAACAACAATACGTGCAGATGAACCAAGTAAAATCAGGTCTAGGAACAATAAAATACGGGGTCCCACAAGGCTCCATCTTAGGGCCCTTACTGTTTTTGTTTTATATTAATGACATTATCGATATTCCACTTACGCCAGACATAATCCTGTATGCAGACGATACAATTGTATTTTTTTCCGGAACAGACTTAGAAATGCTTGAAAGGCAAACAAACAGCTGGCTAAGCAACCTATCACAATGGCTTAACATTAATCAATTAGCCTTGAACCCTAATAAAACAAAATACATTATTTTCCGTCCCAGAAATAAAGCCATCAGTAGAGAACCTATTATACAATTTCGTGGGGAACACCTAGAACGAGTAAACTCTCACAAATTTCTGGGGGTTATTTTTCAAGAAAATTTGAGCTGGTCTTTGCACATAGAAAAAATACGAAAAGATATTTCCAGATAAATCGGAATTATCTTCAAACTAAAGAACTTACTACCAATGTGGTTAAAAAAGCAGTTATTATAGTCTAGTTTTTTCTCGTTTGCAATATTGTATTCTTGTATGGGGAACTACGACAAAAGCAAACATGGAAAACCTGCTTATACTACAAAAACGAGTCATACGATTAATAGAAAACTCTCCATATAGAGTCCCCTCAGCCCCACTTTTCAAAAAACATCAGATATAAACTATCACGAATATCATGAACAAAAGAGTAGCTTTTCCAAGACCAAGAGGTTTGGATAGTGACTCATGAAGAACTGCATTGTTCGCTGCCCGCTGCAGGACTACAATAACTCTTAGGCCCTTTCTGTGCAAAATTTCAAGACGATCAAGCTGTGACACCAAGGGAAAATTAAAGGCAGTTGTTACATTATGCGGCTAATAACCCGTACTTCGCGAAGTCTGACCGTCAAGGAAGGTTGTTTTCCCCATTGCGCACTTGCAATTCTAAGGATCACATTGAGACGCGAAGATAGTGGCGAAACAGTCGAGTCCACAGCTCGTTGCCACTGTAGACGGGAGCGAAGAGTGACGCCCAAAAAGCGCATGTGACAACCCACGAACGCAAAAGTGACAGAGGTCTATCTACAACCACGCATAACGTCTACCTATATCTGGAAACAGGACGAAACTGGATTTATCTACTAATAGAGACAATCCCGAACCTTGAAGGCGTGGTAGCGCTTGTGCTGGTAGCCGATAAACCAAAGACAAATGTCATCTGCATACATGTACATACACACATCCCTGCAATTGTTCTCCCCTGAATCGGGGAGGCCAGCCATTACAATGTTAGCAAGCGTGGGGGAAAGAACACTTCCCTGAGGCACACCTCGCGATACAGCCCTTCGGGTGCTTATGGTACTCTTTACCCGCGTCCGAAATGTATTTATTTTATTTATTTATTTCATAATACTGCAGGCCAATAGATTGGCCCATGCAGGAGGGGCCATACAAGGCATTGAAAATTACAAATACAAAGAAAATACATGGGGCTACAAACAATGAGCAGAACAACAAAATACAACGCTCATTCACTCGAGAAAATGCTTCTCAAGAGCTTTACTAAAATTTGAGGACTGGAAAATGGCCTCGGGAAGAGAGTTCCAGTCGGAAACAGTCCGCGGAAAAAAACTGTGCTTGAATGAGTCAGTCTTTGCAAAAATGGGTTCCAGCAAATGAATTCGTGAATGGTGCGTTCGGCACGGCAATTGTTTGAGAATTACAGGGCGGGGTATGTTTAGTTTATGTGTTAAAAGGTTATGCATAAACAACAGACGGGAAATTTTTCTGCGTACTTCAAGTAATGGAATATGGTAGGTTTTCATTAGTGATGTAGGTGAGTCTAACCTCCTGTATTTTTTTATAAATAAACCTAACCTCTTTCCTTTGCACCATCTCTAACTTGTATATGTCTTTCTTTATGAATGGATCTCATAATACCGAAGCGTACTCTAATTTGGACCTAATGAATGTTGAGTATGCAAGGAGTTTAACTTTACTTGGGGCATTTTTAAGCTTCCGCCTTAAGTAGCAAAGCTTGGAAAAGGACGAGGAGCAAATGTCTGCAATGTGTGAAGTCAATGTTAAGTCATGAGTTAACGTTACTCCTAAATATTTATATTGTGTAACCTCGTGGATTACATGATTTTGCAGGGTGTCAGAGAAAGAACTAAAATGTTTTTTGCGCGAAATGCGTAAGCGAACAGTTTTATCAAGGTTTAGTTGCATATCCCATTTTACGCACCCCTGATGAACAGCTAGAAGCGCATTTTGCAACATGTAGTGATCGTTCTGGTTATTTATGGTCTTAAAATGTATGCAATTATCTGCCAAAAGCTTTAAAGAGACATTTCCGGGGATGGAAGCAGACAGATCGTTTACATAGATTAGGAAAAGCAGTGGCCCTAAGACGCTGCCTTGAGGTACACCTGAAGTAATTTGAAGATCGTTAGATCTGGAGCCATTAACGTCTACGTGTTGTTTTCTATGTTTAAGATAAGCATGAATCCAGTTGACAAGATAGGTAGGGACGCCAATACTATCTAATTTAGAAATGAGTTTGCCATGAGAAACAGTGTCAAAAGCTTTGCGGAAGTCTAAAAAAAGAACATCAACCTGCCCGGATTTATCAAGAACAACTTGGAATTCATTAACCGTAGAAACCAACTGCGTCACGGGGGACATACTCTTTCTGAAGCCGTGTTGCAAAGGGGATATAATGTTATTTTCAGCTAGCAACGAATTAAGGTAGCCAGAGACTATGTGTTCTATTAACTTACAGCAAGAAGAAGTAATGGAAATTAGTCTGTAGTTAGAAATACTTAGCTTATCTCCTCTTTTATGGATTGGTACAACGCGGGCCATTTTCCAGTCCTCCGGCACATCACCAGAAATTAAAGAGACTTGAAATATCTGTGTTAAAAACTCGGATAATTGTGTTGCAAAACGTTTAAGAAAAGCATTTGCAAGCCCATCAGGACCAGAACATTTCTTATCATCAAGTTTACGCAGCATCGACAGAACACCATTCACAGATATAGCCGGTACGTTACCAAGATCTTCACCTCGAATTCTAGCTGTGGTTGCCCTCTCCGTCAGTAATACGCTTTGAAAGTAAGTGTTAAAACCTTCTGCAATCACTGTGCAGTCGGTCACAATGTCGTCATTAATTCGAACCTTACTCAACTGCTCATTCTTTCGACGTTAAAAATTCCAAAACTTTTGGGGATTGCTTCTGAGGAATTCGGGGAGCGTCATGTTAAAATATTGAAACTTTGCTGATTTTAACTTTAAGGCAAGTTTCTGTTTGAGCAGTGGGAACTGTTGTAATGAAGATATCTTTTTTTTCCTAAGTCGCTTCACTTTGCGTTTCAGTTGAAGAATTTCTCGACTTATCCAAGGATTGCGACGGTTGATATGAACTTTTCTAAGTGGAATAAAATGTTCGGTACAGTACTGCACTGCATTCTTGAAGTGATGCCACAATCTATGAACGTCATTCCCGGAAGAGCTGCTTAACAGCGACTGTAAGGCGTCCATGACTGCATTATCATCAGCACGAACGAAGTCCTTTATCATTTTAGCTGGACGCACCCCCGAAGCACCAGGCGAAGCACAACAAAAGTATAAAAGACAATGATCTGATATTCCCGGTTCAACGTCAAGCACTCCATCAAAAAAGGTTTGGCTCACAAAGAATAGGTCTAGCACAGATGACTGTCTGGTGTATTCACGAACACCTTGCTTAAGGTTTAAAGAAAACATCAGATCTAAAACAATATCACATGAGGCACATAGGCCATACGACGGTTTGTCCCAGTCGATGGCAGGAAGATTGAAGTCACCGGTAAGGATTAGATTCCGATTCTGGTAATGTATTAAATGATCGAAAAGACTAGACATAAAAGAATCCGTTGCATCAGGTGGACGATACACAGCGCAAAGGTAAAAGGTGAAGCCATGCGTTACTAGGCGCAAAAACAAGCTTTCATGCTGATCAATTTGGTCAAGCAACGTTACGTTCACTTCACGCCTAGCAATCACAGCAACCCCTCCACCACGTGAACCGCGATCACGTCTGTAAATTACGTAGCCCGGTGGAAAAATATCTTCATCAAAAATACCACTGTGTAACCATGTCTCGCTTATCACCAGTACATGGGAATCATAAGAGAAGAGCACTACCTCAAGGCTGTCTGTTTTATTAACAATGTTTCTTGCATTCAAAGATATCACACGTAGTTGGCGAATTTCAGGTGGTGGTTTCGTCCGACTGCCAAAAGAACTGCAAACGATATTCTCTGCAGATTGCGGTATCTGTTTAATTTGATGATCAGTGAAAAGGGCGTTGAAAGAAGACCGAATTGAACTTGTGGCCTGTCAAGTAGAAGAAGCGGGAGCACATTTCCTTCGCGGACTCCCGGCATTTTTCACTGATTCAGAGGAAGTTGCGTCATTACTGGGAGCGTTTTGAGCGATATCACCTGAAACTGCACCACTTTATACCTTTGGTTCTTCTTTTCGTCCCACGCGTACACCTCTTTATTGAACACTGACTGTGTTCAATATCACAGACAAAGGAGTGAATTAATCTTAGCAGAAGGCCCCCTACACCTATGTCTTGCAAACTATTCATTATTGAGCTCTGAATTACGCTATCATAAGCCTTTGCGACGTCTAGAAAAATGGCTAATGTGGAACGGCGAAAAGCACTCTGATGTTCAATATAGCTTGCGAAGTCCAAGACGTAATATTGCGCACTTAAACCTCGGCGCAAACCAGTCATGCATTTGTTAGTGCCTTGCTGTCCTCGAGCCACCACGTTAACCGTTCACTTGTAAGCTTCTCCATCAGCTTAGCCACACAGGATATGAGCGCCACAAAGCATACTAAGCCAGGCCCGTCTATCCCCTTATAAAAATGGTCTATAGGCAGTCTATAGACTTTTTACTGGCTCTATTGACTTCCTATAGATATTGCTTTTTGTCTTTTCATAGTCTATAGACTGTCTATATACAAAAGTCTATTAGGAGTGGAGTGCATATTGCAACCGCGCTAAAACGACGCAGGACAAGAAAGGAAAGCACAGGACAAGACGCGGAACTTCAACTAAAGTTTACTACGGGAAAACCACATTTATACAGGAAACGTAATCACACTAGATAAACAGCCGAAACCATCAAATAACACAGGCACGAGGGCGCGCGTGGCACAAGTTCACATCTAGGTAGTTTAACTCTTTCTTAGATAAAGATACTGAAGTGGAGCTGATGCACCGGTCATTTTCTTTTTTTATGCAGTAGGCTTCAAAGATTTCCCTGCTAAGCTGGGTCGTCAATTTTTTTAAGACAATTGTGTCGCGGAACCTGGGTGTGCAATTATTACAATGGCGACAATGTTTTGCCAGTTCCCCGCCTCCCGCCAATGATTCAACAGCGGCGCGATGCTCCTGAAGTCTGACATTCAGGCATCGTCCAGTTTGCCCAATGTAGCAATTCCCACATGAGAGGGGTATTTTGTACACCACCCCCGTTTTGCAGGGAACGAACCTGTCTACGTGCTTAGTGCGGCACTCGTTCTTTTTTGCCCTTCCCTGCACCATATTGCACATGCCCGAAAGCTTTTTGGGCGCCGTGAATACCACCGGGACATCGCATTTCATGGCCACTTTTTTGAGGCGATGGGAGATCTGGTGGAAGTATGGCATTGCCACGGGTCTCCGGCGTTGCGGTTCTTCACTTAGGCTGTGCTTCGGTGGGCAACGGGCTTCCTTGGCAAGGGCTTCTATCACCGAGGTGACCATCTCTTGAGGAAAACCAGCACTACTCAGACGTTGTAATTGATATCGCACGCTATCCTGCATTTCATGTGGGCAAGACTTATCAAGAGCAGCGCGCAGGCAGTTTTTTGCTATTCCCCTTTTAATAAGCTTTGAATGCGCTGACTGGTGGTTTAAAATACCTATTTTTGAGCGAGGCTGGTACCTCCAACACACCTGGGTTCCACTAGCACTCGTGACAATACATATGTCCAAAAACTGCAAGCATCCCTGCGATGGCAACTCATGGGTGAATTTCAATCCAAAGGCACACTCACTGAAGATTTTAAGGATTCCGTTCACTAATGTAATGGCCCCTTCTGGAGACACCCCTTTTAAGAAAATAGCATAATCGTCAACATATCTAAAAATCTTAGCCGAGTGGGCTGTGTCGAGGCTGGCAGCGATTCGCTTGTCACAATATGATAAAAAGATGTCACTTAACAATGGGGCAATACATGAACCAATGCACACACCATGCTTCTGAATGAAATTCTTCCCCTCAAAATTAACTATAGTCGCAGAAAGATAAAAACGGAGCATTTCTACAAAGTCGTCCACACTCATGCCACATGCGTTCTGAAAGGCCACAGAGCCGTAGTCATCTATGGTATCCTTAAGAGCACAAAGCAGTTTGTCTTGTGGTATGGAATAAAAAAGGTCAACGACGTCAAAAAAGGTCAAACGACGACTATTAGGAGTGTATGGCCATAAATCTATAGATTGTCTATAGACTGTCTAGGCATTTGTATTGCCTATAGACTGTTCTCTAGGATTTGTCTATAGACAGTTTATAGACTTTATAGACAGTAGTCTATATACACTCTGTAGACTGTCTAAAACTTTTTTTGTAAGGGTTTTTTGCCAGGCTTCAGCACTGGATTAACACAGGTTATCACCTATGACGGAGGAACGTCGCCAGTCTCCCAAGCTCGATTGACGTAGTCGAGGAGCGCCTTTATGTGTTCCAGAGGCAGGTTCAACAGCACTTAGTTGGTGACGCAGTCGGGGCGCCGCTGAGCGCTGACTGGAGTTCTGTAAGCGTGAACGGAGCGTGCATGGAAGACGAGCAGGAAGCAGGTGGAGGTCAGAGGTCAATTCCAAAATTTGCACGCACAAACACATCTACAAATTTGTCTCCCATGCACGCAAGAGTTTTCTGCTTGCGTATTTTGCAAGAGCATCGAAAGGCCTCCAATGCCGAGATCGAATCAGGACGTTGTCACACTGGGAAACGGTGGAATTCCTGCCCAGCACATGGACGTCCTCAACCTCGGTCCGAAGTTCAGTTCGCCGCAGGTGCTTAAGTCTGTTGAAAAGGTAGCAGCCGCCGGTCAGTTTCGCGGCTCTCGCGCTATGAAGTCCAGGCAACATGCGCCGAGCAATGCGACAATGTTATGGAGAGGACCCATAGGGGGAAAGAAAAAAATTCGTTCTGGCTTAGCTTAGGTTAAGCCTGGATATTTCGAAGCGAAAAGCTCTCGCTGCTTTTCAGCCGACTCCCAAGCTACCTCTTCTGAATCGGTGTTTCTGCGCCGTCCGACTGTTGCTTCTTCTTCTCCTTCTATGCCGAGTGTCTGCGCCTGTTCTATGGGCAAGCGCGCCTTAATACCACTCCTTTCAAATGTGCACTGCGCGCGGCTGCGGCGAAAGGTCAAACGGCGGCGAGGATGGCCGCCGCCGCCGCTCACGCGTTCTCGCAACGCCTTGCGAAAGAACCTTCTCCTCTAGGGACAGCGGCGGCGACCGCGAGGTAGCGGCGAAGGGTAAAACGGTGGCGAGGAGGAGCGGTCAGATGACGGAGTCAGCGCGCGGCGGCGACGACGGCTGCGGCAGCAGCGGCCACCTGCGCTCCGCCTGACGTCACTGCAGTGTGGCTCACGCGTAGCGCGGTGTTGACGAGCCTAGTGAAGCTTTTCGCTTCAAAAGTGACAGCACTACACGGCTTATCGATTTCTTGACATCCACTCAGTTGAGAGTCCTTTGCGCGGATAAGCAAGGGGGTTTGTGCTCATTCCTGGGGAATTGTTCACCAATAAAGCCGAGGCCGCTACTGCGAAAAACTTCATACAGGTCGGCTACAAGGCGAAGAAACTAAAGCAAGCCGTCGCACTGTTGCTCCACCGCAACCTGGAGAAACTAGCGAGTGGCATAAAAAAGGCTCAGAACATCACCTAGCTGCTTTTTTTTCACGGCGAAAACCCACAAAGAAGGCATCCCCTTCCGAGCAATCGTTTCCGAGCGGAATACCTGGCAATTGCTGATGGCCATGTACCTCAAGAAGCATCTGGGGAGTCTGTCTGGGGAGGGCCCATTCATCATTCGAAATTCTGAGGCAGTGGTGACTCTTCTCAACAACAGCAATCCAGGACAGCGCACCGCTTTTAGAGTGCACACTGAGGAATTCTGCTACTTAATGCCAAATAATGAGGTAATGAAAAGCGTCGTAAAGGATACTCGACAATAGACCACATTCACACTATCAATCAGGTGATAGAGAAATGCGCAGAATATAACGAACCCCTATATATAGCCTTCATTGATTACGAGAAAGCATTTGACTCAGTGGAAACCTCAGCTGTCATGCAGGCATTACGTAATCAGGGTGTGGAAGAGTGTTATGTGAAAATATTGGAAGATATTTACAAAGAGTGCACAGCTACTATAGTTCCCCATAAAGTCAGCAATAAAATTCCAATACGGAAAGGTGTCAGGCAGGGAGACACGCTCTCGCCAATGCTCTCCCCTGCCTGCTTACAGGAGGTATTCCGGGGACTGGAATGGGAACAGCTGGGGATAGGAGTTAATGGAGAATACCTGAGTAATTTTCGATTCGCTGATGACATTGCCTTGCTAAGCCACTCAGCAAAATAACTGCATAGCATGATCAATCAGTTATACAGGCAGAGCAGAACGATGAGACTAAAAATTAACATGCAGAGAACCAAAGTAATGTTCAACAGCCTATCAAGGGAACAGCCGTTCGCAATTGGTAGCGAGGTGCTGGAAGTAGTAAGAGAATATGTCTACTTAGGGCAGGTAGTGACCGCAGATCCGGATCATGAGAGAGAAATAACTAGAAGAATAAGAATGGGGTGGAGCGCATATGGCATGTTCTCTAAGATCGTGAATGGTAGCTTACCAATATCCCTGAAGAGAAAAGTATACAACAGCTGTATCTTACCGGTACTCACCTATGAGGCAGAAACGTGGAAGCTAACAAAGAGGGTTCAGCTTAAGTTAAGAACAACGCAGCGAGGTATGGAAAGGAAAATGCTAGGTGTAACGTTAAGAGATCGGAAGAGGGCGGAGTGGGTGAGAAAACAAACGCGGATTAATGACATCTTAGTTGAAATCAAGAGGAAAAAATGGGTTGGGCAGGGCATGTAATGCGAAGGCTAGATAACCGCTGGTCCTTAAGGGTAACGGAGTGGATTCCAAGAAAGGCAAACGTAGCAGGGGACGGCAGAAAGTTAGGTGGGCGGATAAGGTTAAGAAGTTTGCGGGGATACAGTGGCCGCAGCTGACAAAGGACAGAGTTAATAGGAGAGACATGGGAGAGGCCTTTGCCCTGTAGTAGGTGTAGTCAGGCTGATGACGATGATGATGAAAAGCGTCCAGGAATGCATTTCGCAGCGCATCGATGGGGCTGCATTTGTGTCCAATTGTGGTGTACCCTTTGTGTCGTTTTTGAAATACACACGTTCTGTATTAAGTCTACGGTCATGAGGTCGAACGGAAAATTTTGTCTACAGTGAACTGGGGTTTGTAGCTGGTCACGCGCAGCCCCCATCTTTGGAAACTTTTTTGCGGCTAAGGTAGACATATCCATAGAAGAGAAATCAGGTGGGCTAGTTTTGAAAATATGTAGGTGTGTAGATGAATGTTTAGTATTGTCGTCCGTACCTAACCACCAACGCAACGTCGTCAACGTGCTCAAACTTTTAAGGCGAAAGACTTTAATGGCTCATGCTGGCGGTGTCCGTCCACGCTCGCGGCGTCCGTCCTTGCGCTGGAGTCGTGCCAATTGTGGCCTCTCCTCCGCGCAGCGGCGCAACCTCCTCCGTAATTTCCTTTCTTCTAAGACATTTTGTTCACTACGAGCCCTCTTTCTGTTCATTCTTTCGCTCCCACTTCCTCCCTTCATCTGCAAACGGATGACAAAATAGAGACAGCAGTCACCAAGGACAATAATAACCGCACATGCAGGAAGGCCGCCACGCGTCAAGCGGTTCGGGAAAGCGGCGGTGGGTTAACCACAAGGCTTTCGCCAAGCACACTTCAGAATTTCCAGTGTCTTCGGTAACTTTTTAAAGAGTCTGGTCCCGGTCTTAATTTTACAGTAGAAATAGCAAGAGACGGAAAGCTCCAGTGCTTAGATCAGTTATTGTATTTTCGGGTTTTAACACGTATGTTGGGCATACTGCCCTTGGGCCAAAAGAGCATTGCTTGATTACACATTCGGTCACTCCAAAATCATAAAGAACGAGATAGTCGCTTCCTGTCTTAAAGCGGCCATCTCCAAGTCTTGCCCACATGCAGTCAATGAAAATGTTGCGCCCCAGCTGAACAGTATTTAAGAGAATGGGTACTCTAAGCAAGTAATTGTGGAAGCTTGCAGGAGGCTGTCAAGGTGGATCAAGGCAGCGTCGCGAACCAAACTCCGGGAAACAGACCGTCGAAGTGTTGCCGTTATACCATACGTGCACAGGCTGCCACATGAACCTAAAGACGTAGCAGGGCGTTGAAACGTTCCAGTAGTTTTTTCCGCCCCTCGGAAGTTGGCATCAATCTGTTCGCAGGTGCACAGCCGGAAGTAAGAGGTCGGCAGAAGGAAAGAAAGAAAAATTAGTGCAGTATGAAGCACACAGAGCCGTTCGGTGCCAGGGTAGTGGGCTTTAAGTTGCCATTATCCTGTGGTGCAGTGCACATCAGCCAAACCAGGCGATGTGTTAAGATTAGGAGAACACCGAAAGTTACTCAGGGGAGATTCCCTTGATAACCTCGCTCAACATTTCCGCAAGTGTGGTACGAACAATAAGCAAAAGAAGATCCAATCCAAACTCTTTTTCGAGAAAACAATTCTATTCGGGCACATGGATCAAATCGTGCGTGAGCTCATGGAAGCCTTTCATATGCGTATCAGAGGAGATAAAGGTACCAGTGAGACACCCATTCGTTTCTCGGACAGGGAGTTTCGGTTTTTGCCCAAATCACTCGGGTACATGGGTTGACACATAACGTTCATGATGATAGCCTTGCTGTGTTATTGTTTTGATTTACGATGTATGCTTGCATGTTTTTGGAACAAACTTCAGCTGTGAGTAGCGCTTGTCCTCGTTTTTTCTCGGCTTAGTCCTCTTTTTTCTGCGCAGTTTTTTAAGTGCGCATATTCTCCAGCAAGACTGCAGTTGACTAGCCGCATTCTCGCCATCGGTGAGAATATAGTCAAGCTAGCACAAGAGGAGGCCCATTGTGAACTGAAGAGCTTGCTCGCATGTTGTCGAATGGCAGAATTCTCGGAGGCAGTTTTCAAGAATTGCCTGTCGTCCTTTTTCCGCATAAGTTGTCGCTGCGCCCTTCTGCGCGCTGCGCAAAGGTTCTTCAGTTATAAATTCGGGCCGGAGTATGGGCACGCACCTTGACCGCTGAAGTTTCTGCAACTTTATCACAAATCAACATTGTCAACTACATCACCGGATACACCTGCCCCAGTGGACAACATGGCAGATTTTAGAGCCACGCATACGGAAGTCGACAGCAAACACAAAAATCGGGTAATGGTCTCTTCCCATGCGCTCAGGTGCTGTAAACCACTTCACCCGGACGTCACGTGATTGCAAAGTCAGGTCTCAGGCTGTTGCTGAGGCTGGAGGTCAGAAGAGAGTGGGGCTACCACAGCTCCAGACTGTCTAGTGAAGCAGCGCAATGGCACAAGGCCAAGGGAAGAAAGGGACAAACACAGCGCTGATTCCAAACACAGGTCCAAACTGTCAATGACGTCGACAAGTTTGTGTCCTCTGGAATCCGTGTTCCTGTCACCCCAGACGGAATGATGGGCGTTGAAGTCACCGCAGATAATTCGGGGAGCTGGGTAGCGATCACAGAGCTGCTGAAGAAACTAATCTAATGCTACCTTTCTCCGCGAAGACACGTACAGGGATGCAACAGAAAGAGTTCGAAAGCCGAGCTGTATCCTCCAGGCCGCTACCTCAATGTCATCCGTGCAAAGATCGGTGACGTTCAAAGAAACATGTGGAATTTCCCGACATATGTAAAGAGCGGCACTTCCTGATGGAAACGACTATACTGCGGCTTTTATGGACTGCATATCTAGTCAAAGATCTCTCGCTTAGCAGGCCAGCTTCCGGGAGGGCCTGCACTGGAACGCAGTTTTCTTTCAAGAATAGTTTCAGTTTAGCTAATCAACTTAGAATCCCAGCGCAA